>NC_135503.1:7701563-8022813 GCF_052857255.1 Amblyomma americanum | reverse complement strand
ACGACGCGGCATTCGCTCGATAAGGGCCGTCGCGCCGCCGCTTCGGTGTCTACGCGAGTCCCGTTTTCTTCAGTTTCGTGGAAAGGAACATTCTGCACCGATTGAGTCACAAGCGCGACAGCTCTAAAAAGAGAATAAAAAAAGGCATCTGTAAGCGGCATGTCGCATTCAGGAGGGCTGTTTTCCAGGAATACGCAATGTACAACCATTATATCGAAGCGTTTGGTCGCAAAGGAAAAAAGCTCTTATCTATTGTGTACATTTTTGGGAAATGGGTACGCCCTTATCAGCCACATACGCATGCCTACATGCACTTCCAAGCACACATACTGCGGACTTAGATGTATGGCTACATACATATATACATATATATATATAAACCACGTGCTGTGGTTGGCCGTAACAAATGCCCGTGTTCATTATTTATCCGATATGGCCCGCCGCTGCACTACCAAGAGCTTGGAGCGACCTGTTCGAGATACCGGGAGACGATAGCAGCGCTATGCAGAGCAGGCGTTATTTGCATTCAGCGCGGCGAGGATGTTGAGGCAATTTAAGGAAATTTAGTCGTCTGTAGGTGTAACTGCGCGCTTAAAACATTTACAGTGTGAGAGTCTTTGTACCGAAGCGTGGCTGTATTCTTCCGCTTTGAACCAAAACAGGATTTTGCGGCTCCTTTCAGAGAAAAACAAAGATGACAGCCTAAGCATGCATGAAACAGGAATGAGTACATAGGTGTGCCTAAAAAATATCATGGAAATAACAGTGGCCTTTCTTTATCTAACTTTTAAGAGCACCTCATTTGATTAAACCAAAGGATGTGACACTTCTTAACAGTCCACAAAAGAAAGCATCATGATGCAGCAGAAGTGCGTATATATTTTTTCTTGCTTTTTTTTTAGTCCAGGGATGTCAATTAGACTTAGTGATTCAAGTTAGAGAAATCATGAGGACGCAAACATGCTAAAGAAGAGACTATGGGCAGATAGTAGCTCTCCTATGCATTAAAACGTTTGCGCGTTGCCAAAATGCAACAATGCTATAAACTACTGTTTGTTCGGTTTTCAGCCCCGTCTCTATTGTAGCGGGGAAGAGCACTGTGGTAGCGTATGCTGCGTAGAAAAACCCCTAATCTCTGAGTCACCGACTCTTCAGCGAACCTCGACAACGATAGCAGTGGACAAGGACCTGACTTTTCTGTCGACCTTAGAGGATTTGGCGAAGGCCGTCAACAACGCGTTAGAGACAACTTTTTACACAAGTCACATCCCGGTGTCTCGAACACGACGAAAGGGGTCCCCCTACATTGAGGGCCCCGGTGCTTCCTCGAGCGCATATACCGTTACCGCGCATGACTGAAAGTTTTCTTTTTGATAATACATACTCCCTTACGAAACCAAACACAAAACAAATTAGAGAAAAGCAGTGCCACAAGTACAGTTGTGGCCCATTTTTGTTTGTATACGTTTAACTGTAGCAAAATGGTGGTTTGAGCTAGTTGGTACATATTCACAATTTCACCAGCGCTGCGACTAGGAACAAGAACAGAGAAGGAAGACAAGGACAAGCGCTTGTCCTTGTCTTCCTTCTCTGTTCTTGTTCCTAGTCGCAGCGCTGGTGAAATTGTGAATTGTATACGTTTGCACTCAGTGCTCTTTGTTTCGCTGTGTGTCTCCTCGCGGTGTTTAACTTATGGATCGGGTATTGTCCACTTTTAAATGCGGTGGCTGGGATGTATTACTTTCCTCTGTCTTTGTCCAGAAAGCGCTGGCGCTTGTCAAACAAAGAACCCGGGGTAATGGGGAACTTGGGACCGAAGCTTCCACACCACAAAGCATTTCATATGGGAACCCCGTGTCTTTCCCGTACGCTGCCTTTCTCTCTTCCATGTATGTTCGCACTGACGCGACATGCGACGCGCACAGCAGTCGATGATGCGGTGAAGTGTCGCTCACTCGTCCGCGGTGCCTCCGAGAGTATATTCGCATTCGGGCCTTCCCACCATCTCTCTCTCCCAGTGGAGGATGAAGAGGCGAAGGAGAGAGAAAGAGAAGCTCGTGATGATCCCAGCCAGATGCGCGAGACACAAGCGTCTCTTTCTCTCGCATGGCGCCGATCGCATGGCGTGACATGTGGCGGCGTCGTCCCCTCCTTGACCCAAAATGCGATCTGCTCCTCTCGCGCCAAGATTCTCGCCACGAGGCGAGCCTGCAGCCTGTTTTGGGCCCCGATGTTGGCACCCGTTGTTGGGCCTGCGAGTGTTAAAGGTACGTTATAGAATATGCACGAAATAAACAAAGAAAGAAAGAAAGAGAGAAAGGAAGGAAGGAATAGAGAAAGAAAGAAAGAAAGAAAGAAAGAAAGAAAGAAGGAAGGAAGGAAGAAAGAGAGAGATGGAAGGAAGGAAGGAAGGAAGGAAGGAAGGAAGGAAGGAAGGAAGGAAGGAAGGAAGGAAGGAAGGAAGGAAGGAAGAAGGAAAGAAATAAAGAAAGAAAGAAAGGAAGGAAAGAAAGGAAGAAGGAAAGAAAGAAAGAAAGGAAGAAAAAAGGAACGAAAGAAAATCACATGACTGTTACGAATGTGTAACGCGAATGTTTGAGCGTTAGGTGTGGTGTTACAGCACCACACCGCCGGACACCACCGGGGCATGAAGGAGCATGACCTATGTCGTCTCATTCATGCCTTCGTACTCAGCCGCTTTCTCTTCACGCTCCCGTACCTGAAACTTCAGGGCACAGAAATCCCCACCCTGGATGCCATGATCCGAACAGCATTTAAGACAGCACTACACCTACCCCTAAATACCTCAACCGACCGGCAGACACATCCTACACACCCTCGGCATCAGGACACCAGCCACGGATCCCACACAGCTCCAGGTCCCCCACCACATTCACCGCGAACTTCCTATTAAACTTCTCCCCAAAAACATGCACCCCACCTACCACGAACCCCGCCGCAGAGCTCGCGCACGGGCGCTCCACAAACACTATGGCACGGAACCGGATGCCGTTCGGGTGGATGCCGCATGCACAGGTGAGGACGCGGTTGTAGCCGTCACGAACGCCTCCTTACAGCCGATTGCCACCCTTCACATATCCTCCACGGCCACTTCGGAGGAGGCTGAAGAGGCCGCTATTGCCCTAGCCATCACGCGCACGGAGGCCCGGTATATACTAGCGGACTCTAATACTGCCATACTAAATTTCGCCCGCGGGAGAGTTTACGTCCCTGCATTTCGCATACTGAACTCCCTCGCCGCACACCCGCCCCGCCACGTGGAGCTCATATGGGTGCCTGCCCACTCCGGGAATAATGCACATAGGTCACTGCTGCCTTTTGCTAAAACATGACGCAGCCGTTCATCTATGTTTGTCTAGTAAGGATAAGGTGGTCTACGTTTAAGCATAGACTACTTTCCGTCGTCCTCTCGTTAAGCGCATGCATCGCAATATAGACCACGATTCATGTTTAAATCGCCTAGCAGCAAGTTGGCCTTGACATGGAGAGCCCCTGAAGAGCGAGCTTCTAGTGGAATTTCGTCATACACATGGCGTGACGTCTTATGTGTACATGCTGTGAAATCTGAGTTATTTTAATCCGTCGTGAATGACCTAAGACCAAAAGAAAAAAAACACGGGCTTTACGCAACCGTCAGGCACGTGGCGATCATTCTATACTGCTCCACACTTCACGGAGGGCTTGCTTTAAAAAAAAAAAAAAAACTCTGAAGATACTCTATGCATGGGCTGAGAAATACTTTTCCTGGCGGCAAGTCAAAGTAAAACCAGCCTTTGACAGAACGAGTCTTGATAGGGTGAAATACAGAACTGAGGCTTCTTCTGAAGTTTTCATTCTTCTCATGGCGGTGCGATGCACACAGCGGACTCTGAGAGGGGGGCGGGGGGTGCACAGGTTGAGTTGCCACGGCAACGCAGAGATCTGAAGGCAGCTGGTGGTGCTTGCAAGAAGTTTAGCTTTCTCTTTCACATGAGGCAGTGACGCATGACGCAACTCAACGTAGATGCATGTGCAACTTAAACCGTACTGGTCGTGGAAGCACGGGAGACGGGAAAATGCAAACGAAAAGACAGCACCCTAGGAATTATTTATTTTTATTTTTCCCCGTGACGCTTGTTATGACGAAACGTCTCATGTTTTCTAGAGCGAGTTTGAGATTAAGGCAACGCTTGCCTTTAATGACGAGCCAATGGGGTTTGGTTACGCGTAAAACCTCTTCACTCTCTGATTCTCAGCTGCAACTCTAGCATCTAATGCCGGTGGCTTTTCCTTTATTTTGCTTCTGAAATCTAGCTCCGCACACGACTATGGGCAAGTCAATCAAAGGCCACGGCCGTTGCTGCACGTTAAGAAGCACCGAATGGGCTCGAATCAAGAAGGATGAGAATTGAAAGACTAAGACAGGTTGAGAAAACTTTACCCTGCGGCCACGGACCCATACTGCTTGATGAGTTTCTGCATTCGCTTTATTATTCTAGGTGCAAAGTTTTGTGCAAAGGCGGTCACCTTTTCGTTCACTAAGAAACCGCGGCACTCAGTGGAATGTATAACAAGGCACTGAACACAACATGAACACAGTGCGTTACGGCCTTTATTCATGTTCCAAAAAAAAAAATCAACACACTTTTCGTCGATAATTTGCACATAACTATGACGTCACAATATAGGACATGTTCCAATGACACAGACAAAAGGTTTAATGTGGTAGGACGCGCATATCGAGGGAAGGTTGCAGAGATTTTTTGCTTACCGACACAATCTAGAGACGCACATTATTTTGCCGGTATGCACACCACGCAAGAAAGATGTATACAGTTCTTCAGCATTTTGTCGCTCTGAAACGTCAAAGTTATAATTTGAATAGTGTTTATTAAACATATTCAGCGCTTTCAGTCCAAACAGGTTTTTGCCTTCTATCCATACTGAGAGTGGCAAGTTCTTTTTCACCTACGAATCTACGGGATTCGGAATGCACCGTGTTAATATTTCAATGTCTAGGATGCGCGACAGAATCAAGCACGCTGTTAATAAACTGCGGCTCTATCGACCCATTGTGTCTCTTATTCTGGCGATTACAGCTACAATTTGGGATGGCTGCATTAAGATCCATTCACACCCTGTAAGTGTTTACAGACCGGGTACAAAACGTGCGACGAGATATCATAAAAGAGGCGAGGTCGGCAATTCTTGTAACGCGACAGCATTACGGGCCTCGCGTCGTATAAAAGCCAGTGTCTTCGTCGGCGTCATTGACCTGCCACTGTATTGTGATCAAACTGCTCACTGAGGCACGTGGCAGGTAAATTAATAATTGGTAGCGAGAGGTTGCTCGGAGAGAGCAACCTAGGTCTCACGAACCCCACCAGTGGCAGCACCTGCCATCGCTGGGCAGTTGCACACCACTGAACCGCTGCGGCAGTGCGCAAGGAGAGGTATAAAGACTCGCAGGGATCTATGAATGTAGAGTAGAGAATGACCAATTCCGCGTATATGGGCGTTAACCCATTAAGGCTATCGCGTCATACCGATAAGGCGGAGCTTAAGTGCCCCTCCAGGTTACAGATTACTAGCACGCTCACAGCGGGACTGCCTTCTTTGTCCTCGTCCACACCTCATTCTCAGAAGCGGAGCGTGAAAGAAAGGCGTCCTCGCTGGACGAGCGCGAAAACTGGACGATTGCGGCGTGAGTGAGTCATTTGGGGGACCGTTGCTGTTGGTATACGGCACTGCGAGGCGTACACGCTGCTCCCCCCACCCCTCCTTCTGGGAGGCGCGCTGATCCGCGGAGGACCTCCTCGCAGCGTGGAGAGCTTTCACGCCTACGGTCACGCACGAACGCACACACGGGCACCGTTTGTTTGTTTAGTGCTTTTTTTCTGTTGCCGTGCGCCCAAACAATGACCAGAGAGACCTCGTCCATTCAGACGACCCTGGAAGAGAACCGGGGAGGTCCAGTTGCGCTGCTGCCCGTTATGCTGTTCCAGAAAACGAAAGCGAAGGGACGACGAGACGACGACGAAGACTCACGTCGGGGCGGCTATGGCGACCCTGAGCTGAGCGCGCAAACACGGCCAGAGGAGAAGCCGGCAAACGCAATCTAACCGCCTCAAGCGCGCTCTTCCACAGCCGGACCATGTCCCTCGCAAGGCTTTTCTAGAACTCCCAGCATGCCTAACAGGAACAAGCATACACTTGCCTTGAGGATGGAGTGCTCAGAGGAACGAACATGTGCGTAGCTGTGGGTCAGGGAGCGGAGGAGATATAGCAAATTAAATAACCAAATGGACTGTAGAGTGAAAAATGTCCTCATTGAGGCCATTGGCTGGAGGAGGAGAGATGCAAACGAAAAATGAAGCACAGTCAGGAAGTGTTTCAGATACGAGTGCCTGTTTTGGCTAGAGGCTGGAAGAAAGGCATTCGGCAATGGCAATTGCAGCGTAGAAGAGACCCTCCTTCAAAAAATGAAAGGCAACAAGAAAAAATCACATGCTAAGCCGGGATCAAGACGACCACAAGTGGTCCCCTATATACACCGAGTGGCGCACAGCTTGAAGAAGGTTGCTGGCCGGTTCGGCGTTCATGTCGTTTGCTCCGCGCCCAAAAGGCTGAGCGGGTTATGCTCGCGGATCGGCCAGAAGAAAAAAGCCCTGTGCGAAAAGAGGCACGGCAAGCATTTCGTATCCTGTGTCGTCGGAGTGGTTTACGAAATCCTACTGACATGTGGAAAGGTCTATATAGGCCAGACGGGTCTCTGTATTAACGGCAGAGCACGGGAGCATGAAAAAACGTTAGAGAACGCAGGCGGGTCGAATTTGCCTCCCCATTGTAAAGATTGCAAGTGTGAGCCAGTGCTTAACGGAATAAGGATTCTGGACAGGAGTCGCGATCAGGTGGCACGTGAAATTCTTGAGGCTTTTATGATCAAAACGAAGTGAAGCACTTGTGTTAGCGACACTTCGGTATTCCTCCGTAGAAATGAAGTTTCCTTTCTTGACAGTTTTTGTGACGTCATGTACTGTGCTACTTTTCAGCCCAGCATTTCTAGCTGCCTTCTGTTCGTTTAGGTGGGCTGTTAAGTTTTTGTTATTGGTTTTATCTTTTTCTTTTTGCCGTTCTTTTTTGTTTCTCACTGCTTTTGTTTCATATGTTTGACTCTGCTTTTGCTACGATTGTTTGACACTGGTTTTGCTAAGAGATGGCCCCCTCCTTTTCGTTCCTAATTCCTTTGATAAGAATCTGTTAGTTTAATCTGCAGGTGTTAAACTTTTATTGTCTGTTATTCTGATGTAGCTGCTTTTTATTCCACGTGCTGGGTTCGGAGCGATAATGCGATGAGTATCATGCTTGAGCTGAAATATTTAAATATGCCACTTTTCTGTGTAATAAACAGTTGGTAGTGTGCGCATGTGGTGTCTCTTTCTTGTTAGTGTCCTTGTTTGCGCCGCCGTTCATTTCATTTCTTCGGCAATGCACCGACGTTTGGCAGACGTCAGATATGACGAGAGAGCTTCGCGCTCTGCTCGTGTGGCGGCTTTTTTGTTTCATACCCTTCCCTTTTGCTGCTATCGTATGTAAAAGGACGCACAAAGCTGTGTCATACTCACAGGGATACAAAAAAGCCGAGGAAACGGCAGAGACTGTGGGCCCTCGAATTTTCGCACTAGTGCGATACAGATTACTATTCAATATGCGTGAGATCTAGCACAGAACTGCTAGTCGCAACTTTCGCCAGCCACCGGTGCAGAGTTGAACCGTAAAGTAGCGCATGCATGAACGTCTGGCAAAGAGTGTGGGCCCCCAAATTCTCAGACAGGTGCGGGAATGATCGCGTTCGAGTGTGCGTGATATCTAGCACAGAACTGTTTCACGGCAGCTTGCGCCAGCCATCGCTCGGAACTGCTGCCACCCAACCAACACACACTAGAGTGTCTATGCGAACAGGTCCCGTTATGGTGGTCTATGGCATGCATGGGTGTCTATATGGAGCGGTTATAGTATAGCTTTGTCACGTGTGATCAGCGATTAAGTGTTCCCGTTTGGGGGTAAATTTTGCGAGATTCAAAAAGCCTGTTTTACGTAAAAGAGTTCCAAGATTGCTTGCTAAGTCTTGATGTCCAACAGTAGGATAGCCCGGTCATAACAGCCAACGTAATCATTTAACTCGACCACGTAAAAAAAGCTTTGAGACACTCGCCCTTAAGTCTCCCGCGTCTGAGAGTTCAGGTGTGAATGAGTCCTTACGAGAGTCTCCTGCCGTGTTTCCCCGCACGCGAAGTCTGGTTTGGCTTAAATTTGCTGCCGCCGCACGGTGATGCAATTAAGTCCGCTGGCATACAGCCCGAGGCCCAGAGCACGCAGCGCGCATAAGCAGTGTTAGCGGGCACACTGCAAGCGAGCGTCCGCACTCACTCAGAGAGCGCGATCAGTGGTCAGCCATCACAACGCGGGGCGAATGGGAATCAGCGCCGGGAGCCACAAGCAGTTTAAACATGCGCCGAGCAGCGCCTACGCGCCGCACCATGCAATTAGCATCCGTCATGAGCGCCTTGCGGCTGACAGGCTCGCTTTTTCATGACTCGAATCGAGCCTTCAACGCGGCATACATCGGAACGACATCGCCAGCGCAGAGAATATGCGAGTCGTGGTGCTCACGCAAAAACGCCTCTCTCTGGCAAGGCACAAACAAGCAGCGGTTAACAACGCCATCAGCACCTGCAGCAACGCGTGCTCAAGCAGCTGTGTCGCTCGTTCCCCAGCGCATTCCCAAACTGGGCCACTGTGCGATACTTCGAGGCTAGAGGGCAGCAGACAACGCGTGATCGCTTAATCGCGTGACCTGTACATCTGTATGCCAGGAACACTGCAGGAAGGCAGAGACACGAAGAGATCCCAGCACGTTGGACGAGGCAGAGACATAGGAGGCCGACTCTTACAAAAGGTAATTGCAGCGTTACGAGGCCAGAGAAAAGATTGCTCGGCGAAAATAAGTTCATTCTCTCGTGCCTTAGAACCCTGCTGCTCAAGGGGTCCGCTATTTGACAGCGTTATTCTCATCTGCGCTTCTTCTTTTTGCTTCATACGGATATGTCTGAAGCGGCGAGCACTGCCAAGTCCACGACTGGCCGCTGCATAACCGTTAGGCATCGCTCCCTCTGTAACACTCTCTTTCTCTCTCTTGCTATCAATGTCTCTGGAAGCCTGGCCTCAATTCATGCTTCTGAAAGCAGAGCATGAGCCCACAATCATATTCAGGTCTGATTGACTATCGACGCTTGTCTACGACAGCAACAAGATCTGTGTATTCTGAGATGTGCAGCCTTGCGAAGCGTAAGCTTACTCCGCGTCGTATGTTCTTTTTTCGATGACGTCATGAATTCTTTGCAAAAGACACCGGCGAAGTTCAGTACAATGATATGTGATCAACCCATGGCGGTACGTTGCGGTCCACGATCGCGAAGTTTTTGTGACTAGGCGCACATTTACAGCCGCAGAAATTGTGCCCATCCTGGCGTGGCCAGCTGGATTCACGAAACGTTCAAGTGACAAGAATCATGCACCGTATGCCATTCTTATAGCTTTTATTTACTGTTCACATGCTCAGTTTACATTGTGTTGTGTTGCCTCTGTGATCGAGGGCGGTTGTTAGCTTTCCTCAGAGGGAAAAGTTCTCGTATACCGGGCAACTTCTCGAGTGGAGAGGGCGAACTCTATACGGCAGAAAAGACGTCTTCGCATTCATAATTATAACTACTTCTTTCTCAATTTATGCAGGCCCGCTTTTCTTCCTGCAAACCGGCCTATACAGCAGCGCTGGCGTACTTCCGCAGATGTTAAAAACAGCCTACGTGCCACGAATTCATAGATTGCAGAAAGTAAAAAAAACACAGAAAAAACAATATCTGCCACTATATTATCCGGACAATTGCTTCATAATGCAGGTAAACAAACCAGGACAACGAGTTCGCGGCACATTTTACTCAGAACAGTAAGCAGCCCCGCGCTGGGCACCCGAACTCCTTGCTGGTCTTAGTTATCTTTACTTTTTTTTTTCTCCCAAGGGCTCAGTCCTTGCAGATGGGATCAGCAGAGTGTAGCGAGGCACCGGGCCTCCTCCTCGGTGCCTCGGAGTGCGTGACTCGACCGGGTCAGCTGCGCGCGTATAATGAAATTAAAGGACGCCGAGTGCTGCGCTGAAGGCTGCGCTTTATTCTCCCTGTGCACTGAATCCCAAGCAGGTTATTGGTGTACCGGTCGTTGTTGCTTCAGCTGATGAAACGGTGCTGGCCTGGAAGCCTGTCTACAGAAGTTCTCTCGGCACTTAAATTCTACGCTTTGAGAGGTCGCGTACGATAGCGGCCCGGCTCTTTGTAGCCAATCGCACACGAAAAGAACTCAAGAAGCAAAAGCTATACCAAGATTCAAAGGCTTGCGTGTTCCGCAGATGGAAGCCAACAGAGAAGCAAGCACCCAAAGCTTATGCCTCATGTCTGAGGAACTCGATTAACGTACGACACTGTAGTAAAATACAAATAATTCAGACGAGATGGCACGGTTTCGTGCTCATCGCGCTAACTAAATTTCACCAAAAACTCCCTTTTAGATATTATCGTAACCATAAATGAGTAGACTCTACCAGGTGGCAATAACGCCAAGGCACCTCGGCTATGTATGTGGATGCGGCTTCGGATGCACAGCCCCATAGATGTGCTTGCGCTGCTGTCAATCCCGTGAACACCCCTTATCTTGGAGCGTCCTTCAAGGCACCGGATCCGGCGGCCGCAGAAGCCATTGCAATAGCCGCCACCATCATAGTGAGAGACAACAAACACCACGGATCCCGCATTCTTACACACTCAAAAGCCGCCTGCAGAACCCATACGACTGGGCGTGTCCCGCGCACGGCTCTCCGGCGTTCTGGGCGTCCATCTCGAATATGATCACGCCATCACCTGGGTCCCAGGACATGCTGGGCTCGATGGCAATATTAGAACGGATGCAATACTCGAGATTGTACCAACCGAGCGGGACACACTGACTTTACTCCCTACCCCTTCTCAACCCTTTTTTCAACCCGCCTAGCGACCCTTTGCCTAAACAGGCGTCTCTACCGCCCGCCACATAAGAAACTTTCCCCAGAGGACTCCCACAGAGCTTTCCCCAGAGAGCTTTCAATGTACTCAGCGAGCTTCGTGGTTAGGAAGTCGACGACATATGACTCCGCTTTTGCTTGGCTTGTGCTATGAAGGGCTTTCAAGACTCAGATTTCGAACTTCATCTCCAGTGTAAACAACCCTGTCGTCGGCACACCATAAACGCTCTTTACTGGGTTATGAGCCTTTTTATCGTGTTCATTTAAGGCAGGGGTATCGTGCAGGAGGCGACCACTGGCCGTTTTTGACAGCTTGCGCGATCGCAGTGCCCCTAGCTTTCCTGTAGAAACAAACGGTTTAGCTTACTGGAACGAGAAATGTATTTAATAGCATTTGTGTTTAATGTATGTAATTACCAATTAATGTTGATTTGTTTGGTATGGCGAAATGCAGAGTGCATAAGACGGTATTTTTTGTTCGCGTTGCTTGCCTATACGAGGGTTTTCGAAAAACGTAAGGCGCCGAAAAGAGAGCTGCTTCTGCGGCATTCATCATCATCATCATCAGCCTGACTACACCCACTGCAGAGCACAGGCCTCTCCTATATCTCTCCAATTAACCCTGTCCTTTGCCAGCTGCGCTCACTCTATGCCTGCAAACTTCCTTATCTCATCGCCCCACCTAACCGTCTGCCGCCCCCTGCTACGCTTGCCTTCTCTCGGAATCCACTTCGTTACCCTTAAGGACAAGCGGTTGTCTTGC
Organism: Amblyomma americanum; assembly: GCF_052857255.1. Classification (NCBI taxonomy): domain Eukaryota; kingdom Metazoa; phylum Arthropoda; class Arachnida; order Ixodida; family Ixodidae; genus Amblyomma; species Amblyomma americanum. The sequence goes on along the minus strand of NC_135503.1, from coordinate 8,010,940 downwards.
CTTCGCAGTACATGCTCAGCCCAAGCCCATTTCTTCCCCTTGATTTCGACTAGGATCTCATCCACCCGCGTTTGTTCCCTGACCCACTCTGCACGCTTCCGGCCTCCCAACGTTACACCTATCATTTTTCTTTCCATGGCTCGCTGCGTTGTATTTAACCTAAGCTGAACCCTTTTCGAAAGCCTCCACGTCTCTGCCCGGTAGGTGCTCATGAGTGCCGCTAAGATACAGCTGTTGTACACTTTTCTCTTGAGAGGACGTGTTATTAAGAACGGAAAACTGGGCGAGTTGATAGGAATGCATGTTTAACTGCGCAAAAAAAAAAAAAAACGAGGACAGAGAAGAAGGGAAGACGGAAAGAAGGGAAGGGAAGGGAAGAACGGAAGAAGTACATCGGCCAGACGGGTCGATGTATTAACGAGCGGATGACAGAGCATCGCAGGTCGTTGGAGGGCGCGGCTTCCTATAATCTTGCCTTGCGCTGTAAAGGTTGCAAAGATTGTTATCCAGGGTTGAACAAGTCCAGCGTCTTGTTTAAGCAGAGGGATCAGGTATGCAAGGAGTTGGTGGAAGCTTACCTGATAAAGAAAGAATCCGATTTATGTGTAGCATCACCATCTCTAGGCCTGATTGGTAGGGATATACCCTTTTTGCGCAGTTTTTTTTTAGCGCAACCAGGCAGTATGGAGTGTTAGCCTGATAGGAGTGTGCCCGTGGGTTTGCTGTTTCTATGTTGTCTGTGACGATGCGGAGTTAGCTTTTTAGGTGTGTGATCACAGTGGCATCACGTTACATGCGCCAAGATAGTGTGTGATAGTGTTTGCGTTTTCGTGCTTTTAGCCTGTCTTACAGCGGGCTGAAGATACATATATAGGCTTCGTCTCCTTGAATAAAAAATCAGTTGATAGTCTGCGCCCGTGTCGTGCCTTCTTGTTCTCTGTCTTCTTTTTTTTCTTTATTTGCGCAGTTAAACATGGAGGTGTTATTCTCGTGATCACTGCGCGGTTTTAGGCTCCAGTGGCTAATTATTTAGAAACGGTGCTCCAAAAAAAAAAATTGGAAAAAAATGAGGCGTGTTTGACAGCGTGTCGCTTCTGCTCTAATTGACAAAAGCCAAGTGTGTGTGTGTATATATATATATATATATATATATATATATATATATATATATATATATATATATATATATATATATATATATATATATATATATATATATATATATATATATATATATATATAGTGGTAGCAGTCAGGGTTGCTCAACGGGCCAGTGAAAACTTGCACAGTGAAAAGGTCACAACTGGTTCGATTATCTAGGTTTATTCACCAACGGTTTCAGACGGTGGACCGTCCTTCATCAGACGCGCCTGACGTGCCCCCAAGATACGTGCCCCCAAGAAACGGAAAATAGTTCCTTTGGAGGTTCAGTCATTATTCGGTGTTCTGCAGCCATCTTGGGGGCACGTCAGGCGCGTCTGCAAGATACTCAAGTCTGAGTTGGCGTCAGTCCTGTCTTTTGTGTGCCTTCTGTGTCCCCGTTTCTTGCGCCATTACCAGTTTTTCTTTCAATATTAAGGAAGCCAACAGTCACCGAAACCAAGGTGCATAGGTGAATGTTTTTATTTTTTTTAATTTGTAGTGCCAATCAATCGGTTTAAAGAAAATTACTTATAAAGCAGCAGAAAAAACAACCATGCCGCCGGTGGGACAAGGCAAATGAAATAAGGGGCTCGTTTGACAAACATATTAAGGAAGCCAACAGTGACCGAAACCAAGGGTGCATAGGGATATGTTTCTATTTTTTATGTCTAGTGCCAATGAATTAGTTTAAAGAAAATTAGTTATAAAGCCGCAGAAAAAAAACAACCATGCCAATCATATATATATATATATATATATATATATATATATATATATATATATATATATATATATATATATATATATATATATATATATATATATATATATATATAAGTGCGAATTCGATCCCGGCTGCGGTGGTCGAATTTCGATGGAGGCGAAATTCTAGAGGCCCGTGTGCTGTGCGATGTCAGTGCACGTTAAAGACCCCCAGGTGGTCGAAATTTCCGAAGCCCTTCACTACGGCGTCCCTCATAGCCTGAGTCGCTTTGTGACGTTAAACCCCCATAAACCAAACCAAACCAAACCATATATATAGAAGTACAAATTGCGTTCACTCTGTAAAGTTTCCTTGAGCTGCATTTTGTAATTTTTACTTTACGTTCTTCAATGCTCGCCGTAATCAATAAACTGGGCTTTCTGAAGTAAAGCATGCTTTTCGGAGATTACGTTTTCTTTCTTACGGTTAACTTAATTATAGCTAGATAACTACAAAGTGCAGCTCCGATAAATTTTGCACAAGCTATAGGTCCTCTAATATGCGTCATTTTTTGTCATTCCGGATTAAGGGAGTAATTACTCATTGACACCCACCCGAACGCAGCCATACGGCTACAAAGGAAAGCTATACAGCTTTCTCAGAAACCTCGCAGTTAAAGAAAAATTATTCCTGGTCCGGGGTTCGAGCCCGGGACAACCGCTTCACCGGAGCAGTCGCTCTACCAATTGAGCTAACCGGGACGGCAAGCTTACGGTAGGGCGAGAGCGAATTGGTCAATAACTCGAAGTGGGAAAATTGTGGTCAGATGTTTAGGGAATCCTCTCTTTTTGTCATTTTGAGTGCTTTCTAGAGCACAAGGTCTAAATAACTAGCCACTGGCGCCAAAAAACCCCTCCTTAGATGACGTGGTCTCAAAACCTGTATCGTCTACGCTGAAGAAACCACTCTCTTTCCGGCGCTATTATTTCTTCGGAAACATTCGCAACGGAAGGCAAATGGAACAAAAGTGCCGTTTTATACGCTCCGTATTTTTCTCACTCTAGACATGGCAATGTTTTTCTTTTTTTTGTAGTAATGGCGCAAGCCATTAAAAAGTAAATGCATTACTATTTCGAATAAACTAGAACTTGTTTTTTTCTAGCCCAAGCGACAAATCCGCAGCAATCTTCCAAAAATTGTCACGGGAATGACCATTAAATGAAGACACGAACGCGCAACGCGTTTAAAACTCGTATCACGCGAAAATTTTCTGCCCGCTCTCCTAATAAGTGCGTCTCACTGCTTCGCAACAGCTGTCCGCTGTCAAGCGTCAAACCTGGATTGCGGCGCTTACTCGAGACTGACTTTAGCACACGCTGGACCACGCACCGCAAGACGCGTCGTCTCTTGCAAGCTTCCCGTGTCTCGTCCTTGTCTTTTCGTGGTTTGCATGCTCTGGCGCTATTTTCTTCAAATCAAGCTTCCCGGGCTGCGCACAACCGAGGCGCCCCACGGTGAGCATCTGCGGTTCTTCGCACGGCGACGTCTGCGCGCCTTGACGGACAGGCAGTGCGCCGGTGCTGTTCTGCCGCGCTCGACGCAGCACTGGACAGCGCGCAGGGAAGTGAAGGGCGTCCCTTCGCTGCCTCGCATAAAAGCCACGGCCCCTGTCGCCGGCATCGTCCGTGTCGCGCGGCCGTTTCTGCCAACAGGTGGTCGACCCCGCGAGCGCAGCGCCACCACACCCGGGTCAAGGCTAACGGGTGCGCGTTGTATCGCGCCAACGACGCCGCCCGCTCGCACCTTGGCTCGGCGGCCACACGCGGAAGTGCGCGAAGGTGACCGACGCCGTAGTGTTTAAATACTGCGCACAATAGACGCGCGCCCCCACGACACGCCTCCGTGCTCAGCTTAAACGGCATGAAGAAGGTTAATCGGCTCGAATAGTAACCACGACTGCATAGAGACTATTATGAGATTTTTTTTTTTACTGCAGAAATAGTTTGTACGGCTTTCGCGCCTTCTTTTTTAGAGTGCATGGAAATTCCTTCTGAAACTCGCTGTGACACTGATGCCTCGGCGGCGCAAGGACTGCCTTCCTCTGCCGATGTTACAAATGAAAGTAAAAACTGCTGCTCGATGATATTTCGTACATTTTGCAATTCCATCACATTGAAATAAATATTTTATACATTATCACCATTTGTCATCTTTTCTCTACGTTTTGACTGTATACGGGCCTCTGTGGGAGGGGTTTGGGGGGGGGGGGGGGCGGGGGGGTAGAGGGAGGCACTACATGGAATCTTGGCGAACACTAATGCCGAACCCTGCCGACGTCTATAGATATTGGACAGTATACTATCCGGCATTTCGGTGCGACTATGTTCGTGCGCTGTATGCCGGTCTATCTATTCAAGTCGCGTTATCTTTTGGCCCCTTGTTGGCTTCCCAGGTAACACAACTAATCGTTTAAAGACACATTTGGTGCTTCGAGCCTGTCTGAAACCGGCCCAGCCCTGGGTCCAGCTGGACTCGTGGACTGTCCGCAACCAGCAACAGTGCGACAGTCGACCTGTCGCGAATACATCTTACGTGCGAAGAGCTCTGGAAATCCGCCACGTCTGGCGTTTGGCGCATATCTTTGGAGCGGTCTACGCGCTCACAGCGTTGTCAGACAAATTTATTTTTGTGTGTGACTGCATAAGTGCGTGCAAACTCTTAGGTAGCCGGCCAAACTTTCGCAGCATCCATAACTTTGATGGCCATGTAAAAATATAGCTATTAAAGAGAGCTAGACCATCCGTGGTAAGTAAAAACTCAGGCCGCATCAAGGAACAGTTTGAATCACTCGAGTGCGCGTGCACTCGAAGCACAATAAGAGACGCTGCGGTTTCAGAAACAAATTGGCTCTAATATTAGCACCAGAAAAAAGAAAACACCGCTGCGTCTACGTAGCAGAGGACACAACTATTTAGCATTTCGGGAACGATTGGCAAATTGCAACCTGCTTAGAAAGCTACAGTCCGGCGCATAGAAGAATGATCAGGGCGCTCATGAACTCGAGCCGGACTATATAGATCGGTTGTGACCTAAGCGCAATCGTGGCCCACTCACCGAGACGTGCAAGCGGTCGAATCCTTCCTGCACAACGTGTATTTCCATTCAGGAAAAGTCAATGCCCTCTCACGGTGGAATAAGCCCGTGCACGAGAAATCATCGTAGCGACTCCCGGCTTGCACCCCGGGTATGTGTACCACGTATCAGCCGAGATCCGTTACAAGATCGGCCGAATGATTTAAGGCCTCCGCGATGCTCGCGTTTCGAGGACACCCTGCTCTACGATGATCGCCCAATGCCCGCTCTGGTCACGTCGCCTGCCTGAGAAGACCGGACTCGAGCAGCCTGGATGTACCAGGGCAGCAGAAGTAATGAGTCTGGACATGCGGCACACTCATCGATACTCTTGAGATAAGAGCATGCATCTTCCTTTGTCAGACCGAAGGTGTGATGGATGCAGAGCGAGCGCTGCTGGTTCTTCGAGAAATGAGATACTCGCAATTGTCTGAGCTGGTGGCTTCAGTGCAGCCGTGCAGGAACCAGTGCACAAAGTTTACGGTTCCAGCTCTGCATGCAGCTCATATACACTGAGAAAAATTCTTAGTCAACCCGCCTGGGGGCCCTAACGCGAAAGAGTCAGCCGGCCAAGATGCCCTTCCGAAGGCGTAAATATGCCAGGTAAACAGGCGGCGACCTCTGAAGAGATTAAGAGAAACTAGAGCCTCGCAGGGCAGGTTGTCTGTGGAATTCTTGATGAAAAAGCATGAAGAAACCGGACGCAGAAAGAAGTGACAACACCAGCCCGTGTTCCCTGCACTATTTCACTGGGTATTCGAATGGACCAAATTGTTGAACGCTTGCTGAGCCTTGCTGAATTTCTTTGCGGTAAACCAAGCTGCTATGACTGCCTGGGGAAGAAAGAATCAACGACACGAAGAATCGATTCTGCGTTGTACTACGCCCATAGAGTGGACAAGCCTCGGAGGCTCGAGATTCGGTTAGAATGCAAGCTTCATCAACAGTGTATCTAAAAAACGAAAAAATACGTGCGTTGACCAAGAAGTAATTCGGATGTCGACCAAGGCGTTACGCTGCCGAAACACCTTTTTTTTTCTATATTTCTTGGTCAGTGTTCGCAATTTCACGTTTTAATATGACTGTCCTCAGCGAGACGAGTTTTGATTCAACACTCGACAAAAAAATGTTTCTGTTCTCATTCTTGTGAACTACTCGCGTTTCAGTTCGCGTCGATATTACTCGCCGACGAAATTCTGTGGTTCTGCAGTAGAAACTAGGAGCGCAAGTGGTCTGCGTGCAGGACTGCGTGGTTAGCTTGTGAATGCGTGCGAACAGTACACTTATGGAAGCCTACTTTTGGAACAGAGCTGCGAACATTTGTCCCACTATGCGGGCTACGGAACCAAACTTCGACAACGGACGCACTGAGCCACGAACGTACAGAGAAAAAAAAACGGAAAAAGTGTCCCTTGCCAGTCGAGTGTTTACGGGGATCTTTTCGGCACCCGTTCGTTCAGGTTGTCCCACGCCCATAGAGAGAGTGGGATCACTGGTCCACCGACCATTTCGTTATGAATATTCATTGCTCTGCAAGGCTGCCATGGCGGCGGTGCGAAATGTACCGGACGGGATGACGTCGCCAATGCAATCTGGCCGGAACACAGAGCGGAATTATTAAGGCGCGTAAAGAATGGCACAGGCCCGGGCGTCGTGAACACGCAATAAACACAAGAGCACGCCTGCTCTGTAGGCTCTTGTAGTAGGGCCCCATAGCTATTAAAAAATTGCTTTTCCGTAGGAATGCCTGTAGAATAATTTGCATACCGTTCACACGTTACATACTGTGACAATCACCACCAATAGAGGGCACAAGGCGACTACCAACATTGGATGAGGTATAATCTCAGCAGTACATAAGAACACGACAGGCCTTGACATTTCGCTGGCCTTCCTCTTTGCTAGAGCACATGCAGATTGTAAGCAACAGATCAGTAATCTTCAGCTTTCAACACTGCTGAAAGCTAACTTCAAACTTGGATTAAATTAAAATTCAACAGGCATTAGATCGCAATGACCCAATTGAGTTGACAGAGAATGCGAGTCAGTGTACATATCTGCGACAACACCGAATCTCCAAGTGCATTCAAAACACGCACAATGTTTCCCATGCCGTCCCATTTTTGCCTCTTGCTTGCGTAATACGAGGTGAACAGAGTAACTTCAGAAGAACCAGACAAGTGCGGAAAAGAACGTATCTGAGAAATCACGCAAAGAGAAACCCACACAAACCGGTTTTTATGCTGCCAGGTTGCAGAAGCGTACGAAGTGACACAATCGCTCGACACGCTGAAGCCAGCAGATTCAAAGAAAGTAAAAAAAAAATGAATACAGGAGTGGCCGCCACGCTCCTAGTGGGCTTCGGCCATTCATCAGCTGGCTGTGGTACATTATGACCTGACGACCGCGTCTCTTCGTTCTTATTCAGTGGGTTCGTGATATGCAAAGAGATGCATAAGCGCACAGGCTGACATCGCCTATTCAAATGTGAACCCCACAAGCGTTAGAGCATAATAATAAGTTGTGAAGACTTACGCAATGCGCACAGCTATCCTTGCTGAAAAGAGCATGAGAAACTGAAAAAAAAAAACGCGTTCGGCAGTGGAAGGCCACTCGGTTTGTTTTTCATCGGCGGAAGACGGAAGGTCGACTCTGCTCTACCTCAGCCTTCCTTCCGCATGTGCACGCGGCGCAAAGGCCGGAGCGAGCAGCGACAAGGCCGCTCGGAGAAATCGTCGAAAAAGCGCATTTGTCTGCAGCGACGACGACGCAACGGGGGACCGTCGACGCTCACGCGAAAGCGCATTTGTCTCCTGACGAGATTCCTTTATCTCTCTCTCTCTTTTTCTGTTGTCTTTCTTTTTCTCTCCTTCGTTCCGAACCGCAAGCCACACCTTCCCAAAATCTGGCGACTACACGCATTTGCATGTTGAGCGCTAGTGTGCGTGCAAGCTCTTTAGTTTTCGTTTTTTCTCCGCTGTTGCGCGATTTATGGCATCGCTGCCACGCGCGCTGCACGCGTTTCCGGTTGGCAGTGGAGGCCATGCAGGAAGAATGCGCCAAGTTTTTCTACATGTTTAGTTAGGCTACGTTTCTCTCCAACTTGTGATTAACAGCACGCTCAGATGGGATCGTGGCCGTTAATCCTCTTTCTCTTTGCGCGAGCAGGCACGCGGCTTTCGCGGAAGCAATGAGAGACGATAAGCATCTCGCTTTTCTGTGGGCAAGCAGTTCTGTGTAACCCGGGGTTGTGAGAAATGCGGTGGCATTGCGTTAGGCATGCAAGGATTACATATGACCATGTTAGCATTTTTTTTTCTTTTCTATAGCGGCTGCTGTTAAGCCCAGGTTTTCCAGTTCCTCATCGTTGGCGCCTGCACCATGCCACGTTGATTGGTCATCCCCATGACGCCACTGCTACGAGCCACATTTAGAGGCCTGAAAAATGTGACGTCACGAGTTAGGCAGCACAGTGACGTCGTGCAGCTTGTTTCGGGGCAAAAGAGAAATATAATGAATAACAGATACCACTTGCGCAATCGTAAAGAGATATCGCTGAATGTAGGGATGGTAAATGGTGACCGTCCTGTGAATTTTTTGAACCGAAAAGCTTTACTACACGGGTCAGAGCCGAGCTTCGCGTGAGCCGAACTGGTGAGTTATGCGCATGCGCGCAAACGAGTGACGTCACGCGCCACACAGGTGGCCGCTCCTCGCCGCTGCCGCAGCCGCCGCCGACTCCGTCGCCTGACCTTTCGGCGGTAGCCACGCGCTACTGCACGTGTGCGTCATGTGCATGCGAAGGATGCTATATAATGCGCTTGCCAGAGAATAGGCGTGCGCACTCGACATGGAAGGGAAGGAGAGTGCGGCTGCTGCAGACTACGCAGAAAAGCTGAGAAACTAAATTCGTCCGATCTAGTAGTACTCGCTTGGGAGCTGGCTGCACAACAGCGAAAAAACGATAAAGCCAAAGCTAAACGTGCAGCCGAAACGCCTGAACAACGGGAAATACGCCTTGCTAAACGACGTCGGAAAGAAGCCGAAAAGCGTGTCTTGGCCGCATCTTCAGCCAGCAGCAGCCAAGCGAGTGAGGAAGAGGAAGCAAGAGAGTCAGAAGGGGAAAATCCCAAGACTCGCCGTTACAACGACCACGTGGTACGACTTAGTGAAAGTGCGAGTGCGACCAGGGAGTTCCACTCTAGACGTCTTCCTATGTATACGATACCAGCTAAGCTACGAAGCATAACCACGACGTCAAAAAAAGCATAACTGAAGCTTTTCGCTTGTATATCCAGGCTTAACCAGAGCTAAGCCACTGCCTAATTTTTTAATGGTTTTCAATGTTCGCTATGAAATGGGGAAACATCTTATGCTCACAAAGCTTATACTCACAAAACAAAACACGCTCTTCATCGATGAAGTGTCCGGGAGGCCTTGTATCCAGGTTGCAGGGCACTCCTGCGCACAAAAAGAATGGCGAGTCAGCTCGTCCCACTATATTAAACTTGTTTTTCCTGGTGTTCACTTGTGACTTGTACGTCTCGGGAATTTTCAGTCAGCTAACGATATAGCCCTCTGCTTACTGCCTCGTGACCAAACGGCATCATGATCAAAACTGTTATGACAGTACTAAGTTTAATTCACAGGGCGACGTGTGAAGTCATAGTTGCAATTTTCCGTTCCCGTACTTTATAAACAAAATAAGCATCAGAAGCCTGGCTCAGGTAAGCTCTAATTGGGTCATTTGCGCATAATTATCTCACGTACATGAAGCTACTCTAGAGATGGAATTTACGCTCGTATTTAAACTATTGGAACTCTTCAAGGCTCACGCCTTTTCCTCGCAGTTAGACCCACTCCAGCAAATCGCAATGCAATGGCATACCAATGTACTCTAATGGCGTAATAAAAGCAAGGAGCCTAACTAAGAACTAAGAACTACAGACGACGGGCAGAAAAGTGAAGAATTACGCTCCGATCCGCTGCCACTCTTCGCATGTATCCAAAAGGATCAGGGAAGGCGCTTCCCTATATAGTGACCGTCACGGCAGTATTTACTGCATAGAGGCACAATCCATCCGCCTTTGATACCTTATTTCGAAAATTTTGATCTCCTGTCATAAGACACTGAGTAGAATGAATGACTACTTCGGATCTCATTAAACTTTCAAGGAGCAACTTATGCATGGTGCGCTTCTCAACCTTAGTTGGCTCAGCACTCCTATTCAGATGAAAATGTATCACGCGTAGGATACCGGGGCATCGCTTAAAGTCTCCAACAACACCTTCAGAAAATCCCTGAGGTTTCGGCTGCATGAAGTGTCACGGGAGTAACTTTCTCTTTCATGTGAACGCCCAAATTCGCTCTGCTTTGAAAGCTAGTTCAGGTACATCTCATGAGGTGCATGCGAAGGCATGCTCAGTATTTGCCAATGTGTTCAATGGTGCAATGTCGTCGACGATTTCCTGGAGGGACAGCGTGAGGACAAAAAAAAAACAAAATCTTAGGCAAGGTCTGGCGTAGCCGTTGCTTCAGCGATTCACCTCAAAGACGACGCGCTGAGTGCTTCTTTCTTTTTTTTTTCTACTCTAAGGAAGGCGCCCTTCTTTGAGGAGGCGAAGTGCCCCAGTTCGAAACCCGAATAGTCTTTTTTCTTGTCAAAGAGGAGGCGCGGTGCGTAGCCGAGGTTGCATCAGAAAAGACCTCTCGAGACCAGGAGATAACTCTTGATCGGCCCGTTCGGACCAGGCGTGAGAAATTCGCCCCAGGCTGTTCACTTTTCGGTCGGTGTGGCTCTCTGTGAACGGCTCTGCCGAGCGCTCTCTGATGTGAACGGAAGTGAGCATAATAAGGTTGCGTTTGACATATAATTAGCCGAGAAGGGAGACTAAAAGGGAAAAAAATAAGGTCACCAGGTACTTTTTGCCAAGTGACACGATTGTTTAAGAAACCCGGCGTCGCCTCTACACATATTTCTCCTGAATATACCAGCGCTTACATCATTTGAATTTGAATATGAATGAACACATATAACGTGAACATGCCACTTGAGCTATACAGAATACTTGAGATTCACACTGCAAATTTCCTCCGGTTCAGTTTTGTGGCGATAGCTACATTGCGGTAGCATTTCGAGCCTTCAGCGTGGCGGCGCCGCCACCCTATGGCTGCGCCGCCGCGCTGTCACATGTTTGATCACGTGGTGCGGAGCAGCTGCCGGTGGCGCGGCGCCGTGGCTGATCACGTGGTTCGTCACGTGGTTCGTGACGTGACCAAGTTCCACTCCGCCAGCTGTAGCTTTCGCGTCACTCCAGGTTGAACCAGAGCTAAACCACCGCCAATTTTCCCGTTCATTGTAGAACAGATGTTGGGTGACGACTGTTGTGATGAGGCACTGGCTGGAGCAGAATGTTTTGTCTAGATTTCTCTCGAAAGGTGAGGCCCTGCAGTTTAGAAACCCAGCGTTGCAGATCGAGTGCTTAGTCTGTGCGCCGACTGAGCAGGCATTGTAATGGCACTGCTCGACCACAACATACTGCCCCTTACCTTCATGAGCACGACTATAACGCAGTGCAATCTCTTTTTCTAATTCCTTATGCGAGTCCAAAAGTTTTGCAGGCTGCTCAGCCTTGCGCGTGAAACGTTTCCCCGCAATCTTCCTGACCCCTGACGCTGAGGTAGATTAAGAACACGTCGACCGCTCAGTCGCTCCCTATTTCGTCGCAGTCTCATCTCTGGTGCCATCAAGAAACAGCTCGCGCTAGAGTGGACTGTCCTTAATGTGAACGGAGATATCCCTTCTGCGAAAGAAACAAGTGCCATTATAAAGAGGAACATCTCGTGCGTGTCCCCAGCTTATACTGCGCACGTGCACTGTCTCGACAATCGTCCTCTCTGCTCTGTCGATAGCGAGCCGGCGAAACTCGCGCTGCGTCACGTTTTCGATACGGGCCTCCGTCGGTGGGAAACAAAGATCTTATTAGAGCGGGCGGAGTCCGATCGCAGCGCTGACAGCTCCCCACTCGGTACAGGCGAGGGAGGGAGGGATCCATGCGACGTACGCCGCCGTCCTAATCTTCCGCTGCGATCAAATTTCCTTCCCATATGTCTTCGAGGGAGCGGGCCGCTTGCGAGTGGATGCGCGGTTCGGCAGCACTGCGTCCCACCTCACGGGACCATGCCTTTTCTGACAGCCGACCTTTTGGATTTCGCAAGTTATGCGCCGTCGCATAACTTGCGAAAACAAAAAGGTTGGCTGCCAAAAGAGGCATGGTCAGCGTTTCGTAAATGTGCCACCAATATCGTATACGAGATTCCCTTTTCTTGCGGAAAATCCTACATTGGCCGGGCGGGGCGTTGCTTGAACGACCGACTTAGGAAGCGTGCAAAAAATATAGAAAATATTGAGGGTGAACGACTTGTCGAACACTGCGGGGCTTGCGCCGACTGTATACCAGGGTTCCGCGATGTGAGGATTCTGGGCAGAGGCAGACAACAAACAGCTCGAAAAACTTTGGAAGCTTTTTTCGTAAAAAGTGCAGGTACAAACTGTGCCACTGACGTATCTGTTTTCCTATATGAGTCTGAGAAGGAATTCCTTTCACGCCTGCTATGATAATACCTTTTGGTTGCATTTTCTTGTTGCCTAAATTTTACGCGTGCGCACAAGGCTTTTGGGAAGGTAAATATGCCGATAGCTTTCACCTCATTAAACAGTTGTGAATAAGCGCCCGTGTTGTCTTCTTTCTTGAATAAAATATGCCTTGACGCTAAAATAATTTTATTATGTCTGACAACCAAGTAGCGCAGCAGATAACTCCCTTGAAAGCATATTTCACACGAGGCCTGTCAACTACGATGTTCTCACCCAGCAGCGACGGTGTTTTCGCGGTTTCGAAGAATCAACATTTGTTGGTGCAAACGATGGCTTTTGGCGAAAAGATGATGACCATTCGTCTTATTTTAGTTTGGACAGAGGCGATTGCTTCTACCATCCTGTACTGTAGACAGGTGCCCGTCTGTAACCTTCGCTTCCGCTGTTGCTGGGGACATTCACTGCTTTTAGAGTCTCTCCGAAGGTACAGGGCATGTTCTGGACAATTCCGTGCCACCAGCCATGTAGCAGACACCACGGCGGCCGTATTTGTATGCAGGCGAAATACAAAAACGCTCCCCCCATTGGCCATTTCTACCTTCGGGACGTTAAATTTCGCATGCCACATAGCGTTTGAAAGATGAGTTATCCTTAGTGTTCTTTTCATGTATTTCTATGTTTTTAGTGTTGCTTTTGTGATGACCATTGTTATCGGACCACCTGTAGCTGCAAAATTTCCTGCAGACAGCTTTCTTAGTGAGAAACGTGGGCGTGCACGTAGCAATGCGGGCTGAAGTCGATACCTTGCTCCCCCCTTTAGAGAGCGGTACCTGTTCGTGTCATTCGCGTTCAGATTCATACTGACAAAGCCAATGCTAATCCTATACTTGCTTTTCTGTTGTTTGAAAGCAAGCGAAGCCTTAGGTAAGGGAGTAATTTTCGCGTTGAAGCTTGTAAGTTGCAACACATTTCCTTGATATAGAGACGGTGGCTATGCAACGGGCCAGCCTTCCCTGCAAGCAAGAGGCCCGGAAGCAGCCGACAGAATCTTGCTGGCGCCAGATAAATGACCGAAGAATACGCAAGAGGGGGCAGCGATAGCTATGCCTCCTCGGCTGAGTGAAGCGCAAACGCACGCCGCGGGACGCCCACACTGCGAGCGGCGCCGTACAACAAAGGGCCGTAAATCTTGCGACTCGTTGGCGCCCGCATACGCGCGAGTAATGCATGCCGCGTTGTCCGTCGTCCCGCGGGGTCGGCTTGGTTGCTCCGAGGGGGAGGGGGAGGACGACGCCGCGGCCGTTTCTCACTTAACCCGAAATGATTTAGTTAGACGCGCGGTGGGCGCTGAAGCGGACAACGAGAAGCCCCGGGAAGCCGTTGGCCGCAGGCGAAACCACTGAGGTAGACAGAGCGGGCGCTGAACTTCCGTAAGGCCTCGAACCATCCTCTCTTTACTTGCACACTGTGCGGCGCTGCTTCTGACAATGTTTTCGCGGTTTGATCATTAGCAAAACATTCCTGAGAAAACATTAACTATTTGCGAATGCGTTCCTAGTTGGCCTTGGCTAAACCGTTCACCCTTACGGCACGTGATGCGGTGTCGCATCTTCAGAATATAAGTAGGTATACGAGTGCATCGAAATGTTGGATATAAAAAGGAGATTTTTTAGTAGCCACTCACAGCTGTGCTGCATAAGGTCGTGCAGCTGGTAAGTATTATTTGCAACTAATGTGCAATCAACTCGAGTCGCCTAATTTCATTTAGTCGCAACGACGTTTTACGGCAAGCTCGACTGTCGGCCTCATTAGCTCTTTCTGCGACGCTTTAAGCTAAATAACATTTGCGCCGGTGTTCCCAGAGTAGACAAACGTGCCGTTCCGCGGTGATGCCTTTGTACCTCCAGGTTGTTTACGACGCCATCTATTACGCAGAACGACCTCGGGGCACATTTCGCGCGCCCAGCGTAGTTTAAAGCGTCGCAACTCCCCTAAATCTTATCGTCCTCGCTCTAGCAAGCAGAAGGCATGTCTTGCCTCATCTACCGCTCAGCTATTTTCCCACAGTTTTCTCCGTGGCCCCTGCGCCCCCGGCTGATTGTGCGAAAGATAACGAGTTGCAGAAATGATGCAGTTGAGACGGATGATGCGGAAGAAGGCACCGGGCGTCGCGCATCAAATTAATGAGAAGGATGCCGTTAATAGAACCCCACTTCTCACCCGACGCATGTCGAATGCTGCCTCCTTTCAGCTCCCTCTGTGCATAGGCTCTGCAGCAGTGTGCACGCTACTCGTTGAGGATTCAGAGAAGCTCTGAAGCTGAGGTCCTTCCCGCGTCCTAAGACGCTTAGATAGATCTTGGCGTCTCCTTTGAATAGGGATTGTGGCGAGTACCGCCTTGCAGAATAAATTAAAGTGCCTATTTTATTTATTTCGTCAACGACCCCCCCCCCCCCCCCTTTTTGTACTTTTAATAATTTACTTGTTCTTTCAAGTAGAAAGTTCAAGCGGCCTCTGGTGATCGTTTCATCTTCAATACAGAATGATGAACACGAGAGAGCATATGTCGATTGAGGTTTATACCGAGCACCTCTGATGCGTAAAATGTGTGAGAAGTGCATTTAGAGGACACACGGAAGATAATTTAGAAGCCACGCAGTACCTGAACGTGTACTTCGATTTATCTGGCCCGTTCGTAATGAAAGATGCCTCCGACATTTAGCGAAAAAAAAATGTATGCCTGCGTACAAATGAAGTCAACTTTTTCAGGAGCGCTAGAATAGTGTTTTGCATAGCAGACTGCAGCTCCTTTGTTTTACAGACGATGCTTGTGGATAATCACAGCCATAAAGACACGCAAGTGGTGTGGACACAGTAGTACTGCTTCTAACACAGCAGCTCCTCGGCCTGGGTGTCCGTTATGCAAACGCGAGGAAATTGAAGCCGACATTCACCACTTACTGTTGGACTGCCCAGCTCTCAAACCTACAAGGATCCGGCACCTGAAGGTAGCAGGTCTTCCACTGAGCAACCCTGCTTCATGTATTGCCTGGACGCACGGACCATACCATCGCTCACTACTGGACTTCATAAAATAAGCTAACATTTTAAGGCGGAAGCTTTACTGGCCTAGCAGGAGCGAGCCAACTCGGCTCTGAGAAACGTGACGTCACAACCGAGTGACGCCACGTGACGTGGCGCCCCTGCCATCACGGAGGAAAGAAAACCTCCATGCCTGCCATAGCAATGCATCACGTGACTTGCCGAGCCGAGTCTTCGCCGTCGCTGCGCCGGGGCACCACAGCGGCTTCTGCCTCACGACATGGTCTAGCCGAGCCTCAGCTGGATAACAAAATATAGCCCTGGTTTAACTAAGAGGGCACAGCATAAAAGAAGATCGACTGCAATTTGCGCAGTTAATAATAATAACAATTGGTTTTTTAGGGGAAGGAAATGGCGCAGTATCTGTCTCATATATCGTTGGACACCTGAACCACGCCGTAAGGTCAAATCCGAATTAGGCGCGCTAGCACTTCAGTTTTCACTTAAGTTCCGGCGTTCGGATCCATTGTTCAGGGATGGAAGTTGTTCAAATAAAGACAATAGGCTATGCCCATATATGCGGAATTGGTCATTCTCTACTTTACATCAAGAAATCCCTGGGAGTCCTCATACCCCTGCACGCAGTGGTGCAGAGGTTAAGCGATGCGCCACTGCCCTGCGAGGGCAGTAAATCCTGTGTGGCGCTGATGCAATCTTTAATCATGTTATCCGTGTGATCGTGCAAGGTGTCTGCACGGTCTCCGACCTTTCTCTATTGAAACACCTCATTAATTTCAAAGCCATTCAGACAATCCCATTTCCGTATACATAGCCATCTCTTACTACCTATTTTTCTTCTTTCCATCTGCTCGTCTTCGTGCCGGCTCCGCACATGTCGTCAGTAGGACAGGGGGTCCGGTAACTAGCGACATGCCAAGAGAAATCGGCAAATAATTTTGTTAATTTTTCTTTGTGAAACGCGGCTTTCAGGTGGATGCATGCCAACAGGTCGCATTATGGCACAAGGCGCCGCTTTGCATCAGTGGCGCCACATGGCGACAAGTAAACGAAATGATGCATCCAAGTCCCATTGCGAAGCAAGCGGATGTGACTGGCATTAAAATAGAGTGGCCTTGTCCATACATATTCGTGCCATAGAGAGGGACAAGCGCTAGATCTCTATCCATGACACATTTGAGGCTTCATTCTTGTCTTTTTATATGAGGAAGGTTGGCAGAGGGAAATGATATGTCATGGTCCAGAGACAGACGCTCGCTCATATTTAGTGGTAGGTCAACCATAACCATATGAATTATGAATACTTTCTGGAGCGTGCTTACCCGCTTGCGAATTGTTCTTGCAGTGAAATATACAAATAATGACGCTGTTTTTTTTATTTTTACATGCCCCAGACGTGCGAGACTTCTCATACTAGAGTACATATTGCTTCCTTTGATTTCTCATTCGAACTCGCTGCGGGCCTTCCACGAAGGGTAAAAGGAACAAGAAACTAGCTTGCAGGCACACCAACCCTTTTGAAAGTTTATCTCCATGGGATTTCCCCGCGTTTCAGCCCTATCATTTAGCCGACTGCAGCGAATATATGGCCTTGCCCTACACGCCCTTTTGAAACAGGCGTGTGTGCAGGCATACGAGCAGAGAGGGGCCCTGCGGATAACAACAGCGATGAGGAGAGGGAGACTTCAAAGGAACGCAAGATTAGAGAGAGGCATGTGTCGAATGGGGGCGTGGGTGTCTGTTGCTGCGGGGCACGTGTGTGTACACTGCGCCTCCCGAAATAGCCTCGGCACCAGCGTTACGCGCGGGCCCGTTGCTAGGGCTGCTGCATCGCCCAGCAACAGGGGCGGAGCGCTGCTGCGGCGTGCCCGCACTGCAGTGCACTGCAGATGCTTGTGCTGCTGCTGTGCACCCTCCTCCCGAAAAGGTCGATGGTTGTGCGAGCGTCCCTATGGTCGCAAACATGCGTGCACAGTCGCGTGCGTGTGTGAGTGCGCGAGCACTTGTGGAAATAGCGGCTGGGAGGTATGACGTGACCGCTAATCATTCACTCTTACGGAGCCTCTCGGAGACTGACTAGCAAGCAGTGATAGGAAGGCAGACGTGACAGGAAGCTGGGATGTTGATCACCAGCACTGCCACATATTGCGTGCGTATGCGTAATGAAGAGTGTGTGAGCGTGGCGTTAACGAGAAAGTGATTTTCCCCAGCAGGAGAAGGAGAGGCTAATGCGGCACCTAGGCGTCCAACGTAAAAACAATGGTGTGATGTGATGAGCGAGCCTCTACTGGTGTGGGCAGCAATGTTTCGTGCTATTATAGCAGAAATTACAACACCATTCCCACACGCAGGCAGGCAAGCACACGCGCGAACACACGCACGAATTCACGCACACATACTTAAAAGAATGGCTGTGCCGAATGAGCTTGTTGCTAGTGCACTGCGGCCGCACTGCGAATTGAAAATTGCAAATGCGTCCAAGTGCGCGTGGACAGCTATGCGTTTTGACAGTCGCCTCTCCATTGTAGTAAATAAAGAACATTCAACAGAAGGCATAACCCACAAGAAGCAATATTTGTGTTTTTTTTGTTTCATTTATTAGAAAACACAGCCACCTCGCAATCGCCATCGCAGAGAGGGGAAAGTGAACAACAAAAGAAGCATGTACACCCATTCCACGTTGCTGCGGCGAACAGGTATGTTTGTAAGCAGATTGCGTCACTCAATTCCCATGCAGTTTGTCACAAACACGGATGGGGGGGGGGGAGTCCTATATGGCATCAGGTTTCCCAGAGAGCTTGGAATCGGCGTGTGTGTGTGTGTGTGTGTGTGTGTGTGTGTGTGTGTGTGTGTGTGTGTGTGTGTGTGTGTGTGTGTGTGTGTGTGTGTGTGTGTGTGTGTGTGTGTGTGTGTGCGTGTGCGTGTGCGTGTGTGTGTGTGTGTGTGTGTGTGTGTGTGTGTGTGTGTGTGTGTGTGTGTGTGTGTGTGTGTGTGTGTGTGTGTGTGTGTGTGTGTATTAAGTACATACAATGTGCGAATGATAGAGTAGGTGCAGGTATTTTTTCAAAGAAAAATTAAAAAGCGGAGCAGCCCCACTCCACAGGTTATTGCACAGAAGACCAAATCATTAAGCGGGCACGAAAAGCGATGCACACGCCATGCACCTTTTAACCTTTCTTCCTTTATTTGCTCTCATAGTTTCGCTTAGTTTGCGGGATCGATAGGCTGTTACCGCTAGCGGCCGCTATCTGCCGCTGGAGTTTAGAGGGCTGAGATTTTTTTTTTTTTTACGGACCTTGCCAAGGCATGCTCGGGAATCGAATCAGACGTGAATCTACAGGCTTCAGTGCGTCACTTTCCTCGTGTTCAGAAAGCAATACAATAATTTATTGTTTAATGAATTCAATTACTTAACGGCGCAACTGAATTTCATCAAAGACCAATGCCCAACTAAGCAAGCCGAGGAAAAGTGATAAGGTATTTATTAAAAGATCTGCCTTTGCGGCGATCGTAGCTTCTACTTCAACACCAAATTTTCTGCGCGCATTTAAACTTTGTTTCACTACAAGCTCCAAAACTTTCCGACAGCACCTCGATGACTGGAATAGAAAGTATGTATTTTCCACACGTGTATGCCAGGAATTTTTATTACTGTCATCTGTGCTTTCTATATGTCGCAATCGACAACCATATGCACTTACCCTTGCAGCCTGCCTTATTTTCCATAAAGTTCTACAGATGCAAATCAACGCTGGGACATGAAGAGGTGACGCGAACTCGGGCTGTTGCCAAGCCGCTTGATAGATTGCATCCCCAATCGATCCCTACGCAGTGCTGTCAAATCTCTTCCATGGTCGCCCAACGACTAAGCTTCCACGCAAAATGCATGTTTTAGAGCAGCCATGGTACAAAGCCTCTTCTGTCGCAGGGCGACCTTCCAAAAAAAGCGCTTTTCTGTGCCGAACTCTCTTTCAGCTGAATACGGGCGCAAACCCTTATCGTGTTTTATCGATTTCCTCCACTTTGCAGTCTGAGGCGATGCAGCCGTTTTATTTCCCACGTATTGGATACGCGCAAAGGAAAAGGAACACATGAACGAAACTCACACACCACAGCGGCCAGAACTACAGCCAAATGCAAAAGCCTATAGATGCACGGTTAGTGAAGAATTAGCAAATGTTTTATAACCACAATTGCATGAACTCTGCTTTAGCCGTTAAACAATTCTCTCATCTGTAGAGGCCCATGAATCATGGTACTTCAATTTCACTTCTATCAGTAATTAAATAACTAATAAAACTGTAATGAGAATACAATGTTAGCGTAAACAAAGATAATGCAAAACCTTGTTTCTTAATTATTCGAAGCTGAGACTTGGAAAAACAATTTACTAAATGCATAGTATGGGAGACATTCCCATTAAACGCATTAAGAAGCTAGGCATAATGAAACATGAGTGACAGCCCTGCGCTTGAGAGGAGTATTAGTGCTCTAATTTAGCTATTGCATTATTGCTTTTGCGGGACCAGAGGTACAGTCTTTGCCAAAAGTACTCGGCCGAACAGGTCTGCTTCTTAGCCCTGCAGTGCGGCTCCCCATGCAAACTCAGGGACCCTAATCTGACGAAGGCGGGAGAAACTTAAGTCTTCAACCCTCCCAATCTTAGGACTGTCAAATGTGCTTAAACGCAGCGCTAAACGGCTTGGAAGCAAACCCCTTGGACTGTATATATTTGGCAAAGGCTGTACGTCTATGTTATCATGCCGCGAACCGCATGTTTTCTCCTTGTCTATGCAACGTCTTCGGGCGTCTTTATGCCTTTCTCCCTTGCATTTCCGTTACTGGGTCTGAATCTAGCTTTTTTACACCGAGCCCTGTATTATACGGATCTGCATCTCTCGTGAATGAGTCTACGCGGTTAATGCTTCGCAAAAAGGTAGACTACTACCTAAAGGAAATTAGAGGGCGCTGGAGCACATATGCTTCGCAAAGCTAACAGATTAGAATGAGAAGGAGAGGTGCCTGCTCTTTTTACCCTCTGTACCAAGAGCTGGCCGCATTGCAATACCAGTTAAGACATAATTAAAAAACTTTGCCCCGAATAACATAGGACGGGAGGGAGAAACACGCACACACTCGTGTGTGTGCGTGCGTGTTTCTCCCTCCCGTCCTGTGTTATTCTGCGCAGAGTTTTTTAATTATGTCGCTACACCAACTGGCCCAACGTTCTACCCTATTATGCACCAGTTATGAAGCACAGGGAAACGACTGCACGCATATCCCTGTCACTGTGGAGGGGTCTCCGAAGGTTTTATTGATAAAGGTGCACGGGAACTCCCTTGTATTCTGACTATTGAGAGAGACGGCACGTGGGAAGCTACGACAGAGCTCAGCTCAGCTTAAAGCGCGTTGCCTGCTCACAAGTTCTGCGGCACGCGTGCGGGCTTCGGCCCGTCTTCCAGCAGACGGCAGCCTTTCAGCATGACACCCGTCCGCATTCAGCTGCCGAAAGGTTCATTGAATCATGCTCAGTGATTTATTCACAGAATCTAGGACCAAGGAGCTGGTTGGCCTCGAACAAAGCTACGCGAGTTTGCTCGTTTTAGTAGTGTCTATTGTCTCGGGGTATAAAATGGAAATGGTTATGAGGATAAAACAAGGAGGATTGTTATATAAATAGGCTTGCCTGGTCGAATTAAGTCTAGCAGCGACCGATGGTGCGGTGCCTGTGTCCAAGCATTGTAGTATATGCAGAACTACGCGAGTTCTATGCTGTACTGCAATTCTTCTTCTTCTTCTCCTCAAGTAATATTCATCACTCTCATCTTTCTCTTCTTCTCTTCTTTGAAACTTGGCCGCTTTGCCAGTGCCGTCCTCTTCACGCGTACTTTTTCACTCTCTGTATCCTGCCAGCTCCCGATTAGCGAGTGGTTCGATAAGGGTGGCGACGGGCAAGCTTTGGTAAAGAGAGTGGCAGCCTCCATTTGCTCTCGTTTTCGCGAGTTTGTTGACGCTGGGCGCAGCTCCAATCCGCCGCGACGCACAGGCTATCGGCGTCGTCTATTTCCCGTCCTGGCCCGGTTCCTTCTATACGAGGTACATTAGCGGGCGGCCGCAAATTGGCCCCGAAATGGGCATCGCTACTCGGTGCCACGGTCGACGTCGCTGCCGGCGCCGCTATAGTAGTGCGTGTGCCAGCGTCGTTTACCAGCAGCGGTTGACGCTCCGCAGTTTCTCTCTCTTCGGTGAGCGGAAGGCGAGCTCCGTAAAAACGCAGGTGTGTTTTGTGCGCTGTAGTGGCAATTTCATTTGAGGTGCTTTAACTACTAGAACACAAAAAAAAGGAACTGTCTATAAGTGCGGCGGATACATATCGCCTATGTGACCGCGGGCTGCTCCACGGCGGGTTTAATAGCATCGGCTGTGGAGCCAGGAAAACAATTCAACACACTCCTTTGTGTCGCCCCGCTTTAACGGGGCGAAATAAGTGCGTCTTGCCGAAAGTTTCATTTATTTTCAGCTCAGACTTATATCGTTTTCGACGTCCACACAAAACGACCCTGAAGTTTGGCCGACAACACGTCGTAATTTTACGTGTGATTTTTTTCATTGCTTTCCTAACGATTCGCTCTATAATACGCCTTACTATACCCTGGTTGAGGGAATCCCGCTAATGTAGCCTTCTGTTAGGAGCATTCCATTTTCGGGAACGTGGAATCAGCAATCTTGTGCTTAATTGAAGAAGTGAAGTATGCAAGTAAGAAATGGGAGAGAAGTAGTAAAGGATGAAGAAAACTGCTCCAGGGCTCCTTATAAGACTGCGTTTAGACAAGTGAAACGGCCGTGATGCACTGAATTTCGAGATTACCCATTGCATGAGCGAACAAAGCCCGGTTTAATTAACTTTGTGTAACTTCCTGCTTTGTAAAAGGGCGACATTCAAGGGCTATATCAGAGCAGCTATCAAAGCTTCATATATCTAATGAAGCACTGATGGGCACTGATGACAATCTGGACCACTAAGAAGACCTACGATTATCGCCTCTTTCTTGTTCAGCGCAAGCAAGGCGGAAGCGGATGTGTTTGAAAACGCGTCGCTGTACCGTACCTGTTCTTGCGCTATTTCTTCTTTGCGCGATTAGCACAGCGCCATAACTCAAGCGGAAACTGTAGTAAATCGAAGACCCCTATTCATGGCAGTGGGTGCAGACATACAGCATATGCCACCTAACAAAACAGATTTTGTTGCTCGCTTCCTCATCTGCCTGCAGGAAATCCCTGCGATGCCGGTAGCACGCACGTCCAGGTAGCAGCAAAGGGAAACAACACTACCAAAACCACAGCATCACGAACAATACCGACCATATCACTGCCAGCAGCAACGCGCATCGTTGAATACGCGAATAGTAAAGCGCAAACAACAACGACGGTTATTTTTACCACACACAACGAGGCCCACAGTGTTGGAACTCAGTGGAGGCGGCGTTCATTGATGCATGCACTTCACGCCACGGCGCGGTATTAGAAACTGGAGGCTCGTCGGCGCCACCCGCCGACTGGTCGAGAGATGAAGGAGCTGAGCGGTACGGTGGAAACGGCCAGCGCAATTGGCCCATTTTGATACACAGAGCGGACATCTGCATGTACTTGGGCACCCTTCACCGAACGTATTTAGTGGCGTCGTATTTGTCTGTATCGCAGCAGTTATATCTGTAAGTACCGTTTCCTATACGTTCTTGACATACAACGGGGACAAAAATATATAATTGGTGGCGTTGCGAAAGCACTAGTTCAGCCCCACGGACGCCTTGAATTGTCACTTAAACGTCCAGAAACTTGTCCTTAATCTCCGTCCCAGGAAAGCACCTGGTAATTCAGGTTCAATGACATTTAAATGTTATAAAAGGCATGCGATTTCGTCTGTCCTAGTTCACAACAACTCCCTTTTATGTAACAGTTCAAGTGTGCAGATGCCTGCGTGTGCGAAAGCCGACGTACTTTTATATTCAGAATATATGCAAATGTAATTAGTGTACTAGAGATTTAGAAAAAGTATATTAACATATACGGATAAAAGCGGCGTTGCCTGCCCCCCCCCCTTTCTCATATTTTTCTTTTTATTTTCTCTAGCGTCTTCGTTCACTCACCTTGTGGACGTGCCAGCGGTGATAAGCTTTGCCTTGAGTATGGGAAGTCGGTTTCTGAAACAACAAAAAGTAACTTTCTCGGACGAGCTGATCACGAATTGTAGGCATTATTGACGGCAAACTACGCCTGGTGCGTGCACAAGAAGCCTGGTGCGGATGCTGTGAGGGCTTGAGGGTTCTACTTCTTACCATTTAAAATATGTGCCCCTGTTATGCGTCAGCAAAATGATTCGGACAGTTAAAAATGCTTAAGAAGTGGAGCATTCCGGTTTATCTCATCGCGCGAAATATAAGCGGAGTCAGCAGTGCGTACTTCGAATCTTCATTAGATCTTTAGTATACATGGATGGATTAAGGGAGAAGTTCGCTGCTTTTAAACGCAGTCTGATGAGCTATCTCCGGAAGGTCCCTGTCTCTTGTCTCGCTGCCGCTTGAGACAGGTTGCGAAGCTTGCTTGGAAATAAAATTGTGTGCGAACCAAAAAAATGCCACATAGTACCAAGAGGCTTTGCCTTCAGTCGGCTTTGATCTCGTAGGGTGGTTGCCCATGAGCACAATGCTTGCATTTTAATGCGAGTGCATTAGGAGGGCCGCGAAGGCGAAAACTCTCCGGCGGCGTCGGTGGAAAGCCTCCACCTGCTAGGTGGCATCTTGGAGAATATTCCTCCCTCCAACTGCCCCATGTGAACAATGCCCCTCTCCCCCTACCTTTCACTACTTGTAGATTAGAAGAAGGAGACACTGGGAGTAGTATGACTCCCCCCGAAAATTAATCAGACAACAGCAGGCCTACAGGAACACTAATGATACCTTCATATGGGCTTGAATCAGTAGAAACACGAAAGAAAGCTCTTTTATCGGTTCCTTCAAGGGCAATGTCGAAGAGAGAGAGAGAGAGAGAGATGTTCATTTCCCTGGAAAACAGAGCGCGATAATAAATCATGACAGAGCACAATCAAGCCTTAGGACACAACTGTTGTTTTTCTTTATTCCTTTTTCCTAATGTTATTGAAATCTGGAACGTTTTGCCTGATGATTGGGTAATGAAACAGACGTGGACAAATTCGAATGTTCATTTGATATTTTGTGTCGCGGGTGCCTAACTGGACGCTATGCAGCGTCAAATTTATTTGCGTTGTATTACGTTGTGTTGTATTAACTCCCTGTAACGGCCGTTAAGCGAGGGTAAATGGTATTTGGGAATGATCATAATAAAAATATACAGCCGCGCCGAGAACTATGTGGGCAGAAATCAGCTTAGCAGGAGCTATGCCTTCTCGTATTACTCGGGATGAGCAACCTGAGTCTCACAAGCCCCACTGGTGGCTGTGATAGAAACAGCCACTTGCCAGTGCAGTGGCTTAAACACTGCGCCATGGCGCCGTGACTCATTTTGAGCAGCTGCGCAGTCAGAGTTAGAATAGAATCAGAATTAGAGTAGGTTGGGGCGTGGAAAATAATAGACTCAGAATTGGAATAGAATCAATCATCAGCGGAATAGATTCAGAACTGTAATAGAGTGGCGAGTGAAAGAAGAAGGCTATCGCATTTCCTCCGCATCAATCCTATTAGCCGCTTATAATTTCTTATAGCAAGAACTTCATAATTGTACCTTAAGAACATCGCACTAAGTCAATGGCGCAGAGCTCGGGTTTCTGTACGCTTGTTTCTCCGTGCAAGCTGCGTGGACGCTCTGTGGTATAGTACGCTCATTTAGTGGTGCCGTGTTCTCGAGAACAAGATGCTATCAGTGCGTAAGCACTAATCCGATAGGTACCAACCCCCTGAAAAATCGTTCGTTGTCTGTTCCGTTGTTTGTGCGCAGCTGGCCTAGCCCGAGCGCTCCGTTCCGCGGCCCTGCCCGCTCATTGGCGTCTTCTACGTAGCAGATATTCGTGCTGTCGCACTGATTCGAACTCGAAACATTCTCGGTAGTTTGTTCTGTCAGTGAAACGATACATTTTTGTGTCGAACTATATCCAGACCAGCTGGGCTTGAACAGTCTGCGCACGCAAACAACAGAAGTTGCGCCGTTTATACACCTGCAGGGCAACCTCGCACGTTCGCAAGCAGAGAGCTTACAAGTGAGGTGGCACTTAAGACTGAGAACGCCGTAACGATGTGGTGTTCTCAGTTCCTTAAACTTCGAAGCTCTCACAACCTGACCATTTGCATTTGGTATTACCTAAAAAGATAGCGGTCGTTAGTTGCATTGCACTGGCATTTGGGCCATTGGTGTGTCTGGGTATCGAGTGAAAGTGTCCACCATTCAGAAACGAGCGCCTGCCTTGCGCTAAGCGAAAGGCCCACCTAAAGAAGTAAGCCTTAATTACCCGTCCCTCAAGCCCAAAGCGTGATAACACCGAAAGGTAGAACGGGGCTGCGTTACTTTTGCACACGGCTTCTAGCGATTTATTATGTCATGTCAGTCTGTGCAATGCCTTATCTTTACTCTGAGACGAGATACTATCTGAAACAGAACGCGGCTGATCGATTGCTTTTGGTTTTTCTGGCTGTCACAGCTTGGAAAAAACCATCACACAGGACAGCGGTTTGTTTCGCCATCACCGGCTTCACGCCACCACAAGTCCGACTCGCAGAACATGCTCAGGAGTAGGCCGCGGGTAATAAATCGGCTCTCATTGCTCGATGCAGTCGCTTAATTCTTATCTGTTCTGCAAGCTGTGCCGCTGTTCAGGGAAAGAATGCGGTTGCGCTTGCTTTCCGGGTCGGGTAACCGTGCCGCCTAATATGAGCGGGGGGCCGAATATCAAATATGCTTGCTTTACCAACTACAACCGATACATTCAAACATATCTCCACTGAGGTCTGTGTTCGTAATGTCCGCAACACAGCGTGCGACCTCAATTTCTCACAATCTGCCAAGTCTGGCCTGCACCGAAATGGATGCATACCATTTCGACGAATGAAAATCGTCGCTATTTAAAGCATAACCACGCTCTTACTTCGCCACCAATTAACAGACTTCGTCCGCACAATTGCCCATACTATGTGCCGCCATTTTGATTGAGAGCAATTGCTTTGCGCCAAATATTAGGGTATTCAAACGCAGGCGACTGTATTCATGCAGCTTCAGTTGTAGCAGCCATCATAAGAAGTGTGCTGGTGTGTCGTTGGTGTTTGATGCCTATTTATTTATTTATGTTATTTAAAGATACTGCTGCCTCAGTTATGAGACATTGCAGGAGTGGTTACACAGAACAAAAAAAAAATAAAATCATTACACATAACTCCACAGTTGCTTTACAAACCATACCAGTATTAGCTGTCGCAAAGAAACATTCAAATGATTCCCCATCCCTACTGTGCGAGGGAAAAAGAAAATTTTTGGCAATTAAGGAAAAACCTGCTTCCAAGCATGCTCCAGGAATTTCAGCGGTAGGTAATGCTCTGAATGGGAAACTTGCGATCGAAGAGGATAAAAGTTTTTTTTTCTCCGCTGATTAAAGTTTATTTTTGTCATTTATACAAGATCTGTTGGCCAAAGAAACTGACGTCTATTCAAGAAGAGGCCTGACCAGGGATTCATAAGCTGCTAGGTCGCACTTTTTAGTTGCACCGTTTTAAGTTCTTCTTGGGTATCCTATTCTCTGCAATAATCTTGCGCGTATAAAATCAACATGTCTATGCCGTTTTAGGTCAGAGCAGAATAGTACACCAAGGTATCTGAATTCGTGAACACTTCCTAGTGTCTGTATTGCCGTACCTGAGTTACAAAGGCTGTTTGTTTTTAGCAAACAGCGTTGTTATCGTTTTCTTAGAATTAATCAAGATTTGCAAGTCTTGCTAAAATCATAAGAAGGCGAAAACACATTATTTATGAAAACGTGATCATTAACGCTATAAACGTTAAAATACAAAACACAATCATCCGCGTACAAGCGAAGCCTAACTGCAGTGTTAGCAACAACTTGGGCGACATCATTGATATAAATTATAAATAACAAGGGTCATAGAACGAAGCCTTGTGGCATATCCGAGAAAATGTGAACCGGTGATTTTTATTTTTATTTATGAGTGTGCCCGCAGCACCTGTACGGCATTACAGTGGGAGAGGGGGGGGGGGGGGGAGAAAACACAAGGCAAGAGCGTAAATGCAGGAATTACATCAACAATCAGAAATATGTAACAATGAAATCAATTCAGCATAGAAACAAAAGAGTCATTAGATACGACATTTCTTACTGAAATGCAAATAAACTTCAAACTTCGCCTTATTCACGATTGGTAAACGATGAATCAATACCGCGCGTAAATTCAATTAACTGTGTAACAATAGAAAAATCGGTAACCATGCTGATGTTGTGAAAGGATGTCGTTGTTAAGTACTGAATAACGTGCTTGTGAGCAATGTATTGCAGAAGTTTGCAGCAGGCAGGAACGTGGAGGCTAACGAAAAGGGTTTATGGTTAAGGACAACACAGCGAGCCATGGAAAGAAAAATGATAGGTATAACGTTAAGATACCGGAAGCGGGAAGAGTGGGTGAGGGAACAAACGCGGGTTAATGACATCCTAGTCGAAATCAAGAGGAAGAAATGTGCTTGGGAAAGGCATGTAATGCAAAGGCAAGATAACCACTGGCCTTTAAGGGTAACGGAGTGGATTCCAAGAGAAGGCAAGAGTAGCAGGGGGCGGCAGAATGTTATGTGGGCGTTAAGATGTTTGCCGGCATAGGTTGGGCGCAACTGGCAAAGGACTGTTAATTGGAGAGACATGGAAGAGGCCTTTGTCCTGCAGTGGGTGTAGTCACGCTGGTGGTGGTGGTGGTGGGGGTGATGATGATGATGGTGATGAATAAAAACAGCAACAAGAAGTAAATGCTTACCGATATATTAGTAGAAACGAGATAGGTTGCCGATTGTAAGCGGTTAAAAGCAAAGATGAAAAGACTAAACGACCTGATGGCGCATTGGTTACACACGTATGAATGGCGCAACCACACTGCTGGCATCCCGGCACTGCTCTCGTATCCGGAAGCATAATGTGTTTGCCGGCACATGCTTTCCCGGAGGAACTGGGCCGGGTGCTAATTGACGAAACCGTGCTACGGTGGACTTAATTAGGACGATCGTATCACCGATGAGGTTATTCAGCCGTGAACCGCTGCTACTGCCATGGCACCGACACGCGCTCGGTGACGCACGGAACACGACTACAATGCGGCGACCTTTCGAGCTGACAGGCCTGCCTGGTACTTGCGTGTTATCGAACACGAGTGCGTGCATCGTCATGCGGAACTTATGCATGCACGTGTGCGACAGCAACAGCTCGGATGCCACGCTCTTCTGTCTCGGTTTTGTATTCCTCAAGCGTAACTGGGTGTACAAAGAATACGTTCTTTTCTGAGCGTTTGAGAAGGTGCTACTGTATCGTTCCGCACACTGACAACTTTTCCTTTACTGCCTGCATGTAACATGATTTACTTTCAAACTGTGGATATGTGAAACTGACTATTCCACACATTTCATTTAAAGACCTGCAAGAACGTACGTTGTTGCAGAAATTGCAATATATTCATCCGATAAGCAAAAAAAAATACTTGTATTGAAATAAATTAAGGAACTCCGTTATTCCGAAGAGTAAAGAAGTGCTAATGCGAAGCTCCTCGAGACAGGGACGAGTTCTGACCAAAGGTGCCGCTCCAGACAACTCGTATTCCGAGGTGCGCTGCCGAGCACCGAGAAATATTTTCCGGGTATAGCAGCGCATCTTGTGCGCAAGGCGGTCCGTGATGCCGAAACCAACCAAGGATTCCCCGACATCCCACAGAAAGGCTCTGAGTAGAGCGGGATAATGCTGAAGGTTGGCTTGCCCTGCCACATATCCGTGTACGACCTTTGCAGCAAACAGCGTATACGCTCATTTGCTGTAGAACCACCGCGATCCTCAGAGCGAGCGACTGTTGTGTGGTCTCGACGCTGATGCCTTCCGTGTCTCTGTCGACAGCTCTAACGACAGCAATTGCAGCTCAGAGTTTAAATCTTTGAATTGCATATCTTGAGTGCTTAACGTGGTGCTCCCTGGATATATTGTATGTACTGTGGTGGGATAATATTCACGGTACGTCCACCCTTGCAGTCCTATGCAACGGCCGAGACATATATACCATCCCGCCGTGCTTGCACATGCTGTTGCTCCACGCGAGAGAAGGCCTCATATTTGTCATTACGAAGAGCGGCCACTTTGGAAAAGTACTGAAGCACTTCCTTCGTCGCGGCGTTCTGGATTAAGACATATCAATATGATCATGAAAGAAAGGAGGTCTGCATTAGAGTCCAGGACTTTCATTTTTTTTTTGTTTTCTTGATTTTATACCGTGCGTGTCGCTTAGAGGTTCTGCACACAGAGTGAAACCTCGCAGTAAGAAAATACAGTGGAAGCTACAGGCACCAAGAAAGCGCTATTAATTTTATTATAACCCCGCTTGGCAGAGATAGCAAAATTATGGCGATAGAAAAGGAATTCCTCCTGCCCTTCGATCTCCACTGCAACGTATCACCCCGTTGTAGATAACACGTCTGCAGTGAAACTTTTACAGAATAGAGAGCTTGCAACGCAGTGACAAAACACGCGCAGTTTTCCAGAAGGTAGCAAGAAGACAGCTGTTTGTCTATTTTTTGTGCACATATGAAATAAGATTCTAAGCAGCGCAAACCCGTGATCTTTCCCTTACGTCGTTTGCGTCAACGGCATCTACAAAGCTAGTGCTTGTACTCCATATACTGCGTTGCAATTCAGTTCGGGCTTCCATAAATACCATGGACACCTGGCTTATTCTTATTCTTCACCTGCAACCAGAATGGCGCAAATAGATAGAGAGAAAAAGAAAAAGCAGAGACTTGGTTGACCAAATGAGTCTGTTGACACCCTTTTTCGAGCTAGTAAACCAACCTTGTGTCGTTACCGGCACTATTTGCAATTTTGCAGATCATTAAAACTGGCCCCTTTTAACCTGAGACAAAATTTAGTAGCCCATATAAAATGCTTAAGCTGGCATTCCAGGGCAAGACAGCTTCATCAGCCACATGCTTGACCGCTTCATACGGCATACTAAAGAACATGGAAATGCGCAGATGCATTCAAGGCCTTCGACGTTGAATGAAAGCAGCGTGCGGGTGTGTGTATGTGTGACTCTGGGTAAAAAACAATGCGCTGTGTTCTCTCCGGAGGGAAGCCGCGGAGCTCGTTCCGTCTGCCAAGCGATGTGATGGGCCCCGAGGAATCATCAGGAACCGTTCTTGAGCTAGGCTTAGGCTTAGGAGGTCACAAGGTTAGGTTTTGGTTCCCCAGTTCAGTGAGACGAGGCCGCATCACACCGGCAGACGTCGTGAGCCCCGCTGCGAGAGGTCTTTCTTTGGCGCAGCCCCGTCGTTGAGTACGGGATGAAGGAAAGCCGAGCCTGAAGTGGGCACTGACCCTTCGTCTGTGCCGCGGCAGCGGCTTTGCGCAACCTGCGCTCTGCAGGAGCTTGTGGTCGTGAACGCCGGTCGAGCCGTGGCCACCTTTCCATGGCCGGTCGGCCACCTTTCCATGGCTCCGGCTGGCTAAGGTAGTCCGTCCATGAGCCACATAGAGGCCATATCGCTTCACTCCGACCCTCCCATTGGGGCGAAATGCAAGTGCAAGAAGGATGCTTCAGTACTCGGCTTACGAAGCTAATCTTTCCGCACCGAGTCAGTGCGATAGCCGGCACCGGTGCTCCTCAAAGCGAATTGCAGCTCACGCAGACATAAAACATGGGCGTTTCTGGGGGGAGGTAACTAGGGGGAACTCGGGGCCAACTCGGTCACTTTAGGGGTGACTAAAGTGTATGCCAGCAGCAGCAGGGTGCTGCCAGGTGAGCGAAGGCAGCACGCCGCTGCTGCTGGCACACACTTTAGTCACCCCTGAAGAAGGGACCGAGTTGGCCCCGAAAATTTGGGAAAAGTTAAAAATATTTGTTGGCGTCAGTTTTCTCTTATCTGTAGAGAAAGTTCCTCGTGCAGCTAACGCTGGGCAAGAACGACAGAGAGGGTACACGAAAACTACAAGAGAAAGTGTCCGTTAATTATCATTAAAACCGCTTAAGTTTCTGACAGGTCGAGGATAATGAAACAATCGCATGAAAGCCTTTGTGATTCTGGTCGAACTTAGCGTACAGGCGTGGACCACAATGCACAAAAGATGCGCACAACCCAATACTTGGGGACACGGTGCTCGACAGATTTTATCGTTAGCAAAGCGCGCAGCACCAATTTGATAAACACCAGAGTCCGAATCCATTCCGTCCTTCGTGGAGACAAAGTTGCGCATCTTCGTGGTGCAGACCTCCTTGGGACCTAAAGAGGGCTCCTCTAAAGCTCTGCGGAGATGCAGAGCTGGCGCCGCTGGTTGTCAGCCACAGCGCGTCCCCTCAGCACGGTTAAGCTGTATCTTCCGAGACAGCAGGAGACAGCAAAACAAAGAGATGTATAGATCTCGGGAGGTGCAAAAGGACTCAGCCGTAGACAGCTGTTGCTGTCGGTGAAGTGTGTCCTCGCCGCCGCTGTGGCCTGCTTTCCAGCTGCCTCTGCACCTCCTTTTTCTCCTGTTTTTTGTTTCTTTTGACAGCTTCCGTCGGCCCTTCTCACCACCCCCCCCCTCCCCCCCTCGCAAGCACAGTCTCAGTTGCCGGCGTGTCTCAGGCCACAGCTTCGAAGGCAACCCGCCGGCACAGCTTTGCCGTGGTGCCTAGGCGTCGGGCACCGCGGTTCTCGAATCCCGCTCTATATCCGGACGGCCCACTGAGAGGAGGCCTTGCCGTAGCCACGACACACCCAGTTCAGAGGCACGCCGCTGAACTTGAACCCCGCCCGGCCAAGGTCGGCCGCGGCCGCAGACGCAACACTATTCCAAGGCCCTGCGTAAAGCTTGCTCCCACGCTAAAGATGGCTCGGTGAGATTCCTCCTCTGTGGGAAGGGGGAGGCGGGGTATTGTGGCTAGTGATGGGCGGGTTCGGTGAGAAGCAGAGAACTTTGAAAAGGAAACGTTTTGCGTTTCTGGTTTATGTGCAAAAAGAAAAACGGCTAGTGCTCCCTAAAAACCGAATAATGAACAACTATTCCGGTCAACATTATTGAAAATGCGCGAGACGGCAGCGAAAAAAAAAAAAAACATGCGATAAAATGTGCGATGACTTGAGAGGATGCTTTGCTTGCAAGCTTCTCGTATAAAGAATTTCGGCAATTATCAGGCTAAAAAAAATTGAAGTGTAGTTTGCATCTTTTTTTCGAAAACGCTTTTTAAAGTGCGATCGTGACTGCAAAGCAGAGATGCCGGGAAGGCACGAGAGAAACTTCCATGCTCCAATACTTCTTTACCGATTCGAAATTAGTGCCGCAGCTAGCAACATCTTTTTGTTCCATTGATATTGTTTTAAATAAATAGCCGCTAACAGTAACAAACTGAAGATATTGAAAGCTTTCGCTTCACTCTCAGTGCAAAGGTTGCGCGATGGCGGCTATGGGTCACAATGAATGCAAGTTGCGAAGGCACCTACAAGGCCTCGCCGCGACACGAACACAGATCGCTGATCAGGTTGCTAGAGCAGTGCTGTTGGGTGGTGGCTGGAGGGGGGTGCATCTGGAAGGAGACAGAGAGAGATTTAAATGACTACAGGAGATGTCCGCCGTCTCGAAGTGGAGCCCTCTCGCCTAGCCTATATGCTTCACTTCAAGAGACATATTTCCGAGCGGAATCCGCAGCACTCGTTGCGCATCAACTGGGTCTACCGAGGGGCGCAGGGAGCCAAGTTCTGAGTTATCTTCCTCATGTAAGCGCTCTTCGCATGTGCTGGAGGCTTCACTTCAAGAGACGTCAGATTCACAGAGTGGGTGGGGTGTAAAGCTAGCCTGTCGTTGAGCAGGGTGTTGGAGGGTGGTTCTTCTGTAGGGTGCAGAGGCGGTGTGGGTTGCGAGGTGGAGATCCGGATCAAAGGCGCCAGTGGGTTGGTGGGCATATCCACAACTCGGCAAGGGGGGGAGTGGCTGCTGCTTTTGTAAGGCGAAGGCAGAAGGTGTTGTCTCATCGCTTGAGCTGCAGCTTCACGACAACAGACACCAAATATACCGAAGAGGAAAAGGGGGGGGGGGTGCAAGAAGGGTTACAGTAGCACTGCTTTCGCAGTAAAACGCGTGTATCGATATGCGTAGCAGTGTGGTTTTTGCCTATCCCATGAACGGGAAAACCAGGATAGTTTTCATCACTGCCTGCAACGTTTCACACACAAAAGCTCGAGGGACAAGCGCCGTGTCGCGATCCTTGTCACCCGTGCGCTGTAGCTGCACCCTTTCTCAGTGCTGCTCGCGGTGCGAATCAGAGCTCCCGCACCCCCGTAATGAGTATGAAATAGCTGCAAACTCAGTCCTTCGGTTTTTTCTAATGATTTTGTTAGTGCTGCGAAAACCCACAAGCTTGATGTTCCATTTCGTGTACCCGTCATCACGCGACAGTTTGTGTTCTCTGAGAAAAGTCCGCGTAAATGTCACTTCGTATTTTTCGTCTTTGATTGAACTGGCAAGGATTTATCGTAGCTGAAGCCCCCATATTACAACCTTCATTCGATCACAATCAAGACGTGTAGTCTATTGGAGAACGTCCAGTTGAGCAGCGCGAAGCGGTCGCATATCTTATCCTTGCTGGCTGTCCGAAACAAAGCCTCGAGGGAGTCCCCGGCTGATGCTGTCACGGATCTCCCGCACTGCGTCACAGCGCCCGTTACGTCAAACAGGAAGGACGCGTCTATTGTTCCTGCACTACCGTCGGGAGGAGAGCAGCTGGCGTCCGTCAGGGCTTCGAGGTCGACCAGTGCCGGATGTGCCGCCTGCATTCTCAGAACCACACACTAGCTCCGGCGCAGCCGCGGCGGCGAGGGCGGCATGGGCGAGCGTGCCGTATCAGAGCTCGCTGCATGGTACTCGGCCGTGTACTGGGAAGCTTCAAGGTCGGGCAACCCCTTCCCTGCTCTGTGACGTCACCGGCCCTAGCGCCACCCCTGCGAGAGAGCGACGGCGTCCGCCGGGCGCCGGGCGCCGTGTGTGGCTCCGTAATGACCTCGAGGAGAGCGGGGTGGATGTAAGCGGACACTCGTGCGCAGACGCTGTCGTGCGTGTCCTGCAGTCAGGGACGCGTTTAGACATTTTAACGCCTTTAAAGGTGCTGTAAGATGCTTCCGTATAAATGTCTCATACGGCATTTATGCGGAAGCATCTTACAGCACTTACGGCATTTACAACATGCGGGGTGCCAGAAATGGCGCCCGTTGTGAACGATCCGTCATTTCAGAGCATGCGTAGCAGTAATTTTGTGACGGAACCGCATATCGCACATCGCTGTCTAGATGCTAATTAACATTGTACGTGCAAACGAGTACGATGCTTGAGGACTATCTGTGTTCGTTTTTAAACAGCCTGGTTTCTAATACTGGCGTTATTTGAATACGGCATCTTACGCATTCGAGGCGCAGGCTGTGTGGCTGTGCTATTACAGCCTCCACATATTAACATATACGGCTTCTAGGCAAGCTGATGGGCGGCGTGTAGCTGTCACAGGTGACGTAAGGAAACTATTATGGACAAGGTTGCTGCACTGTTTTTTTTTTTTATGACGAGCACAATCAAATAGGAAAGAAAAGAAATCGTAGAACACAAACAGAAAAGAAATATACTTATGAGAACAAAAATTGAAAAGCAAAAAAAGAGAGTCAAATGTTTAGGGGAATCCCCCATGGTGGAGTAGATTTGTAATGAGGGAATAATTACTCATTGGCATCCACCCTAGCGCAGCCAAACGGCAACAAAGGGAAGATATACAGCTTTGTCAGAAACTTCGCAAAGAGAAATTCGTGACCAATGTTGGACCAGAGGTCAATAATATCGCAAAAAACCCCTTAACGAAACAAATTACAATATCCACGGAAATGTTCTCGGTACCCGCGTTAGATATTGTCACGTTGGCGTAGCTGGCGCCTGCATACCTGAATGAAAGAATAGACCTTCACCATTAATACAAAAGGGACACTGTAAAAACAGGCCTAACAATTATGCATGCGTGTACGCGGTCAGGCGCTGTCCTTATTGATTCGTAGAGCGACCGGAGCAACTACATGACGTGCGTCATCGAGCCAGGCACGCGGCTACGTAGGAGCCTTCAAGGCCAGGCAGCTACCCGGTTTCCGTCGCAGACCGGGTACAACCTGTTTGCCACGAGCCGACGGCATCTGCTACGCTAGTCGACGGTTGCCCCATCACGAGCCCCCCCCTTCGTTAGACCTCGTTTACAACGGGACTGCAACCACTATCGCTACCTGCAAGCGGGTTCCATCTTATCATAATTTCATCACCCCATTGGGCGCAAAGTCAAGAGCTTCACTCTGAATAAATTTGCAGCGGCTTGAACCGGAGACCAACCGGATGGGAAGCACTCGATTGTGCCCGCCTGTCGCCGTATCAGCGACGCTTACGGTGCTCGAGGCGAACCAGATAGGATCGCGGCACGTGGAACACTTGAAGTGTGCCGAGCTGCATTGTTGGTGGTCTAATCGTCACACTCCATTTCCTGGCACAGACGTAAGCCCACTTTCTGAACGATCGTAAATGAACTCCAAGGCACGTGCTGGAAAGCCAACTCGCCGGCGTTTCTCCCCCCCCCCCCCCCCCCCAAAACCTCTCGGCTATTGGTTGGAATGAAATAATGCGTACGGCGCAAAACAAAGCAAAAGTAAATCAACGGATAGGTAAACGCTAGAAAAATTTCCTCAATTTTGATAACTGTGACACGGAGGTCCCCGCCTTTTATCCGTCCTTATTTGTCGGCGCCTCTAGACATTTCATTTTTCTAGATTCAGTAATCATACTCAGCTGCATGGTTCAACCGTTTGTGGGCTACATTAAATATGTAGGTTTCCTTTGAAGCGTGGAGTCCATGAAAAAAGACAGCCCAAAGCTCTGAACTTCTTAACCTGGCAAGCTGCGACTAAAGCTGCTTGAAGATTTATGCCGCTGACGAGAGCTTTCGCGGAAGACAAGCTCGGAATACCAATCGAGGCTCCCGAAATGCAAGCAAACTCTCTTTGCATCCTACGCGGAAAAAAACAGTGGGCTCGTATCCATCACTTACTGAGCTGTTTGCGTCTCACGTGCTTTCGACAGAGGAAGTTGAATTTTACCACTGTAACCTATTGATCTAGAAATAGGGATTGGAAAGTTTCTTCCAGAAGAAAAATAAGGATAAAGAAACAAGAAAGCGAGTGAAAGGTTTTCATTTAGCCGAAATATTAGGATCATAAAGCCAGCCTGGCTGCTTCGGTGGGTGAATGCAGTTTTTTATTGCGCGTTTGTTTTGTATTTGAGATGATAACAAAATAAAGATAAGCGCTACAAGTGAGGCACCTTCCTGAGAGACCGCATGCGATGGTTTCATGATACCACGATGATCAACTTTTCAATCAAGTCACGCTCGCGAACCGTCCTACATATATGTCTCGCGTGCCACCTTGAAGAAACACCTGTTTTGCTGCTGGCTTGATTTGCCACCAACGGTGACTAGAGCGTTCCTCCTATGCAACCCATTCATGTGTAGAGATGAGCTGATTGAAAATTAACACAGATGCAGAACAGCGCGATAAGGGGAATATCATTCATTTGCTATTCTATTCGATTTATTATATTTGTTTACTTATACTTCGATCCCGTGGAGGGATTTTATCAAAAAAAAAGGGGGGGGGGGGGGGTGAGCATACAAGGAAACAAAAGAAGGTGAACACGACAGCAGGCAGCGCTGTGTTTTTTCACCTCTTCATAGTCGCCGTATTTTTGCTGTTCTGCATTCATGGTTGTCAACATGCATGCTCCCATCAGCTGCGTTAATAAGTGCGAACAGTCGCGACCAGTAGAGCAATCTATGGAACGAAACAGCTGAACGCTGTGGCGCAGAGAACCTTTACAAGTGTCTTTCATCGCTTTCGGCACTGAATCCGGGCTTCAGAAACAACGTTGTGTTGGATGTGTGGCACGCAGGGAGTACGCCGTGGAAGATGATGCCCGGCAGATGAGACGGGATGAGAGAAGCTGCTGCGAAGAGAGGGAGGAGGGGAGGGGGGAGGCGGCGCGGGCAGCACACGCTTCCAAGGCCAGGAAACCCCCCTCCGCGGCCCAGCGCTCTGTCCCGCAGCCCGCAATAACCTGTTTACGAGCGAGGGACACGCGGCGACCTTGGAGGCCTCCGGATTGCCGAGCGGTGAGCGTAGGCAGACACAGGAAGTGAGCTGCGAAGCGCCATCTATGGTCGATCCCTTCGGTGCAGCCCTTCACAACGGTCGCACATGTGCGACCTCCAAGTATCACGGTGATCGAAGCCCCATATTTGCAACGTCATATGTGGCGCGGCGGTATGCGGTCGGGGGTACGGAGGTGCGGTCGGCGGCTCGGTCACACTGCGCAAGGTGACAGCTTTTACAACAGGCCTCCAGTGTCGTGTATGCATGTCCGACAAGAATAAAGATGTTAGTATTGTTTTTTTTTCTCTTTTTATTAAAATAATATATTTGAATGATGTTTTTTCTGCTTCTTTCTTCGGTCTTTTCGCCTATTCTCGCCTAGTCCCTGAACCCATTCTTGTCTTTGACACGTCTGTAACTAGAAACGTCCCATAAAACTGGCTGTAAAATTATCATTATCAGTATGATAACATATTATTATTCAAAACAAATGAGGCCGCTACAACGGTGTAGCTCGAGCTAGTAGAAACATTTAATTGTGTCCTTGTCTACCCCATGCATTGCTGTCGGCATATCAAGCTACAGTATTTAGGGGAAAAAACATGGCATTTATAGCATAGCCATCATCAAGTTAAAAATGAAATGTATCTGCGAAATTTTTGAATCGTTAAAGGGAGGCTAGGGCGCTGAAAACTTTTCTAAGCGCCAGATCTAAATCAATTTTTCAAGCCATGACAACAAATTATTACAGACTTACCAAAAACTGCCTTACAAACTTCCTCAGAATGGCGAGAAGCCATAGCGCCGCTTGTTGCTTCCTGTTAGTTCCCCATAAAATCAAGCCTAACAAGCTAAGTTGTAACTCTTCCCGGTTTACACGGGCGCAGCCGCAATGTATATGATCTTGACAAGTTGATGTCGATCGGAATTTATTGGTGCTTCCACTAAGCAGCCCAGGCAGAAGTCTATTCATTCAGCTGGGTCAAATATATTCCTAAACTTAGAATAATATAGAAAGGCCAGAAGAATTAATGCGCAGTACCCTCCCTCGTTCGAGGCCATGGAATTAATTTTGATTATTTACTCCGCCTCCGCTCGTGAGAACACAAGCACCTACAAATTTACCATTAATATAAAAAAAAGATAGTTGAGCTTGATTTTTGTTTGTTTGCTTATATATAGTTAACCG
This sequence comes from Amblyomma americanum, assembly GCF_052857255.1. Classification (NCBI taxonomy): domain Eukaryota; kingdom Metazoa; phylum Arthropoda; class Arachnida; order Ixodida; family Ixodidae; genus Amblyomma; species Amblyomma americanum. The sequence continues at coordinate 7,971,711 of NC_135503.1, read as the reverse complement.
TCAGTGTAAAAAATGAATGAATTATAATAATTGAATCCCTAATAAATAAAAGCTAGGAAATAATATTCGCTTTATTTACAGTAGCCCAAATCTCTCCTACGAACAATTCTCTACATGTTGCACGATTTTAAAGGGATTCAACAAAGTCGGCTTGCGGGGTCGGCGATAGTCTTGGCGGGGATGATTTTTAAGCGAGGGGGAATAGTGTTAAAATGTATTTTAATAATTTTCCGGACTTGTGCCATGTAATGAAAGAGAAACTAGTTATATCGCCTATAAAGGCCTAAAAGTTCAGAAGCACCTCAGCCGCCGAGCAGCTTTCAGTTAGTTGCTGGAATGCACTATAGCTTCCACGTATGAAGGGAAGCCCTCATTGACACCGCTCTTGCATTTTGATTTCTTCTTGGCGTACACTTTTGAAAAAAATAAAAGACGGACGATTCAGCGTGATTAGGCCAAATGCTTATTAGACGCGCACTCTGGTTTTAATTTCGGTTTCAGTTCGAGGCTCGGATTTCAAGGTCAGGCAGGCTTCAGACAAGGGCCGGCGAATTGTGTGATTAGGGCTTTAGTGCTAGCACTCTAAAACTGGAGTAGACAGTTGAGTACCAGCTTAAACGTATGACGCGATAACGTAAATCGGCTATAATGGCCATATATGCGGAGTCGGTCATTCTGGAGGTGTAATTTACATTCATCGTTCGCTGGGAGCCCTCATATCACTCGTGTCGCAGTGGTGCAGCGGTTAAGCGATGCGCCACTGCCCTGCGATGGCAGGTGCTGCCACTAGTGGGGCTTGTGCGAACAAAAGTAGCTATTTCCGAGAAACGTGCATCTACAGACAGACAGTGGCGACATCGATGAGAGGGGGTCTTAATGCTAGCGCGCTATAAATGCACAGGCAGTCAGTCATACGATGGGATGCGACAAATTTGTGTTTGCAATATTGGTTGTTGATTTCGCTTCCCCACTGCGCCCTTGAATTTGATTTCGCAGTCGCTTTTTCGTTCCCCAGCTGCATGGCCTTCTGGTCGGTGGAGGCTAGTTGGGGTTGGAGGCGGATAGAGTATCGATGTGGGAGATGCATTTTACAAATGTATAATCGGAGGAGGAATCTTCCAGGCCCGCAAAGTGCGCCGATACACTTCGATCAGCGAAGAGCTCTCGGATGGAGGCTTCATACATATATACACACGCAGACCTACTCACGCAGTTACGCACACGCACACGCACAAGCACAGACCGCGACTTCTTCGCTGAATGAGTACTATACTGCTGACACAGTGAAATAAAAGAATGCACACAGTTTAGTTAGAAACGGCTATCCCGAAAGGTCAGTGATAAAAACATCGGCTAGGGGAACAGCGTTCTTAAAAGATATTTTTATAAGTTTTATGATAAGCAGAGAATTTATGAGCATGAAGGAAAAATTTTCTCTCGTTAATCACCAGTACGGCCTGACGGCTTTTTGATACAAGAGCAGACGAGAATGGAGAGCGCTAGGAGCTCCAGCAAAGCGCTCAGTGGGCAGTTGCATACAAAACAGAGCATGCCATCGCACGGCCGTCTGGATAGGACGCGCGGCGGATTCCACTGGCCATGAGGCGCAGCCGCACTACAGCTTCGAAGTATCGACGACAATTGGCCTCCAATACGACGGCGCTTTAAACAAGCGGAACGCAACGGATGCATAAAAGATTATTGACTTACAGCGCTCCGTTTGTAAGCATGGCCACAAAACACGAAGCAGTATGTGCGCATGCATTGCTCCAGTGAAGTAGTCTAGGCGTAGCAAGGACTAAACTACAAATTTTCCTTCATTCAGTCTCGATATGATGGAGGCATGTCCACGTGCCGTTGTCACCAGCGCGCGACGGGCAGCTCGACTAGAGCTTGCTTAGCATAAGCCTGAAAGCTGGGAGGTCAATTGTGGTTCAGCGACTGTAACAAACGTCACGTGCTCAAAGGGAACAGAAGATGGAGGCGACCCTGAGACAAACACCCGGCGCGACAACAGTTTTGCCTCCACGTGTCGCGGAACCGTATGCGCTGAGCTCCCAGGCGACGCCGCAATAGTTACGCCCAGAGATTTCCGGCTCTCTGTGGGTGCTTACGCGGGTGTTTCTCAGCTCCAGAGTGTAGCCAAAACGCTCTGTCGCGCATAAGAGCAGAGTCTTCGGAAAACACTGCACCTGGCGAGTGTGCCTAGAGCCCTGAGGGTTGCTGCAACAGGCGTTGCCGTATATAGTTATGTCGCCACACCTGTGTCAGCATTGGCATGCGCCCGCATGCCGTGTGAGAGCGCCTTCGTTCATGTTGCTATGAGGTGTTTGTTCCCACCTGTACGGGTCTGCATCAACGCAGCCGCGTCAGTTGCATTAATGGAACTGAAACGAATCTGCGCAGTTGACTACAAGTCATATTTCGTGTTTATTTTTATGTTTACTTATTCAATACCGCCAGCCGCATTTTGGCAGCACAGGCAGGAGCGTTTTCATGACGTGTACAGGCTCCTGGTGCAACAAACATAAAAACAACACAAAATATTAAATAGGAGAAACACAAAAACCTTTGCAGAGTGAACTAGCTCTTCAAAAAGACAAACGCCTCAATTTGAGATTCGAAGAATCCTCAAGCATCAAGTAGCAAACAATCGAAAATCAATCAACCAAAACGAATGCGCTGGACTCACTGGCAATAACTGCGAGCAAATAAAACAAGTTGAGATGATAAGTCGGCCACATTTGAAGATGGTCTATTCCAATAAAGACCGTTGTGAGAAAAAATGACAGCCTGTATGTGTTTGTTCTGCTATGGGGCATTACAGTTGGCCTTTCATGTTTATGCCAAGTTCGAGGCACTTTGCTGCATTTTATATAGCATGAAACACCATTTTTTTCTGATTATTCGCGATGCCAAGTAACGTATTTAAACGATATATTCGTCCCATAGATTCGATGGTGGGCAGACCGAGCCGACTAAGAAAATTAGAGACTGATACCTGCGTTCGGTAAGCATGGCATATTAATCAAGTGCTTTCCTTAGACCACACCCTGTCTAGCGGGTAACGCTGGCGGAATGCTCACCACAGCCTGTATCTAATGGCTTACTCCGAACGGCAATCCGGAGCAGAATCCTGAATCCAGAAGGAGCGCAAGACCCGTCTCGGCGAAAAAAAATCTCAATATTTTAATTGGAATCGTCCACTGTAAAATGCTTTTCGGCTCGCGGAGCAAGAAACGTGCTTCGGATCGCCGACTGGAATGCGCCATAAGGATTCTATTGGGTGTGGCGTGCGGCCGCATCAACGTAGATGTCCCATCACGGATGTCCTGAACTCGGAGATACCTGTCTCAGCCGAAAAATTCACTCGTCCACTTCCTCCCTTATGAAAATGGCCTATAGACAGTATATAGACTTCTTGTAGACTCTATTGCCTTCGTATAAATTTTTTTTGTCTATTTATAGTCTATAGACTCTCTATAGACAAAAGTTTGCTAAAAGTGTATGGCCATACATCTATAGACTGTATATAGGATTTGTATTGGTTACAGAATGTTCTCTAGAATTCATCTATAGACAGTCTATATATATCCTTTCGACAGAAGTGTGCGTACAGTCTCTAGACTGTCCAAAGTAGTTTTTGTAAGGGCTGGCTCCAGCTATCCCAGACTGATCGGCTGTTGCGGTCATCGTTATGACTGCGCTTAGTTTTGAAATGTTGTGTTCTGTCATCCGCTTAGCTCTGCCTTTGTGGAAGCAATTGTGTATTTTATATGGGGGGGGGGGGGGGGAACCAGTCAAGCTGTCCAGCTTTTTTTCCCCAACCTCCCCCATCATGTTGATGGAAATAAAGGCTATTATTATATTATCTGTATATCAGCACAGCGAACTCCACTCCGTTTGCAGCATCGGATGCATCTTCTCTCAACTGCTCATTCTGCAGCACCTTCTCTCTGAACTCTGCGCTTCTCATTGGCTCGTCTATTCCTCCAGGCGGCCTGTGCAAAATCGTGTTGGTGCTGTGGTCAGTGTGGTGTGCACCGGCCGGTCGCCGTGTGATCGTCGCAGAAATGGACGTGATGCGAGCGCCACAGTTGATGCAGCTATCGCTGAGACAGCTGAGAGATTTTTTTTTTTTTGCGCCGAGAACAGGAAAGGATTGTAAGCAGACATGACATAAGCACTACGGTAGCCGTTACTGCCGCGTGAGTGGTAACTGCTGATGCTACAAAATCCCTGCATAAAGGTTTGTTTACTGCCAATACTCGCTATATAAGCATATCAAAACCCTACAAAGCATCATGCGTTCCTTCAGTACGTCCATCCAGGGGTAACACGGTTAAAATAGTAACTTTATAGCTCGCTACAGAGACTGGCAACAGACCATGTGGTGTTCTGTAGCATTTTAAAGTACACAGTAGAAGCCTCACTACGGCATAACTTTGTATAAGAAAACAACTGCTTCTTACCCGTAAATTGCACAGCGCATTTATGTGCGAAGTCAACACCGACATGTTTACACATGTAATCGTATTATCTCGATGTTTACACTTTTACATTATGAAACAAAGGCCGCTCGAGGCTCGCTCAGCACGCGCTGCTTAAATAGAGCTTGAGAAAAGTGAAACTAACAACACAGAAACTCGCTTTCGCTTAAGTTAACAATTGCAATCAACACTGCTGCGTCTCGTCATCTTGTTCACTGCGCTAAGGGGTTAAAGATGGCGCTAAAGGCGGCTTACGCATAAAACCCGCCTCAGCGCAGTTCTTGCATACTGACGAGCGACTTAACTTTCCTTTATTTAAGTGTGTGGGCTATCTTAAAATATGCGAGATCTTCCCGTGCGTCTCCAGTTGAAAGCGCCTGCCAACGTTAGGCAAATTGCCTCGCAAGTGCCGCACACAAAGGAGAGAAAAGTGAACACCGAGTTAACTACCTAGGCGATTACAGCGCAGGCGGTGGTTGACAACGTGACCAGAATGAACTTGTCTCAGGCCTTGAGTGGAAATAAATGTCTTGCTGGCGTCTCACCGCTGCGAGTCGGCCTCTGGGTGGGTACGTGTGCAAGCGCGAGCGCGCATGAGTGCATGTATTGCTGGTGCGTTGTGTTTGCCTTGTCGTAGGTGAGCTGTAACTTTCGAAACCGACAAAGCAAGGAACCCTGCGCAGCTGCATTGCCAGTGTTGTCACGTCTTTTAGGCGCGCTTTAAAGGCACCGTTAGCCTAAATACTCCTTGAAAGCGCGTGCAGCTCAATTCCTGTTCTCTTCCGAAGTTTTGTACCCGAAGCTCCCCGCACACACTCTACCGTCTTATTTCGGCGAGTACAAAGGAGCTGTCGCGCGCGAGCGAGTGGAGCGACCACTCCAACTATCGCGCCTCCAGATACTCCAGTCGCTCGAGGACAACAATCCCGGATTAACCCGCTTTCGGGCGGCTGCTGTCACTGCGCTCGTTCGGACGCCCGCTCCGCTGATAAAGCGAGCCGCGCAGTTCACGTCGCCAGCGCGCAGAAGCGTTGAGGGAAAGCCTGCCTCTCTGAGCCTCTCCTTGGAGACGCGTGGGTCTGAAGGGATTTCTCCGTGTTTGGAGGCGGATTGAATCGTTTCCCAGCTTTCTTGTTTACTTAGGAACAAAGGACTATCCAACATGCCTCTTTAGGCGACTTACCCGAGCAGAGGGCTTGCTTTGGGCATGTGCGTAAACTGAAGTGTACACTGCGTGAATAAAAGTTTCCCAAGCATCAAGCCCAGAAACTCAGCTATAGAACACAGGACAGAGGTCAGGAGAGAACAGCGAAGAGAGAGGCTCAAAATAACAGGGAGAACCTGACATTGTTGATGTGGATAGCACAGAGAGCGTCCTCAAAACGCCATATAAACTTTGTTCCTTAGATTTTTTTTTTCCAGTGAACAAGCAAGATTCGAGCGAAGCGCTTTTGTTTTAAAGCTTATTTGTTTCTTTTCCCGAGGACACTTCAGTAGGCTTAGTAGCGTGAAATGCAGGACCGCCCGCTCCTTCTCGAGCAATAAAGCAGTAATCAATCACAACCATACACCAAAATGCAGCCATAGTGCTACAAAGGTCAGCTAAACAGCTTTCAGAGAAACTTCATTGTTGAAGACCGAAAGGCAAACAAACACTGTGCTGTCCTCTATACAGCCTCAATTTTTGCCCCCTGGCGGTGCGTAAGATCCTCGCACCGTCGCCCCAGCAATCGACGGCCCTCAATGCCTAAAAACCAGTGCTCCGCCACCTGAGGGTGAAAAATTGTTTGTGCTCCTCACCCCTTCCCTATTTTCATACTACATCCTCTCATCCCTTTTCCTTACTCAGTGTAGCCAATCGGAACACCCTCCTCATTAACCTCCCTGCCTTCCCTCTTACTCTTTCTCTCTTTTTCGTTCGCATTTGAAGTAAAATTTGTTCTGGTCCGAGAATCGTACCGGGAGCTACAGCCCTGCATTCCCCATTGGTATCTTCCCTTAAATACGTAGGGCTACCTTCAAGAAATGTGTAGCTAAACTGCGTAGGACAAGACAGGTGTGTAAAGAAATAACGTAGCGTAGCTGCGGATAGAGAAATGCGGTGTGGCTGAAAACAAATAGTATGCTTCACCCGAGACGCAGCTGAGGAGGGCGGAAGATAGAGAGTGTTTACACATTCCAACGAGGGTCAGAGCATGTGGACCTTCCGAGCCTCTCTGGCGCCAGTGAGAGGCCGCGAGAGCGCAAGCTTCGTCGCGAAGACAACTTCGCCCCTTTCCACGGCCACAAATAAACGCCCGGTGTTGCTCTTCTCAGTCGAGTGCGTGTCGCCCGGTCTCTCCTCTCTCTCGCGCTCCGATGTGGCGATACCCCGAGCGGAACTGGCGCCACTATGGCCACCTCTGCACCGGCCTCACCCAAACGCGTATGCTAGCTTCAGCGCCAGTGATTAAAACAGCTACGTCATGGTACTCAAGGTAGCAAAGTCAAAGGATCGCCCTGCACCTGACAGCGGCGTATTCGCGGATTTTCCTGATTTGCTCAGGAACCGGTGCGTTCTGCAACAAAGCGCGAGGCCGCGGGCGTGATATCGGGTGGTAGAGCAAGAATTGGATGGAGGCAAATTGCGAAAATACCTGCATGAAGAGCTTTCGACGCGAATTCAAAAGAGCTGCATGTGGTTGAAATCAGGGCGAAGCTGTCCGCTACGACTGTCCGCTACGGCTCTGGCTCATATATACATTCGTAAGGCGAGCCTTAATCTGGTCTCTGGTAACATAACTGACCACTCCCATTTTTTTAGAAAGATAGGAAGCAGAACCTATTATACGTAACAAAGATTTTGTTTGAACTGTGGCAAGGAAGTACTGAAACTAGATTATGCAGAATGCAAATGTTAATTAATATATGTGTGCCAAATATTTGCTGCTTTCTCATTAATTAACTTCGTTGTAAAGCCTGGTGCATAGTACCAGAACAATTAAAATTGATTATCACAACACTGTGAGCGCCGAAATTAAGTTCCTTTGTGAGTTGATAGCACTGCGGTTTTGCTCAAACCCAATTTCCTGCAACTTCGGCGATCACTTTGCAAGAGGTGTAGGAATGACGATTTTGTAGTTAAAGCACCGCCGGTCCAAGGGAGCAGATGCCTACTCAAACGTGTTTTGCACCAGATGGAGAAATCGGTTTTGCAAAACCAAAGAGACAATCGGAATGACGTCGGAGACGCCAAGCATCCCAATTGAGGACGGAACTGCGAACACGGAACCTGCAGACGATTGTACTGAATAATCTGTAAGTGAACATAATATCGCTATGCCGCAAATGGATCAACTAACGTTATTGAAAGATAACCTGGCATGTGCGCAACTGCCCATTGGCAGAATATGCGAACGACGGTCACTCGATGCGATAGGAGGAGACGAAAGTAAAAAAGGAGTTAAACTTTTGGAGCAATGTTTGGGGGAATTTCCCAAGGAGCAGTAGACTTGTAATAAGGGAGTATTTACTCCACAGCTTGCACGCAAGTGCAGCCTTATACGTCAACAAAAAAAAAAGGTATACAGCTTCCTCAGAAACTTCGTAGTTAAAGAAAAATTAATCCTGGTCTGGGGTTCCAACCCAACATTTAAACTGCTGTCGATAATTAAGTGCGCACTGTGTACGTTCGGATTCAATTTTATATCATCATCGATGCCTTTTTTCGTGTTCACTTGGAAGGAAGGCGGCACCAAGTCACATCTGACTGCTACGTGCTTCTGTTAAGTCAAGGCTGAAGAAAGCGGCGAGGATTTCTTCGAAGCGTCATGCAGACAGGAAGCAGTTACCGTAACGGAGTTTGAGTAAGGGCTAGAACTGAACCATTTATAACTGCGTAATGAATTTCAACTACAACGCTGGATAAAAGGTGTACGTGTGTGGAAGCAAGCAATAAATTAGCCCTGCATTTCGAAGAAGAATTCGTCGTTATTAGCAGAGAGTCGAGACATCCTTAAGAATGAGCTCGGTCAACTTCCACGTAAGCACCAGGACTGAGAAGTAAAAAATGAAAAGTATCCAGGGCGCACCACACGGCCCAGCTGGCACGAGACTGCGGAAGAGGCAAGATCCAGGAAGCGAGCCGGGGGCGGAAGCTGGAGGCTTGCCGAACCGCCGGCACAAAGAGCGGAGATCCCCAGCGCGAGATTTCCAGGAACTCCGTCGTTCGCCGAAAGTCTGCCGTCTCCAGACAGAGTCGCAGTGTGTGTGAGACTGCTGGTCGGTATCGCAGCCAGACGGGAACGAGACGGAGTCTACAGTGAGACTGCCATATCATCAGCCTAATCTGCTCGCAGAACTGCTAAGTAGTTCAGACGTCCATTTGTGCTTTTCCTGAGACGAGAGGCGTTGAGCCCTTGTGCATGAGGGGATGCGATTCTGTATGACTGAACGTGGCCGTTGGCATGATACGATGTGCTTGCCCGGCCTGCAAGAGAGGTAGTTAGGGAAGAAAACAGTACATGCCAAAAATAATCATGAACACTGTAGGAAAGAAAAATGTAGTATCGTGCCATAAAACTTTGGAATAAACTCCCTCAGCAAATCGCTTCCATATCTAACCGCCAGTCGTTTCATGAGAAGCTTCTGAGACATTTAAACGATGACTGAATTTACTTGCCCTTTTTCCAAGTTTTGACTGTTTTTGTTCAGATTCCGCGACAAGCTGCATTTGTTGTATAACGTTGTACCCATCTTAATTACTTTTGATAATTTTGTTTTCAAACTTTTAATATAATTATGCTATTTCATGTTTATAATTAACCTGTAACCACTTTACTCAGCGCCCTTATGGCCTTTAAGGTATACATGAAGGTAACTAGCACATATGCGCTTGTAAGCCACCTAAGCCTTCGTTTTTGCTGATCTCTTTTGCTGAGGAACATGAAAGGGCTTGGTCAAGAGGAGAGGAAATTCCTTACGTTATAGACCTTGAACGCCCCAGTCCTTTCGGCTTCAGTATTACGTTTTGCCTGTGTGTGGACATTTCTGGTACGGGCGAGGTCATCTATCGACCTGAACCTACAGTATGCGTATATTTTAATAACAGTGTTGGTGCACAGTTTAATCCAATTCAATTCAGTTCTCACATTCTATAACTTTGCAGAGCGGTGCACAGTAGCGTAGACCGACATCCCCTTCTATCACCGTTCTCAGTGGCGTAGGCCACGAATGCTTATGTACACAGGGCAGCCAAAGTTAGAAACTTCACCTAGAGATTTTTTTTTCACAGCAAAGACCCATAAGGTGGACATCGCGTTTCAGGCCATCGTGTTTGAAAAGAGCACCTGGGAACACGTCAGGTCGAAATTTCGGCAACGAAACCTTTCATCTTTGAAGTCTGGTGACCCTCCAAAGATTCTGAATTCTGACGCCCTCATGACTTTCATAAAGGTTCACAACCCAAGCAGCTGTATGGCCTTCAGCATCTACGTCACTGACTTATATTAGTACCACCCTTGTGGCTGTAAATTGAAATGCATTAAAATGGTCACAACGGAAGAGAATGACGAGTTCGTGTCTTTCACAGTTCGTGTCTTTCCCGCGCTATGATTGCTGTGCTGCAATGAATTACCAACCTGCCCAACTCTATTACATTCCGGAACTTATCTCCCGAAAACTCCTCGTGGAACGCCTCGACAAATTTAATAATCGTAGGCATGACGTAACGCTTGTAACGTTAGCGTTAAATCGCCTGTATAACGTCTTCTGAGCGCTCATAAATTGCCTAGTTGAGAAGAGGCACAGCTCCCACCTCACAGCTCACTTATGTACGATTCTGACACCAACCTCATGTCTAGACCAGTATGATACAACCAGTATGCGGGCTTGCCAAGGGCCGCCGCACCTGACTATGATGTTCAAGTTCCTTTCTTTTAAGCCATTTAAGGGAATTCTCGTTGCATATGGCTTTCTCCCGAAGGAAGCAGACCTAGCTAAAACTCCCAAATTATCTAGGGGCGCTTGCCGCGCCCTCCGCCGTCACCGCGATTGTGTCACCCACACCAGACGCTGCGAGGACAACGCACACTCTAGATAAGCGCGGCTCAGCTGACGCCCGCCGCTCAGCGCACTGTTTACGAGCTTGCCGTATTCGGCGTGTAACGCGAGGACCACCTGTTCGTGGGTCTATTGGAGACGCCGTTAGGAAGCAACGAGAGGAGCGGCTACAGTTATCGCGGCTACAATCTCTCGCCAGGTGTTGCGCTCACAACTGCACCCAGGACGGGCTGCCGCTTCACAGCCCCACACCCGGTCTTTGTAGAGCACGCATTCGCATTGCGACCCGCCCGAATCGGCGGGAGGCAGATGTTTAATTCTTCAAGCAGAATACTTCCGCCTGGTGTATGTACCAGAAGAAATTGTTTGATAAAAGCAAGTGAGCGGAAACAACAGCCTAGTGTGTGGTGTATATGAGCTGGATGCTTAAGAACGTGCTAGCGCTGGCGTTTGAAGCGCGCTGGAGATAATTGCGTTGCTCCTCTTATGACATGACAAATGCTTCTTCTGGCCAGCCCTCAAAGCTACCGGATTTCGAAAAACTATTGGACACAATGCAATGTCCACTTCTACCATATATGCAGGCTTTAAACCTTTGAGGTGGAAGAAGCGCACATTGTTTGTTTTTTTATCGCTCTGTGTTGAAAGCTCCAAGTCCAAGCATGCTCTTATTTCTATGTCTTTTCGAATTTCGCTTGTCTTCATTGGTCGTGGTGTATACTGTCGGTATTATTTGTTTTTAGAACGCTTCTTCGGAGCGTTCCGGCTACCCATTTTTTTGGCTGTTCTCCAGAACATGTGCCAGGAACCCAGCCTCACTAACGCACGTACGCTGCAGGGAATTTTAGAGTGTCGAGAAAAGCATCCCAGCGGCCTTCTTTTGTCTCCTCAAAACCCGTTGCCAGCTTAAGATATGCGGTTGCTATGACAACGCTGTCGTTGCCATGCGACCTATAAAGCTACCAGGAAGGCACGCTCAGTTTAGCCAAGACAGGAAAAAAAAAATGACAGGAAAATTAAAAAAAAACTCTAGAAAAAGACACCGAACGTCGTCGCCAGGGTTGGCAACATCGGTCGGCTGCATAAGCGACCCGAATTCGCACGAGAGAAGATGAGCTGACGATGAAGAGAAAATGTGGCAGCTCCGGCGTTGACGTGATGGCGACGTGTCGTGAAGCCTGAGACGCTGTGGCGCGCCGAGGATCAGGGAGGGACAGAGCGGTGCGTATTTGTACGTGCCATTCGACATTTGACAAGCTGGCGCTGTGAAAAATAAAATGTTCGAAGATGTAGGCAGAGGGGCTCTAGTCTGCAGAAAAGGAAGAATACAGCCGGCACAGGCCTCGCTGAGCATCCTGTCTACCAAGAAGCCGAGGAGGTCACAATAAGGAGCGGGCTGATACGAGTTGCGGGGCAGTGAAATTGCTGTCTCGATGCTGCGTGTTCCCATATAATGCGTCAGCAGCCAAGCGGAGCCAGCAGGGAATGCAACACCAGCGTGGTTTGGCGTCCCCAGGCTACTTGCGGGTTTTGTGGTTCCAGTTAGAGACACTTAATGCTTGGTTCTCACTGACGGATGAGCGGCAGGTGTCCAGAACAAGAGAAAATTAAAGAAGCAGGTGTGTAAGAAAACTTTGTTTCATTTTTCATTCTTGTTGACCACGCTGCGGAGGTATATGTCGACGTGAAAGTTGTTTCGGCAATGCCGAATTCCCCGCCGCGGTGGCTCAGTGGTTAGGGCGCTCGACTACTGATCCGGAGTTCCCGGGTTCGAACCCGACCGCGGCGGCTGCGTTTTTGTGGAGGAAAAACGCTAAGGCGTCCGTGTGATGTGCGATGTCAGTGCACGTTAAAGATCCCCAGGTGGTCGAAATTATTCGGGAGCCCTCCACTACGGCACCTCTTTCTTCCTTTCTTCTTTCACTCCCTCCTTTATCCCTTCCCTTACGGCGCGGTTCAGGTGTCCAACGATATGAGACAGATACTGCGCCATTTCCTTTCCCCCAAAACCAATTATTATTATTATTATTATTATTATTATTATTATTATTATTATTATTATTATTATTATTATTATTACCTCCCCTGAGTGTCTTCCTTTGTAGTGAAATAAATGTACATTTTGTGCGTGTGAATGGTGTACCAGCACCAAGACCTTTGGGTTGTTCCTGGGCACCGAAAAATAAAGATTGATTATTATTATTATTATTATTATTATTATTATTATTATTATTATTATTATTATTATTATTATTATTATTATTATTATTATTATTATTATTATTATTATTATTATTATGCCGAATTACGTGCCCAGGGGATCATGTTTTGTAAGGTGCGGGTTTGGGCTAGTTGGTAATTTATGCTTGACAAAAAGTGCGCAGAAGACGACAGACAGTCGTCTACATTCGTTTTTTTTTGTGTTTTCTGCGCACCTTGTGTCAAGCAGAGATCGTGTTTTATGGCTTCAGATGTGTTAGGTTACTTCAGCAAACTCAGCTGCCGAAAATGAACGGATGGTTTCCTATAAATGTATGTTATTATCGCTGGTGTTCTACTGGGTCTGTGATGTGATCGTAGCAAGTAGTGAGGGCTGTCTGAAGACACTACGGCGTATTCCTCTGTGTCAGGTTAATACAAAGTTCAGGTCGAGATGCAATGGGCTAACAATAATGCCGAGAGTAATCGTGCTGCTCACAGTGCCTTTGCTTCGGTCGCATTTAGCAAGGAACGCGCTGCTGGGAGCAGGTATAGCCTAAGCCCCAGTTTCTAGCCAGTGGCACACCGCGGTTGCACAAGGAATGTTTCGCGGTTGTCACCCTTGTTTCTCAGCCTGGCAAACGACGCTGCTGTCGCCGTTCAGTAATTGCTGTCAGGAAGAGGAGGTGGCAGCCATTGATGCTAACCTGTGGCGACAGCCGCGTAATATACCTGTCAGGCTACTCCATACGAGGATAAGAATTACGAAGTGATAATTTCCCGAACTAAAGTCACGCCAACAGACACACTCATAGGATCTCCAAGGTGTTTAAAAATCAAAGGATGCGGGCTTTCCGTCTTTTGACATGGTGCGTGAAGGCGATACTTCTTATGTGACGACTTTAAGCGTCCCTGACCTACTTCAAAAACGGTTCATGCAATTCAGTGGGGTAAGAATAATAGCGAATTTCTAGCGAAAATGTTGAAATGAAACACATTGCGGGCATGTCAAACTCCAATGTAAAAACACGATCACTTTGAACGGAAGGAATTCTCTGCGGAGTTCCATCCGGATACTGACCGGATTTACCTATCGAGGAAAGTGCTACAATTAAATTGTATGAGCAGTTTCTAATAATGCCCATCCCAATGCACGCATAGTGGGAAACAAAGCAAGACAAGCTGCCTATTTTGTCCACACCTATCACTTTAGTGAGCTTCCCCAAAGAATAAGAAGTGCTTCCGACTGAATGGAGAACGGAAATGTACTGGCTCCTCAAGAGTACCATGCTACGCTGCTAAGCCTACATTCAGCTGTTCGTGACATAAATTGATGTCCATAACCTTTTCTGTGTCTGTCAGAAACCCCCGCGTCCTCTGACAGTTCAGAAGCGTGCCACTCGTGAGAGGTGTTCCCAGAAGCGTCTCGTATACTCTCAGGGCAAACAGTAGCAACGCTATTCCGCATGCAAGATAAACGACATGTCGGGCCGTCCGCTAAGCGGCACGCGGCCCCCAAGCGTTGACAGCCCCACGTTACACCGCCCAGCGCGCTTGAATGCCTACAAAGGCTGCGCCCAGGCAACCATCGGTTGAATCCTCCAAGCCCTTGTTTCATACGAGATATATTACGCGCGTTCGTGTTTTCTCCTTTGCTTTATTTTGGATTGCTTTGGGTCCTTTAAACGAGATAGCGTCAAGGGCTCCGTTCAACAGAAAACCTGGCGCTGTCGTCATCGGCGTGAGCGAAAAATGCCCAAAGAAGCGATCATGTGACCTTGTGGCATCATCACAACCTGCATACAGTATTGTGAGCAAAGTGTCCACCGTGGCAACTGACATATATTACGTTGGGGCAACCTAAAAAGATTGAAAAATAATAAGCCCCTGCCTGCACCACTGACGTATAACTGGCTTAATCCAATTTGGAGATAAATTAAAAGGCCCGAGAGCAATGGTATAATTTTACCACCCATAGGTGGAGAAAAAGTGAAAAATGGCAGCAAAATTAATAATTAGCCGCTAGATGATGCTCGGGAAAATCAACCTGGTCTCGCAAGCCCCAACCGTGGCTGTGTTTGAAAAATCCACTTGCCAGGGCAGTGGCGCATAGCTTAACCACAGCGCCACTGCGTTAGGAGTGGTATAAGGACTCCCAACAACCTATGAAGGTACACTATAGAATTACCAATCCCGCATAAATGGGTATCAGATTTTTTTTTTTCGCAACCTCTCGCCATGCAGCCAGAAAACACTGCGAGCCACTCTGGCGCTGGCACTCTTTCCAAGTACACGCAATATTTCATGCCATTTTGGAAATCGATGGAGTCTGATTGACTCTGTTGTCTAACTACCGTTCGTTCGAGCCAAAACCCCCGTTCTCTTTGCTTACTTCCTCGCCGAAGACACAGGACTGGGTTTCGTTGCATGACTACATAAAATGCACGACCTTTCAAAGGTAATTTGATTTCTCTGAAGGCATGATGCTTTTATGCACTTGTTTAGCTGCTCCGAGCAAAAGCGAGGCTGAACGGACATTTCTGGTGCGGTCTACATGCCAGACGGAAAGAGGGCATCGCCGAGCAAGTAACTAAAAGATTTCAAAGTAACGTCCCGTTTGTTTGTCGCCAACAAGTTTGCAAATAATACAGTGACTCAAGAGAAACAAGGCGCCACCCCACAGCACATAAACCAACTACTGCAGTGTGATGATGATGATTATAGGCCTTTATGGCGCAAGGGCATCTATGGCCAAAGAGCGCCATGGCACGAGGTATTTTTCCATTACTGAAGGCGGGATCAAAGACCCATTTCGCAAGTATTTCACTCTAAATAAGCCGAGCACCAGACCAGGAGGTACACGGTGGCACTGGGGATCGAACCCCGCACCTCCCGCATGCGAGGTGGATGCTCAACCGCTTCCCCACCGCTGCGGTATAACTACTGCAATGTCAACACTCTCGAAATGCGCCAATGTCGCTCTCAAGTTGCTTTATTCGCAACGCGGCTGAGACCGGGTGCGGAAGAGACGATGGTGACAAGCAGCGTTGAGGTTAATATGCGTCTTCGGGAAGTAGCGCCGTGCTTGTACCACGTGGTATTATTAGCGTCTCAGTCACTAACGGATCCATCATCAGAAAACTGTTGCGGGTCACTGAGACAACAGAGGGCCCGGCCGGCTGCACGGCACTACGTCCTTTTCCGTTTCTTAATAGCGGCCCAAGGCTGTGTTGCGCAGCGTTTAACTAGCCCCAGTTGCATTACATTCGGTCACTATGGTCCGCGATGGGTGAGGTTAGGTTGCAGGGACGACGTGCTTCCCCTCCTTCCGCTGCGAACATCAAGCTGGTGAGCAGAAAAGGTAAGTTCAGCAGCGTTGCCTTTGAGCACCAGCATCGTTGCAACACTGCGTATCTACTATATCGCCTTGGAGGATGCGGTGCCGTGACCGAGGATGCCTCCAGGCATGGACGGTGCCCCAATATAGGGCCATCACGCCGTGTGATCGGACACAATTAAGAGAGCTGTAATGCTTAACTTAGGAACGTAGGCCAACTCAGGATTTAAAATAAATTGTCCACATGCGGCCTGTTTTGTACTTTATGTCTGAGCATTCTCTACTCCTTCACCGTGACACTTACACCGCGACACGTTAGGTACGGCGTTCCCAGCGCCAGCGACTGAGATGGTACAACAGACAGGGCGGTCAATCCAGCCCGGAGGGAGGAAGGCTGCAGGCAAATAAAAATGGCTCTCTTCTCCTCCTCTCCACTTACCATGACAACAACGTCCTGCACAACGAGATCGCACTGACAGGCCAAGGAATGGAAGCAGGAAGAGGGAGTGAGATGAAAGGGAGGGGGGCAGGAAGATGTCGTACTCCCCCCTGCGGGGGCACGCCAGCGGAAGGTCGCAACATAAATCTCGGCCAGCGAATGGCCTCGCCTGAAGAAGCCATTAGGCCTCCCGGAGAGGGTCGTATCCCACGCTACTTCTGGGGCGGATATATCGGATGTGTTTTCTTCACTGGGCGGCGAATCAGACGACGCGCGAGCGCTCACGGCGAGTCCGAGATGACATCCGCTGCGCCAGTCTCAGTCAAGAAAGCTCTCTCGTCCGAGAGCACCGTAACACGAATCACGACACAACCATGCTGTTTTTACTGCGACGCATGGTCCCCCAGAGCGCACCCATGGAACAGTGGATCAGTAGAAGCTAGCGCCATAAAGGGTGAGCGCAGGGCGGTGCGTTGCGGTTGAAAAAGAGGCCTGGCCTTTTTTGAAACTGCATTAGCCATGGCGTAAAACAGAATTAAGACATCGTAGCTGAATTAAAACATCTCTAACACCAGGCGCAGGAAGAGGGTCATGACATCGTCTTCCATTGGATACCGGGGCACTCTGGCATTGTCGGAAACGACGCAGCTCACGCTGCAGCTCGAGCGGCTCACGGCAGTGCCAACATTGTCCAGATACCGTTGACAAGAGCCGACGCAGCAACACATCTGCGAATGCTTGGTCGAAGAGAGCTTTTAGCGTCATGGTCTTCTACTGGCAACTTCACATGTCGTCTGCACCACCGAGACCCCTTACTCCCACTCAGTCCTCCGTCCGGCCCCTCCCGCTGCGATGCTACGCTGTTGTGTCACCTGTGGCTGGGAGTGGCGTTAACAAATACTTACTCCCACTTAATCGCAATGGCAGACTCTCTTGCGTCTGAGATCTGTGGGTGGGACGAAACTATAGAACACCTTCTTTGTAACTGCCCTCAGTTTCAGCGTGAGCGTGCACTCCTGGCTGCAGCACTCCGACGTTTATTCCTCGGCCCCTTACTGAAGCCAAGATTCTGGGTCCTTGGAGTAAGCCTTCATCGCAGAGGACCGCTTTGAAGGCACTTTTCAAGTTCTTGAAGGACTCAGGACTGAGTGCAAGGTTGTGAACTACCAGTGTGTGCCCTGTGTGCCCTGCAAGTAATGGCCAATGGACATGTGGAAAAGTGTTCATCTCCCTTTGTTCTCTCCCCTTCCCACGTGTAGGGTGGCATACCGGGCGCTGCCTACTTAACCTCCCTGCCTTCCGTTTGTCATTCTCTCTCTCTCGCAACTGCATTAGCGCTTTGTTTATTGAGACACTAAGTATGTCCACTTCCAGTTCCCGAACGCAAGAATCGCCACGTATGAGTGCCGCAGTAGGTACTTTCGTTCAGGTGACTGGAAATATTTCCGAGTTACTCGAGTCATAAGTATCCAGATGAAACTCCAAGTGGTGCCCGCCTGCAAGAAAATATATAATTCATTCAAGGACACTCAAGAACGGTATGTATTTGAACGTTAGCTGCACATTGTGTGACGCAGACCGTCCGTTAGCGATTTGTCTGTTAAACTCCAGTGCCATCCAGCAGCCGTGTCAGTGCTAGCGATCGCTGCGGCCCTAGAGGTGCACACTTATTTTGGTCGTCTACAGTCCATCAGCAACACTGGCTGATAACCTGGTGCGTTAGGAGAAACGGGTGTATCACTGTCGCCGCCACCGGGTTTGTTCTGGTGCGGACGTGTAGACAGGCCCAACAAATAGAGTGTTGCCAGTTAGATAGCCCGCTTTCGTTTTCTGTACGATCGTGAGTAACTGAACTTTCAGTGCCTCTATTTCGACCTGGAATGTCCGAAAACCCCAAATAAAAACCAGCCCTGGGTGTTTACTTCATGACAGTTGTAGAGAACTGCAAAGAACGGGCCATCATATGCACTTTCATTTTATACTTCTCTTGCTGGCTAAGGTGCTTTTTTACTCATTCCGAAGGTGGGGCAAAACAAAACCCTGATAATATTTCAAGAAATGGTCTGAACGTAATGGAGAGCTAGTGATCATTACTTTATGTCTTGCGACGGGAGTTTTCAAAAGAACCATGCAACCTAGTGATGCAAGCAAACATGCAATAAACGTTTGAAGTTCATTCAAGCGCACATATAGCGATAGGAGCAGACCTTTCTCAAGCTTAGCTTTTCGAACGGTGACGTATTACCACCGTTTGTTATGGATCTTCGACGAAAAACTTTTCACTGTCTCTGAAAAGGCTGGAGACAACTCGAAGCCAATATTTGTCGATGTCTTTTCTCAAAGGAAGCATAAATGAACTTGGGTGCTGTGCGTGCGCTTTAAAGTTGTAATAAATTTAGAAGCAAAACTAGTAATATAACTGGAGCAAATGCTGTCATTCTTCAACGGTATAATATATCTATAGAAACATAGAGCACTTTCCTAGTTAATGCAGAATTTTTCTTGTCCTTGGGAGACATTAGACGCCGACTTGATGCGCATAGGTTCGTAAATAGCTGGTTATCTGGCTGACTTCTTTAGGCGCCGCAGCATATAATTACACTGAGAGAAAACCCGACAGGCTGGTACTCCTCCTCCGGCTCGGCGCATCAATAAAAGGACATTAATGAACGAAAGTGGCTTGAAACTGCCTTCCGGAGAAGATAGACAAACAGAGAGGGGGGAGGGGGGAGGAAGGGATGCTATTCAGAAAGGCTTCCGGTTGGCTACCCTGCACTGGGGAAGAGAATGAGGGGATTAAAAAAAGAAGAGAATCATAATCTGTCATTCAAGACAGTCTATCGCAAAAATCAAAACAGTGTCCTGTAAGCCTTGATGGCAGTCGACTGCTGTGGCCACGGACCGAGGATCTTGTCCTCTGTCAAAGGGCGAGGATCAAGGCGGTCCAGAACACAACGCAGCTTACGTCGTTCGTTCACAAAGACAGGGAATTCACACAGGATATGACTGATTGTCTCTTCGCAGACACAGTTTGCACAGGAAGGGCTGTCGGCCATCCCGACCTGGAAAGCATATTGATTTGTGAAGGCAACGCCGAGCCGTAGACGGCACAGTAATGTTGCTTCGCGACGCGCTATGTCACATGGAAGACGGAGGCGCCGTCCAGGGTTCCACGGGGGGAAAAACCCACACGCGCACACAGCAGAGATAACGCGGGACACAAGCGCAAACCTTTAGTAAAATAAAAGGCTTGATGGAATTAGCTCTCGTGTCATGTGTTTACTGCTGCCCTTATTCCGCAATTGGTTTTTCCGTGCTATGAATGTTTACATGAACTACCCACTAGTCCAAACCCTCAAAATGCAAAAATGTGCAGATTCATAACCATAATACTATCCCAGCACAATGCAGAAGTTGCCGCCGGATCCAGCAAGGTCACCTAAAAAAAATCCTCGGCATTCTCCGTATTCTCCCATCATAATTCATTGGCCGTTGTCGCCATGCCGCTGCCAGCGCGGCTCGGGACGCGTCGGTGGCGGCTACTATTTTTGAGCCGATACTCCGCCTGGCAGAGCAAATACCGGAGCTGCCTGCCTTAGGGCTCTTGCGCACTATGGTGTAGGGTCCTCATAGCATATCCTGACGGTGAGGGACGAGTGCCTTGACGTGCCTCCGACATTCGTCTGGAACAGTTGCCTTTCCTGCTGATGGAACTGCGTTGCTCCATTGTACCCGCCTTCGCACGGAGCGATAGCCTGGTGGTAGTGACAGCCGCTCTTGTTGGTATTGTGCACGACGTGTTGCCTTGCATAGGCTGCCGTTGACAGCCGGTAGCCTGTCATCGCATCATTAGTGAGGGATGTAACAATGAACAACTCTGTTTACCAATGCACCAACCAATCACCAGGAGTATCATCCGCTAGCGGCTGCGCTATGATTTCACTTTGGTCTACGCAGTAGCTATAGTGTACGCATCCATCTATTAGATTTCCTCAAAAGCAGATAGACTTGCGTCAATAGATAAGCAGTGTTCATTCATATTCATCTGCTGCGCCATTACAGTCGGCAGACTGTCAACTTACCTCCGTCAGCAGATTTACCAATGTACACCTTCATCCACTAGCTTATCTAGGCAACAATCGGAAGGGTCGTGGTTGCGAATGGATCCGCGACCGACTCCTATGATTGATGATGAATATCTTAATGTTCAGAGGAATGCTCAAAATTCATAGAATACCTTGTCGGTGAAAAAAAAAAACATGCAGGATGTGACTTCGTATTCACCATAAAGTCATCATCTAGCCACAGAAAAAGCGCATAACAAAAATTGGAGGGGACCCCCGTGTTCTGCCTTGATGGTATGGCGTGATTGGTTTAATGGGTGAATGCCCATCTACGCAGAATCAATTATTCCCTATTCAACACTCACAAATCCCTGGGAGTCCCACTCCTGGCGCAGTGGGGCAGCGGTTAAGCTATGCGCCACTGCCGCTGTATCACTGCCCTGCGATGACAGGTGCTGCCACAGATGGCGCTTGTGCGACCCAGGTTGCTCTTCCCGAGCAACGTTCCCCTCACGACCAATCATTATTTTAACTGCCACCTGCCACGGTGGTCAGTTTGCTCGCAATCCGGTGGGCAGGTTGCGATGACGTCACAGGGTTACTGACCGTAGCTGGCCCACCTGCATCCCAGGTTTCTTCTTTGGGGATTCTTCGAGGATTTTTCGCCCACAGTCAACGACGCCGACTTTTCTGCCACACGAGCTTCTTAACGCTACCGCGTTAAAACGTACTCTCAGAAGCACTCCGAAATGCAGCTGAAAGCATTTAAAGAGCGCCCAGATTATGAAATAACTTAGTTTGGAGTTTAAAAGCAAAGTGAAAACAAGAAATTGCTTCCGCAATCACTGCTCAGATTTTCGTTGAAATGTGACAGCACTACCCGCTGATCTCATCGCAGAGTTTGCATCATCTACACAATGAGTACCCATCATACCGCACCATACTCCGGTCTCAAGTCACTCACTTTAATCGTTTAACCAGGCATGGTACACTTATTAAAGTTTTCTCTTTCTCATCGCAGAGTCTATACTACTGCGAAACCAGGAAGCGAAGAGTAAACACACTTGCATGTTGATGGAATAAGCGACATTCCACGCATTTTTTTCATCTCTTTTACAGCCGTAAGTAATCAGATGCAGTCCGGGTTTAACTAACATCCTGGCTAGAAATTCTGAAACAACTTCTATTTCTCTTGGCATGCAACGCAGGAAGAATTCCATTCTTGAGTGGGTCGGCTGCCAAAGGCACTTTAAGTTCATTTCAAAACAGAAGCCAGAGTACGGCTGTCCTGTTTCATAATTGTTGTGCACGGCTTCGTAATGTCAAGAAAACAAAAACAGCATATAAAGAATACAGAAATGGCAGCTAAAACTAGCACGTTTGAGCGAAAACCTCGCCTTGTTGCTAAAGCAGTTTCTGCAATGCGCGACGTCCATTTATGCTGGGTTGCATGCTGCTATTAGCAAGGACACGTTTGCCAGTGTGCCGGTCAGTGTGCCGGTGCCGAAGTCTGCCTTCTTTCGTGGCGGCGAATTGGAGCAGCTTGTCTGAGGACGTCAGCATCCTATTGCCGCCAATATTTGCAGTGTTTGTTCGTTTTTCAAATCTGCCGCGACACCACCTTATCGCTTAGTTTGCGACGCAAGACGCGACTAGATTTATCTCGATTGATCGCAGCCAGGCAAAGCTGATTCTACGTTGTTCCGGAATGTTCTAGTAACTTTGCGGCCTTTATCTCGAATGTTCGCTATCAGCTTTAAATTGAGCACGGCCGACAGCGGCGGGCATTCTGTTCGACGACCGCCGAGCACGCTTGTCGCTTCGCCGCCGCCGAGTGATTCAGTCCATTTTGGGTGCAAGTCAGCCCAATAAACAGTTCTTTTAGAAGATCCTTTCGTCCGTCTTCATCGCTGCTTCGACTGCCGTCACCACTACGTGACATCTGGTGGAGGTGCTGGGTAGCCTTCCATGTTCCGGACGCCCCCTTCAAGTCGTGAAGCCAGCCCTGAGCGCTTCGCACCCGAGGACGAGCCAGCAGCTCAGCGCGCCAGCCGACGTCTCCAGGGAGAGGAGCCTGAGTTCGGGAAACTGCCGGACCGCACAAGACAGCGAAAAAACGCGGCTACGAGCACCGCAACCTCGCCGAAGATGTCGACACCGATCATACTGCAGCAGCCGCGGGTGCCGCCAACTTTCAATGGATCCCTAGGCGAAGACCCTGAAGAATGGTTGGATCAATTTGAGCGCGTGGCGTCATTCAACAAGTGGGATGATGCGGCAAAGATTGGACACGTTTTTTTCTCATTGGATGGCTCCGCACGCATGTGGTACGAAAACTACGAGTCGTCCCTTACGACATGGGAGCTATTCAAGAGAGAACTATTGAAGGTATTTACCAGTGTCGTGAGGAAAGAAAGAGCCGAACGACTCCTCGAGTCCAGGATCCAGCTTCCGAATGAGCCCGTCCGCAGCTACGTCGAGGAGATGAAGCGCCTATTTCGCCGCGCCGATCCCGGGATGACCGAGGAAAAGAAAGTTCAGTTCTTAATGCGCGGCGTAAAAGAACAACTCTTTGGCAGCCTCGTCCGTCAGCCGCCAAAAACGGTCGAGGAATTCATGCAGGAAGCCTGCACGATTGAGAAGACCCTCGACGTCCGAGCTCGGCAGTACAACCGCCCTTCCTCTGCCTATGCAATCCGTTCGGACACGCCGGCCACCACCAGCGACAGCTTGCGGGACGTTATCCGCGAAATCGTCCGAGAGGAGCTACGCCGATTACAGCCATCCTCCCCACAGCCACAAGCATCGACTCTGATGGACGTGGTACGGGAAGAAGTGCAACAGGCACTTGGCACCCCGACGGCCACAGAACCCCAGGCCATGACCTACGCCGCTGCAGTAAGGACTGCTCAGCCCCAACGACAACCCCCCCGTCCTCCCCGAGATGAGCCACTTGGTCCACAACGCCGCCTCCCAGCCCCCGCCCGCCCAGCCTATGACCGACCCTCAAGCCCCAGGAAATGCGACGCCTGGAGGACTTCCGACAACCGGCCGTTGTGCTTCCATTGCGGTGAGACCGGCCATATTCTTCGTCACTGCCCGTACCGACGTATCGGTCTTCGAGGATTTGCCGTTAACGCCCCACGACCACGCTTCGGACAACGTCCGCACGAAATCGACGAGTACCTGCGTCGAGAAGAGTACACGCCGAACCGCTTTTCGCGCTCACCATCGCCGTCAACCTCGCGCTTTGCGTCGCCACGCCGCAGCTACGCAGCCGCGGTACGAGGAAGGTCGCCCAGCCCCCGTAGGGGAAACTAAAGGCAGCAACCTCTGGAGGTGAGGTTGCTCACGAGCTAAACGCCGAAGATCCTCCACCGACCACGCCCCATGAAGACGCTGCACCCGCGACGCCGCATGAAGAACCGACACTCGCTGCACCGACGCCGCACACAATGAGAACCTCGACCACGACGCAAGCTACCTTGAAATCGACGCCGCCACCCAGAGGAGCTTCGACCACACGCCCAACCCGTGACTCGCATACGCGACGAAGCCGTGACCCGACGCCGAGAGCGACATGCAATGCAAGAGCCAGGACCTCCGACCTAGAAGTGACTATCGACGGCCGGAAAGTTACCGCTCTAGTCGACACAGGAGCCGATTACTCGGTGATGAATGGAACATTCGCTGCGCAGCTCAGAAAAGTCACAACGGCTTGGGACGGCCCACAAATTCGCACCGCTGGGGGCCACCTCATTACGCCATCAGGACAATGCACAGCGCGAGTGACTGTCAAAGGACATACCTATCCTGCGACCTTTGTTGTGCTACCGCAATGCTCCAGCGAAGTGATCTTGGGTATGGATTTCCTTAATGAGCATCAGGCGATCATCGACCTGCGATCCAAGCTGATCACGCTTTCGACGGACGAAGCCATCGCTTCGATGAAAACTCGGGAAAATCACGTTGCCCTAAGTGTCCTGGAGGAAGAAGTGAGCGTCCCACCCCGTTCAAGCGTTATCGTGACCGTAGGCGCCACGAAAGCCATAAACACTGAAGCCATCATCGAGGGGAACATGCAGTTGCTACTAGACAGAGGAATCAGCATCGCAAGAGGCATCGCACATTTCCGCAATGGCCAGGCCGAAGTACTGCTGACTAACTTCAGCGAAGAATACCGGCATATTAACAGAGGAACGACGATTGCTTTCTACGACGAAATATCTGACGTACGAGATTCCTTCGCCCTCTCCGACCCCTCCGCAGAAGATCCGCCTGACCAAGAGAACTCGCCCACTTTCGACATCAACCCAGACCTGCACCGGAACAGACAAGACCAGATCCGCAATCTGCTTCAAAACTACAGTGAGTGCTTTTCGACATCGCCGAAGGTGCGGCAGACGCCAATTGCCAAGCATCGCATTATAACGGATCAACACGTCCGACCTCTCCGTCAAAGCTCCTACCGTGTGTCTCCGCGAGAACGACAAGCCATCCGGGACCAAGTCGAAGAAATGCTTCGCGACGACGTCATCCAACCTTCAAACAGCCCATGGGCGGCACCGGTTGTTCTAGTGAGAAAGAAAGACGGCGCACTTCGATTCTGCGTGGATTACCGCCGCTTGAACAACATAACAAAGAAGGACGTCTACCCCCTCCCCCGCATCGACGACACACTGGACCGCCTCTGCAACGCCAAATATTTCTCATCGATGGACCTCAAGAGCGGCTACTGGCAAATTGAGGTCGACGAAAGAGATCGCGAGAAGACAGCATTCATAACTCCGGATGGGCTGTTTGAGTTCAAGGTGATGCCATTTGGTCTCTGTTCCGCACCAGCGACGTTTCAGCGAGTAATGGATACGGTGCTGGCAGGCCTGAAGTGGAAAATTTGTCTGGTATATTTAGATGACGTCGTTGTCTTCGCCTCGAACTTTGAAGAGCACCTCAAAAGACTTCGAACAGTACTAGACGCCATCAAGTCGTCTGGCCTAACCTTGAAAGCAGAGAAATGCCACTTTGCCTACGAAGAGCTGCTGTTTCTAGGCCACATCGTTAGCAAGGAAGGAGTACGCCCAGACCCGCAGAAAACAGCCGCTATTGAACAGTTTCAACCGCCGGCCGATAAGAAAGCAGTGCGCAGATTTCTCGGACTATGCGCATATTACCGACGATTTGTGAAAAACTTTTCGCGCATCGCCGAGCCCCTAACCCAACTGACGAAGGCAGACGTGCCGTTTAAATGGGAAGCGCCGCAAGCAGAAGCCTTCAAAGAACTTCAGCGTCGTTTACAGTCCCCACCGATCCTTGCGCATTTTGATGAAAACGCCGATACTGAAGTTCATACCGACGCAAGCAGCGTGGGACTAGGCGCCGTTCTCGTTCAAAAAAGTGACGGGCTCGAGAAGGTCATCGCATACGCTAGCCGTTCCCTTTCTAAGGCCGAGGCTAACTATTCGACCACTGAGAAGGAGTGCCTTGCCATCATCTGGGCTACGTCGAAATTCCGCCCCTACCTCTACGGACGGCCGTTCAAGGTGGTCAGCGACCACCACGCGCTCTGCTGGCTTGCCAATTTGAAGGATCCCTCTGGCCGACTCGCTCGATGGAGTCTGCGTCTCCAGGAGTTTGACGTCACCGTCGTTTACAAGTCCGGACGCAAGCACACTGACGCCGATTGCCTCTCACGAGCCCCTGTAGATGCACCGCCGCTGGACGACGATGAGGACGCCTTCCTGGGACCCATCAGCGCAAGCTCTTTTGCTCAGCAGCAACGCTCGGACCCCAACCTAAAGGGCCTCATCGAGTACCTGGAAGGCAAGGTTTCTTCACCCCCCGCTTCATTCAAGCGAGGACTATCTTCTTTCTTTGTGCAGAATGAGGTCCTTGTGAAGAAGAACTTTACAGCGAACAAAACAGCCTACCTCCTTGTTGTACCTACTTGTCTCCGCGAAGAAGTTCTACAGGCTTCACACGACGAGCCGACAGCTGGACATCTCGGGTTTACTCGTACCCTCCGCCGCATTCAAGACAAGTATTACTGGCCCCGACTGTCTGCCGATGTCGCACACTATGTGAAAACATGCCGAGATTGTCAGCGACGAAAGACTCCTCCCACACGACCAGCAGGATTTCTGAACCCCATTGAACCTCCCTCAAGACCCTTTCAGCAGATTGGCATGGACTTGCTTGGCCCTTTTCCAACGTCAACATCTGGAAATAAGTGGATCATCATAGCGACCGACTACCTGACCCGCTACGCCGAGGCGAAAGCCCTACCGAACGGAACAGCAGCAGAAGTGGCCAAATTTTTCGTGGAGTGCATTCTTCTTCGACACGGCGCCCCCGATGTGCTCATCACGGACAGAGGAACAGCATTTACGGCGGAACTCACGCAAGCCATCCTGCGCTACAGCCAAACCAGCCACCGGAGGACAACTGCATACCATCCGCAGACCAACGGACTGACCGAGCGCCTGAACAAAACCATCGCCGATATGCTCGCTATGTATGTCGATGCCGAACATAAAACATGGGATGTCATCCTGCCTTACGTCGTCTTCGCCTACAACACCGCAGTGCAGGAGACCACCCAGATGACGCCTTTTAGGCTCGTCCATGGCAGGGATGCCACGACCACGCTAGACGCCATGCTGCCCAACATTACAGAAGAAGAGAACGTCGACGTTGCCGCCTACCTTCAACGCGCAGAAGAAGCTCGAAGGCTTGCCCGATTACGGATCAAAGATCAGCAGCGGTCCGACGCCAGACGCTACAACCTACGAAGACGCAACGCGGAATACAAGCCAGGAGACCAAGTCTGGGTGTGGACGCCCATTCGCCGCCGTGGATTGAGTGAAAAGCTTTTGCGCCGCTATTTCGGCCCGTACAAGGTTGTTCGTCGGCTGGGTGAACTGGATTATGAAGTCATCCCTGACGCAATGACTGCATCCCAGCGACGCCGCGTACGACCAGAAGTTGTCCATGTAGTCCGTCTGAAGCCGTATTATGCGCGCTAAAGGCCGCTGCATTTCCATGCTCTATTTTCGCAAGATCCGTTTTTTTTCCCTTACTAGTCGCATTATTTGTTTTAATGCATCGGGTCGATACTTCTTTGAGAGGGGAGTAATGCCGCCAATATTTGCAGTGTTTGTTCGTTTTTCAAATCTGCCGCGACACCACCTTATCGCTTAGTTTGCGACGCAAGACGCGACTAGATTTATCTCGATTGATCGCGGCCAGGCAAAGCTGATTCTACGTTGTTCCGGAATGTTCTAGTAACTTTGCGCCCTTTATCTCGAATGTTCGCTATCAGCTTTAAATTGAGCACGGCCGACAGCGGCGGGCATTCTGTTCGACGACCGCCGAGCACGCTTGTCGCTTCGCCGCCGCCGAGTGATTCAGTCCATTTTGGGTGCAAGTCAGCCCAATAAACAGTTCTTTTAGAAGATCCTTTCGTCCGTCTTCATCGCTGCTTCGACTGCCGTCACCACTACGTGACACTATCAAAGCCAATTATTTGAACGAATAATTTCGGCACTGTTCTCCCTGGACTGTCGTCATGTGTAGGAAACTCGCCTGCCGCGGTGGCTCGTATGGCGACAATGACGCGCGGTTGCTAGGCCTATGGTCGCGGATCCGATCTTGGTTGAGAAGGCTGTTCTTCGATAGAGGAAAAGTGCAAAAATACCTCTGTACTGAGGTCTAGCGTCATTTTTGTACACTGCCGTGGTTCCGCCTAATCTGGCAGTTTTCTAAAAAAAAAACAGACATTACGGTGGGCAGGTTGTTCACGATCCTGTAGTCACCATATTCATAATCATCATCATGAGCCCAGCTACGCACTACAGTGCGGCACAAAGGCTTCTCCTGCAGACCAACAACTGGCCAATTAACAAATAGATCAGCCTTACGAGCAAGTTCTTAACTGACATTCGATTTTAGTAATACGTGAAGTAGTGCGTAGTGTGGTCCGAACAAAAATTTTGTCCCCCTGCCACAAAACTTTAATAACGTCACAGGTTCTCTCTTTCCATCATCATACTTGCATAAATATGTTTACACTTATGAATGTTCAACCGAGCATTTTTACAAAGTGTTAGTGATTGTATGGCGAGCCTACGAATTTAATGAAGCCAGCAGTAAATGTCACGCCCGGAAAGTTATCGCTTCTATTAAAAAGTACACAAGAGACGGACCGGAAAACAGGAAAGCTTCGACGGCGAAGGTTGTGACAACCCTCTTTACGGGGGAGACTATAAATAACCAGTATTTATAGGGTCCCAAATAGAGACGTCACACACGGCTCCCGTCCTACATAGACACGGCCAGTTTACGGGCGTCTCCGACGGGACAGTCGACGTAAGCAGATCATCACTCAGTCTGGGAAGATGCCTGCCCGACAACGGTTGTCTAGACTGGGCATACACCCCAACCATGGTGGTTTAAAAATGTTAGGTAACCATTGGAGGCGTTTTTATTGAGCCCTCATTTTGTGTTCAATCACTAGCCCGCAGCATTGTGGTTGTCTTCATAGACCATGTGCCAAACTGCCAACTCAACTTCCCTACACTAGGAGTATGCCCTCACACGGAGGCAGTAGGTAGAAGGAGCTAAATAGGTCAAAGAAAAAAATTCCGTCACGAAGATTGACAAACAAAAAAAGCTGTGCACCGCGACTAAGACTACCACTGAAGTCTATAGATTTCTAACGTCACTCTTTATAGTACTTTGCTGCCAAAAATTTTCCGACCGAACACGCAGAATATTAGTAAGCTACATATTATCTGGACATCAGCGCATTTTCTGAGAATGAAAGCAGTTTGCACTTCAAAGCAGAATGAACATGAAGCAAAGAACTACCGAAGATAATAACCGTTGTAATGTAAAGAGGAACGCCTTTTGAGCGTTTATTTCTTGATATTGCTCATGACGCAAAAAAATGCCGGCACTTTGAATTCGCGTGGGGAAAGCGCTACTACAAGTGCGCTCAAAAAGTGGAAAGTCATCGAATTTAAATTTCGCATCACGCGCAATATAAACTCGCTTCCGCATCTGCAACCCTGGCGGAAAAAAATGGGCACTTCGTTTTTCAGAATAAGCGCCGGTTCTGCCTCAGCAAAAGCCCCAGTGCTGTTTTTTAGTAAAAGTTCGAGGGCAGACATTTACTTACGCATTCGAATTGCCAACGCGGGCTAGTGCAATATGAAAATGATTGCATCTGGCTTTTGTTTTGTTTAGTTGTTCTGCTTTCCTTTGCAATGCTTTGCTTGCTGTAAAATTTTGAGCAAGAACCAAGGTTACAAGAGAATGTACGGTACAGGCAGAGCAGCTTGCTTACAACGTGAGGAATGCTACGTCACAGGTGCCACCTCGGGCTTGTTTGCCTCCCACGGATGCATAGGTGACAGGTGCTCTTTTGTATGTCAGTATACGGTTGAATGCGGGTGACCCAGTGCGGTTACTGGCGCTGAGTATCAGTCGCTTTTGGGGAAGGCGCGGGAGTTTGCTTAACGCGGCTCGGACTATTACGGAACGTATACATTCTACGCAGGAGTATAGCTCAAAACAATAGGACACGGCTCGCCGTCTTGGAAACAGCTGTGTCTGCGCTCGCGTACCATCCTGTCAGGACTAAAGAGGCTTCCAGCTGACGGAAGAGCGGAAATAGCAAACATTTGTTACTGAGCAGTTACAAGTTCGAAGGTTGCAGCTTTTCACGGGCTGCTTATGGTTTAAACTACCTCCGAACAAACTTATCTGTTATGGTGGGTTTAACGTACAAAAAGTGCGCATGGACGATGAAGAACGTCGTAGCGGAGAGCTCCGCGTTACTCTGGACCCACGGAGGCTCTTCAACCTGCATGCACAAAACAGGACCGTTTTTGTATTTCCCCTCTATCCAAATGCCGCCCCTGCGGCGGGTGGTTCAATCGGGCGTCCTTAGGCCCAGTAGCCGAATGTCATAACCAGTCACGCTCCGTGGCGGGTCGAAACTAACTTCTGTCAATTGCGAACGAAGGGAAAGTTGCCGCTCTTACTGACGTGAGCGGAGCTTTTTGAAAAGAAAAGATATTTGGATTCTGCGTTACCTCCTAGGGCTTCCGTGCAACGCGTTTATTACAGACACGGTAATGATGCTAATTTCAAACTATGCTGCACAGCTTTGGAGAGATTTACACGAACTTCATCCTATACGCCGATTTCTTGCAGTGGTAGTAGAACATCCTGGGCCAGCAAGCCTGGCAAATTATGAAAAAAACACACGAAAAAACTACGTGTGCTTTCATAAAGTTACTGTGTGCGATATGACACACCGCGTAAGCTAGAAAAAATGGTGCATATAAACCTTATCTAGTGTAGTGCATTATAATGTGATGAAAAACTAAGCGGATTGGAAAGGAAAAGAAGGGACTAGCCTACACTGGGGTATAGGGATGAAGGGATTGAAAGGGGAAAGAGATAAGGGGTCAGGGGCACAGTTACAATTGGTCCATCAAGCTAGTCGCTCTCAGGAAGCAGAACAGTGCCTTGTAAGCCGTGAGGGCGCAAAATTACGGAGTGCGAAAAAAAAACGAGTGGATAGAGATGCGGGACGGGTAGCGGTAACGAACTGCGGGACTGGATACTGGCGCCCCGCCTCTTGGCACCAAACTGATCAGTAGTGGTTTATGTGGTGCTCAGAAGAAAAGAATTTTGCCCCTGTAAAGCTGGTTATTGCACGTACTTTTGTAGTGCTGCGAAGAAGCACACTTTACATATTGTTGGCGCGTTGAGAGGCATGATTGACAAAGTGGCTAGCTGTTGGCCAGACTAGCGTTGTAGTGAATTGCCGCCAAGTGTTCACATGGCTGCTAAAAAATACCGTATAACATGAAATTAACAGTGCGCATAGACGGGACACAGTAACAGAAGAAACAACGCTCGCGATATAAGCGATAAGAATCCGCCCACAACATGAAGACCGTAACAGCCATGCCATAATCAATCGTGACACATCTCTCTGTCCGCTAGAGCTGGTGACGAGTGTGCGCCCGCCGCTAGCCGATATTCGGCTGGATGGTATTAGAACACGGAATTACACCGAGGCAACCCAGGCAGTCCTGTGAAAGGCACTCCAGCTTTGAAAACTTTTGCTCGTTTTGACAAGGTGTGAACACTTTTTTCAATTTAAGTTACCTGCGAACATTACTTGAAGCGGGAAGGAGGTTAAATGCGTGAAAAGGGTGCCAAGTATCAGCCCGACTGGCCAACCGGCATGAGTGAACAGGTTAGAACTTCCAGTCGCGTGGTAAAGCAGGATGGTTTAAATAATGTCGAAATAACTGAGAAAGATACAAAATTAAACCCCCTGAATAGTTCTTGAGAATTGCAGCCGGGATATGATCAGGGCCACAGGCTTTGCTCTCTTTTATAGCATTTAGCAACCGATGAACACCAAGTGTAGAAAAGGACACTGCGCGCATGCGATCCACTTAAATGGGATATAAAACTTCAATATCTTCTGTATAAGTGGGGGAAAAAATGAACGAAAAGTAATGCGTAAAACTCTCTGCTTTAGACTCACGACTGCAAAAAATGGTTCCTATGTATCGTAAGGCAGAAATGGAGCAGTCATCTCTACCAATTCGGCAGACATACTTCCGAACTCTCTCTTACTTGTTAATTCTTGCATGAGGTTGAAAAAGTAAGCCCTTTTGGCAAGTCCATAAGATGTTAAAGATTACATTTATTTCACTGAGCAGAGCAAAATGAGCGGGCAAGTTATTTTTCTTGAGCGCCAACCAGAGAGCTTATCTCAGCGTTGAACCACGGTTTATCCCTGGCGCACTTAGCTGTGAGGACCCAATATTGCACAAACATTTCGCGCAGACGACACATCTTTCCTTTCAGTTAGTTTCATACTTCATCAATGCGCATTTCTTCACCAAGCGTATCAAATGTTGGAAAGTGAGTTTCTAACATCTACGTGACTGTCTTGTAGTTCGCTTTACTGTAAACATAAATCAATTTTGACGATATTTTGAGACAACCACATTTTCGATGGAAACATCAGCTACCACAATGTTATGGTCGCTAATTATGGTTAAAACACGCACATTTCGCCCAACATTCGGTGCATTGCGTAGCAACAATAGAGAATATGGGATGTCCCGTCACCGCGTGAGGCATCGCGAACATGCGTTCAAATATGAAATGGTCCAAAATAACAAAAAATGTAGAGTAGATGCTCGCATGAGCCTAATCTCTACGGTTGCAAGGATTGCCAGTAAATCTCGGGTAGATTAAAATCGCATCCTTGTGTAACATGGTCACTCGTATGGATTTAACGATAATCAGACCAATGCACAAGCGGCTGAGACAACGCAGCAGGCGGACGATAAAATAAGCCAATTCCAAGCCCCCTTCTAAGCGCCAAGCGTAATCTACAAAA
Source organism: Amblyomma americanum (assembly GCF_052857255.1). Lineage (NCBI taxonomy): Eukaryota > Metazoa > Arthropoda > Arachnida > Ixodida > Ixodidae > Amblyomma > Amblyomma americanum. The sequence goes on along the minus strand of NC_135503.1, from coordinate 7,938,707 downwards.
AACTGCCTCGCATTCGGTATCAAAAATTCTGGTGACATATGTGGTGTAACGGAAATAATAAAGTGTAAGCACACAATCCCGCCGAGCACTACGACCATGTCGAAAGCTCTGGTAGCCTTCAGGTATTATTTCAGCGTTCGAGATACTTGCTTCAAGCCATGATTTCGTACTCAACACGATTTTCGGCTCAAGCAATGAAAGCAGAAAGTGGAAGTCCTTAATTTTATTTTTCATGCTCCGGAAGTTAATCAGCAAAACTCTTATCGGGCATTTGACAGTAGGTGCATCGCTGACGTTTTCAGTTGCGATATACCAATGCAGCCTCATTTGCCCCAAATGTAGTGGGTCATATTTCAGTTTGACTTTTGTGCTTTCTTTGGGCATTTTGCTTAGCGTATGCCAACAAAGTTTTGCGCTTTTCACGGATGGTGCGTATGAAATCTTCGGATATGCCGGATCCTGTCTCTTTCAGCATGCGTACCCTAGTATTAACTGATTGGCGCTCCTTGAATGAAGAAAGCTGGACACGCATAGGGCGTTTCATTTCGGAGCCGATGATGCCTATACGCTGCGTGCGTTCGATACCTACAGAAGACAAACTAAGGTGTTCATTGCTCAGGTACGCAATCAATTCCTCAGTTTTCGCTGCCGTATCGCTACTGTCAAAGTCGGTCAAGCCGTAAAAACAAGATTGTTTTGTATGTTCCTTTTTTTCCAGATCATCAGTCTTGTTTAAAATAGTTTTCAACGCGGGGCGGTCCTGGCGTTGCTGGACTGCAGTGCTATTCGGACAAGCACGCACAGAGTCTGTGTTTTCAAACTCACTTTCATGTGACAAAAGGCGGGATTTCAAATCAGTCACACCTAAAGTGAACATCTTTTTGGTTACAGGAGCGAAAACAGACACAACACAAGGTAGAAAGACGGGACGGAGGCGCTCCGTCCCTTCTTTCTACCTTGTGTTGTGTCTGTTTTCGCGCCTGTAACCAAAAAGATGTGCAGTTACCAACTTGCCCAGCAAGACGTTCTTTTAAACACCTAAAGTGAGCTGACTGTTTTTTTTTTTTCAAAAGATGTGAAGTTTGCCGATATCAGAGCTTGACTACTGAGGTGTTCCTTGATGTCGGCGGAACAAAGACCTGGATTCAATGCAACGTTCCCGCCGCACAACAGTGGCAACAGAAAATGCGGAATTGTGTAAAAGGCGAAAGTAACGCCTCGCACGGACATTTTGTGCCAGCACAAAATGCAGCCGCCACTGAGAGCGCACAGCGAAAAGTGTTTGTGGTGGAACCGGCAATACGGTGGAAGGGACCAACCTGTGTGCGCAGAACAAGGTTGATATGGGCAACCACCATTTCTGCGGTTCCATGCCCCACTGTCGATGTGTCGGTGCTGGGAAAGTGTAGCCGACAATCAACCGGGCCAAAGGCACAGTGTGAGCAACTGAATACGCAAGAAAGTCCAGATTCGGCATAGGACGAACACATTTCAGAATCCGCGGCAGGCAGGGGCACCCCTGTCCTGTTGTAGTCTAGAGCCAGGCACACGCCATAGACGAAAGGAGCTGATAAAAGCACTGGCGGCGAAGTACTGTTCAGCAGCGTAACCTGCGTGAGCAGAGCAAGGTTGATAAGGACCACCGCCGTGTCGCTGGTTCCACATGGCGAGATTACTCGAGCTTTAGGCCGGATTAGTGAATTATAGGCGAGTAGTTTAACGTTGTAGGGGCTTTCGAAAGTTTATTCCATAAAAAAATAGTTTGCGAACTGCGGACACGCAGATATTATTCACATGCGAACATATGTTAATGTTTTCTAGTTTATACAACATCCTCTATCCAGCAAAAACCTTCGACAAGTTAAGAAGGCCAAACAAAATACGTCTATCCTTTTTCAGCTGCCATCTCAAAAAATAAGGCAGTTGAATATATACAGCAGCAGTTTACTTTGCCTTACGCATGGCAGGCAACTACAGGTGATACTAGCGATGTATGAAGTGAGACGCGCGCACACGTGGGCAATAAACAGTTCACACGGAGTGTTGAGGAGGGCTGTTTTTAGGACAACAAACTGAGGCGCCTTCGTCGAGTGTAATGCAAAGACGGCGCTTGGGAAAGCCCTAGAGCACTGGTGATATAAAGAAGCAGCCACCGCTCAGTGCCAGCACAACCTTCAGCGGCATATGCCAGTGCCGCCATCTGCTCTTTACTTTCGGCAACAACATGATCGCACAATACCAGGAGGCTTCTTTTGTTCAAGAGATAGAGGATTTATCCACTCAAAGCTTTGTCGCTTTTGGAGCGAGAGCTGTACTTCTGAGAGGATTCTGGTGAGGGCTAGTTGGTTCATTATTTCTACGAAACTGATTAACACAGCGGAACGGAGCGAGGGGGGAAGAAGAAACACGAACACAGTACCAGCGCCCGTCCTGTGTTGTGTGTTTCTTCTATATTGTCTTCGTTCCGTTGCGCTGTGCTAATCTGTTCCGTAGAAAGCTCTACTTCACGAACCAAATCTGCAAAATCCGGGCCATTGTCGAAGCCTTAGCTTAAACCTTGAATAAATAAATAAATATTGCCGCGACAGGGATACCCTCTGTGGCGCGAACAGATCAGCTTCGCTGGCCGTTGCACGAGAGCACTATGCTACCGCCGCAGCCGATCACGCCTCGCGTTAAACTGCAACCCACACTCGCTGTGCGCATTGCACGTCGTCGGCTTCATCAGCTTCCATCTGCTGTGCGAACAGATCAGGTAAGCTTAACGTCAATCAGAGCTTAGCCTGAGTCTAATATCGTCGCCACACGTGGCGACGACCTAGCAAAGCAACACCATGAGCCAATCAGGCTAAGAACATGCTTTCGCAAGTCTACTCGGCTTAACAGCGTTAAAACTCTTGCATTTATTTTTAGGCTAGCTTGAAGCTGGCTAGGGTTCTTGTGCTCTGATTTCTTGAGAATTTAAGCAGCCTAGTAGAAAGGCATTTACAATTTCGGCCTGTAAATAAGCCGGACCACCTCAGCAAAAATCAGTGAAATAACCAAGAAATTGCTTCTCAAGGGATGACTGTAAACAGAGCTTATAGAGACGGAGTAAAACCGTTTAATAATCAGGCATGGACATTCAGTCAGTGAATAAGCCAAATCAGTGCAGTTCCGACAAAGGTGCATTTTAATGCGTTAGCATTAGAACCGCCATGTGAGAAAATTCTGTTCCTTTGTCCGTCCGTCATGAATCCTCTGTTGCACTAGCTGATCTGTTCGCACCGCCGCGGGTATCCCTGTCGCAGCAATATTTATTTATTTATTCAAGTTTTAAGCTAAGGCTTCAACAATGGACCGGATTTTGCAGATTTAATTCGTGAAGTAGAGCTTTGCCTCCTCTCCACTTTCAGAACAAACAATGAAAGGAAAAGTGGGAGAAGGAAGAGGAATAAAGCGTGGGAGGAGACGGGTGGCTGAAAGGGGAGGATGGAGAGGGAATACGGCCTGTCATGTGGTGACTGATGGACTGGATCGTGCCACCGGCTCGCATGGTCTGAACCCGCCAGTGACAGCGGCTGCTCCGTCCGGGGGGAGCACTAATGCTTACGCATACTCCGCAGTATCAATTGCTTTGATGGTCTGCAGTTTTTATTTCTCCCTCCCGTCCCGTCTGCGCTCCTGCCTGAATAACGAGCATCAGAATATTACAAGCGATTTTGGTCATCCATTACAGTGACCTTGGCTGTTGTGCATTTTTAGTAAAAAGTAAAAAAAATGTAAATGGCACTTCTTACTTTTTGTACCATGTCATTCAAGCATGCCCCTTAGCACGCCTGCATTTTGCAGCAAAATACGTCGAAAAGAACTTCACTGCTTCAACGCCATATGCAACCAGATGCAACCAGTTGCGTCCTCCCATATTTGATATTTTGTGCTTCTTTCCCAGAGCACCAGCACGTGGTGAGGGAACTGAACGATCGATTGGCTACTCGCGCGCGCAAACACACACACACACACACACACACACACACACACACACACACACACACACACACACACACACACACACACACACACACACACACACACACACACACACACACACACACACACACACACACACACACACACACACACACACACACACACACACACACACACACACACACACACACACACACACACACACACACACACACACACACACACACACACACACACACACACACACACACACACACACACACACACACACACACACACACACACACACACACACACACACACACACACACACACACACACACACACACACACACACACACACACACACACACACACACACACACACACACACACACACACACACACACACACACACACACACACACACACACACACACACACACACACACACACACACACACACACACACACACACACACACACACACACACACACACACACACACACACACACACACACACACACACACACACACACACACACACACACACACACACACACACACACACACACACACACACACACACACACACACACACACACACACACACACACACACACACACACACACACACACACACACACACACACACACACACACACACACACACACACACACACACACACACACACACACACACACACACACACACACACACACACACACACACACACACACACACACACACACACACACACACACACACACACACACACACACACACACACACACACACACACACACACACACACACACACACACACACACACACACACACACACACACACACACACACACACACACACACACACACACACACACACACACACACACACACACACACACACACACACACACACACACACACACACACACACACACACACACACACACACACACACACACACACACACACACACACACACACACACACACACACACACACACACACACACACACACGCACACGCACGCACGCACGCACGCACGCACACACACGCACGCACGCACGCACGCACACCACGAAACTTCGCTTTCCTCTTTTTTCTTCTGTTTATTCGTACTGAACGTCTACTCTTGCATAAAATGGCGGACCAGACAGCGCAAGCGAAGGCTAACCGCACTGCCCTTCTCTCCTTAATTAAATATGGAACTCGTTCTAGTTAGTGCTCTTTTCGGAACATTAAGCGTGTAAGAATAAAACAGGCACACCGCTGGCGTTCGCTAGGCTGACTGCCCAGGCCTTTATCAATTTTTGGTCCAGTATTCCCTAGCTAGGCAATAAACACAAACGGATACAGTAATAAACAGAAACGTTGTATGTTTGTTTGTTATTTAGGCGGAACTATATAATATTGCTGTTTTCAGCTTTATCGTTCAAACAAGCTTGGAAATAATAAGAATACACAAGAGCCGTTTCCGACAACACTATGCATTGTTCTCTATTTTACAGGTTGTGAGAGATAAAAAAAAAACATTTCATTGTGCTTCTGTCATCCAGCTTGCAGCGGCAGATTCTTACTAGGGAGATACGTGAAATTATTTCATGCTTTGGTTTAGCAACAAAACAAAAAAATAAACGCCCAGTAACGAGCAATAATGCTCCAGAAGGGAAATGGCTAGGATGAAAAGGGCGGTAAACAGTTTTCCTAAGTGTCTGCACAAACTCTATTCCTGACTGTAACCACAACTGTGCTGACGGGCAGGCGACGTTGTTTCATTACCATGGGACCCACTATACGATATCAGAGCTGTCAGGTACGGTGGCATCTGTGCCAGCCACCTTGTCACAGCAAGAACATGGAGCCAACCTTTTCGGCCGAGTCGAGGAACGGGGAAACGACCAAGACGGTTAATTCTTCAGCTGCGACTATCTGCCCACGCGGCAACACCAACAAAAGCCGCCATTTTCGCCTCCTGAAGCAGCAACTCTGTGTTACACGAGTGCCTCACTATCCCCGAAGAACGCACGTCCAACACCGTTCTTCAGGGCGGGCTAATGCACTTTTAAAGATTTTACGATGGTCCAGGAACCCTTCCACGGAAACCTCGCCGCCGAATCACGACACGAGCTGATTGCAGGGGCATGGAGTGCGATTCCTGTCTCCTTAAAACTGTGCAGCGCAGTGAAAAGTTAGCGCTTAATGCCAGCTAATCGGTATTTCGAATTCTCGGAGCTGTGTGCTCGTAAGCCCCGCTAATGACTTGACTGCGCCCTCTGCTGCCGAGTCGCGGCAGCGAGATATGCGAGAGCAAAGGCGCCGGTCGCCCTGTGTGTACGAATCATTAATACGGGCAGCCAGCTTCGAGGCTTGACCCTCTTGATTAGTTATCGTAAGCTGTGGCTTCTACGGCACTGCGTGCTTAAAGCCAGACGGGTTGTAGCACCAGCAGGCGTGCCACCGGCACGGCCGAGGAAGCCGTGGCACGGAGCTACGGTGCACGTCGTACAAAAGCGTGGCTCGCTCCGGTGCGCGTGGACGCCCTTGTAAACACGCGGTTTCGCTTCCCTCTCCGCTCTCCACCGCGCGATGGCGCTCCTGTTCGCTCGTTTCTTTATTTGCCGGTCTAGTTCATGTTTGTTGGTTCGTGCACCGGCTGTACTAGTGGTGTGTCGCCTCCCGACTGGCTTCTTGCAACGGTCGCAGCGCTCCTTTGTGGACTAATTCCGCGCGTTGCCGTCAAAGCAAAGCACGCGCTCTCTGTGTGTGTCGGAGGAGACAAAATGCGGGCGCTCGGGCGTGCCATCAAAGATAAGGCCCGTATCTGCGTGAAGCGCAGTCGCGGCCGAATGAGTTTCCCGCGACGGTCTTCACGCAACGAGGACAATGAACGGCCGTTTTCTTTTTTCTCGTCTAATTCCCCCTTTTCTGGTTGCTGCCGTTGTTCTCGTGGCTGGCTGTACGCTGTCACGGCAGCGGCAACCTGAATTAAGAGCGTACGTGTGGCGGTTATAGTTTGGCCTGGTAGGGGTAAAGCTAGGCGCTTCGAAACTGCAGTTCTCCCGCAGAACGGCTACTTCGGTGCGTAGCGATTGCAGGACGCAAAGCACTTCTCTTTATAACAGCTGCGGGGAGGATCTTCGGTCTAAACGCGTTTTTGCTCGAAGAGAACAGGTGCAGCCTCCACAGTGGCAACACGTAGTAAACGACAAGCAGTAGGCCTAACGGTGGCACAGGAAGCAGTTCTCTTAAATCACACGCACCATGTGCGACCTGATATACAGGCCCGGCTGTCTTAGAAAATGGTTTTCCTTTAGTGACCGGTGTTCGAAAAAGACGGGCGGTGTTCATAGTTTTCTGCCCTACCCCATGCATCCTGGCGCAGATGGCTGCAAGAAAACGGACTGTTGTGACAGCAATAAAACCTGGAACTACGTCTCCGTGGTCGCGCACAAAGTGGCGCATCGTTAAAGGTGCCGCACTCTGCCGCTCTGAATCGCCCAGACTTGCCGCGCTAGTGCGCTTCTAAAGCCGTGGTCAGCAGTCCTTCATTACCGGCTTCCCGGAAGGCACGGAGCTGGACAAAAGAGCACCGCGTACAGCGCTGTGGAGCGCAGCAAACCGCATAAAAGGAGCGGCGCAAAAATTTAATGCTCTCGGCAGAACCGTATCCTTCACTGCGTCTCTGCATGGCGTCCCTTGTTTCCGTTTTTGCAAACACAGCGACAAAATAACAAAGGTGCCGCTCGGGTTACTATCTTTGTGCATTTCTTGGCTATGAGTTTATCGCCCACAGAAAGCACACATCACTTCGCAGCCGCAGTCAAACTATACACGTCTCAACGCGTCCTGCACTCCATCTCGCTACGTGCGCGAGGCGACGCCTTCCTGGCCTGCGAGGTTGCTTCGCGAGCACGTGAGAACTGTTATCTGAGGAAAAAATAATTGAGAAAAATGCAGGTTCATTTTTGAATATCTAAGTCCAAACCTATCTGCGTTTCTCGTTTTGAGTTTCGTCAACGAATATTTGTGCCTTTCGTGAAACACCTTCTACAAGGAACAGAGCAAATCAGTGGTGTTATGCACGATGGAAAAAATATTTGCACTTTCTTCAAAACAGCTTTGTTTGTATCTCTCTGATATCACTTCGCAATCGATGCCAAGAAAAACCCCAGTCATGCGCAATTAATTCGCTATCACTAGAATTTCGAAAGAACAAGGTCTGTTTTGCGACTGGGCCACCGGCGTGATCTCGAGATTCATCACTCGCAGCAGCACTTTGCAGGCGCACGAGTGCGGGCTGAGAGATGCCAACAGGAGAGGAGGCACGTAAAACAAAGTTGTTTTGGCTGTGTCTAAGCCTCAACGCGAGCGTGGCACCCGCCCCCGCTCAAACACACACTTAAGTGCACAGAACGAAACCTTTGCACGCACACGCAAGGCATTGGCGATTACCGATGCATGGCCACGCGGCTCCAATGCCACCGGACTCCACGGTCACACATACTTCCCGGCGTGCCAGGCTTCGCAAGGCGCGCTTCCGAACAACAAGGACGACAACAGAGCACCGGTCGCCCATTACGCGGAGGCCGCCTCGGAGCATTCCGCTGTGTCGAAAGCGGCCGACCCAGACTCGCTGTCTCCACTCGGCTCTTGGCACCGTCGCAACCGGGAGGGACAGAGGGCGAGAAAAAATGGGACCCATGATTCCGCTCCGAGGCCGATGGAGCCAGCGATTTCCCTCCAGAAGAGGAGCTTTACGAAGGGGGTCAAGAATACCTCTGACAGCCGATGTGCCTCACTGCAGTCTACGCGGCAGGCTTAGCGGAGGGAGACACAAGGAAAGTGATCAAAATGCAAAGCAATGCGAATCAGATTTTGTCTCGGGTCTGTCTGTACGCGTATCTCCCACTTGTTTTACTCATAGGGCCAATCCCGCACGGCACACAAATAGCAGTCACACCGAAATAGCATCCGCTGTTTAGCCACATCGCATGAAATTGTATCACCGCCAAGAAAGGTCACATGAGCCGTTCTCATTGGAAGATGGCCAGTGGGCCTTTCGAACCATAGGTCCTTAAGATGGGCTTTATGTTTCTTTTCTGTCATCTTCAAGAAGTGCGCATGCTCTTTGGTGCTAGTACAGGAAATATTCCTTTCAGTAAAGATGAGCTGTAATTGCGCGTGGCTCCCGTGTGCTCCTTTCCTCCATCCTGCCCTGTAGCGCAGTTTTCTTCCTTAAAATGCTTCACGAATTGGCAACTGAAAGTACTTTAGTAAAAGGAAATTTAGGGTAGTTGGTAATGTCCGCGCATGTACATATGTGCTGCGGTCCTTGTCTTTCTTGCGCTCAGAATTCACGGACGTATTTTGTTCAAACCTGTGTTAAAACTGGTGTCACATTACGGGAACGCGTGTTTAGATCTATTGGCCTTGTCTTTTCGTTGGTTCGGACGGCTCTTTCTTTACTCTCGCCTTTATTTTTTTCTGATGAGGCGGAATTTCGTTAAAATCTCTATTTCATCAATAGCAATATCCATTATTCATTGAGGTGCAGTAGCCGCAGGTATGAACGCAAACAAAGATTATTTGAGGGTAGCTGAAAGGCTTGTGGGAGTCTGAGCGCTGGATTCTTAAAAAAAAAAATGGTATACCCCATTGTCTGCGAAATGAAGTGAGCAAAAACACTTATGGCGACCTGGCGAGCACTGGAAAACAGGGCACCATCAAAGAGTCGTCACGCCGATGTGGCTGACTTCCCGTTCTGCGGGCGCTGTCCAAGGATAATTATGTTACGCGTACTGCGAGCCACGGTTCTGATCTGGTCTCGCACTCGCAGTCATAACACAGAACTAAAGACTCAACTGAAGCCACGTCGGGTTGGCATATTCGGCGCACTTCGGCGTTAGATCAAGGCTTTTTCCGTCTCCAACACAAATTATCTTGTCACACAGTTTTTCGTTGCCACATGAGAAAATATTCACGCATGGATCTTTCCGTAGCTGCGCTAACGACACATGGGCAGAAGAGGAAAACGTCAATATTTTTTACATAGAGACCGAATAAAAGAGCCGCAAGTCACATCAATCTTCTATCAAAGCACAACATTTAAAAATGCCACCCGATGCGATATAGAGAATGCGCATAATATGCCGCACTGCGCAGCTTAACTCAACTGCGCTGGGCGTTTCACTGTCCTTTTGTTGTTGTTGTTGTACTTGCCACAATTGAGCTCTCTTTAGGCTTCCTACCTCTGCTCGTATTAGTTTACAGATAATCTGACCACAGTGCTGGCCTAGTGGTTGAGCATCCGCCCCGCATGCGGAAGGTACGGGGTTCGATCCCTAGTGCAGCCGGGTACTCACAGGTAATACAATGGGCACAAGCTTCTCCTAGCCTGGTTCTCGGCTTATTCAGGGTGAAATTCTTGAGAAATAGGTCTTTGACCCTACCTTGAGCAAACGAAAATATCTTGTGCCATGGCGCTCTTTGGCCGCAGATGCCCTTGCGCCACAAAAATTCCCTATCATCAGATAATTTGAGCTAACACACTTCTTATTAACGGTTTCAGAAGAGAATAAGAAGTCAGAGTGAGCACTCTAACGTTGCGTAACACAAATCAGAACGTGGTCAACACAGCGATGTTCTCTGCACGTCAAGATCTCCTGACTCATACTTATTCATTTGCGCGAACGATATTGATAGGTTCTTTCCAGCTCATGGTTTCGGTGAAAAGGCTTCGGTGAAACTGGATCTCGCGCCATGCCCAGAACGAACCTCATTGTCATGCGATGCGATGAATCGTTTGCGCAGCTGCGTCTGCCTCCTTACTCCTCCCACGCAAGGGGTTCTTTATCGGCACAGCCAAGTGCGTGGGTGTTCCCTCGGGAGGAAGGCAGCCGGTGCATGCCTCGAGTCCTTTAGTTTTATTTGCTTTTTCTTAGGCAACGGGCTCAATTGAATTCTAATAACAGATTTCACAGCCGCATACACCACTCGCATTTCTCTACAAAATGCAGCAGCAATATTTAGAGTTCGCATTCGGAGACGTTCGGAAATTCAGGCCTTGGACGCTTGAACAAGTGAATATACACTGACTAGCAAGATCTAGAAACGGTCGGAATTTGAGCTTGAGGGGAAGCGGGTCTTTTTTTTTTTTTCTTAGAGGATACGCAGAACGTCATTGTACAATATTATTTTGCTAGCTCATTTTCCTCTTCATAGCTTGAGCTGCAGTTATATTCTTATAGTTTAAGTCGCAGTGATAAAATGAGACGCAAGTTGCAGGATTGCGAAATTGGAGTTCCCACCAAAAATAAAATACCTCAGTTCTTGAAAGAGTTTTTATTTCTTTTATGCTGATTATTTTACAGCTGGTGCAGACGTAATACACCGTATTGCTACACAAGCCGAATTCACCGCGCGACGGTTAAAGAAGTGCACCTATGGAGGTTTTACTTGATGGTGGATAGATGTTGTTGTAGGGCGATGCAGCAACCAATTAAAAATGGCATTCTTTAGCGCCCTTTCTTTTCCCCCAGTGTAGGGTGTCAAACCAGCAAATTATTGTGGCTGATATTCTCGCTTTTCGTTCTCCGCTACCTGTCTAGTCTCGTTTGGAGGCCAAGCACTGTAGAGAATGCACTGACACTGACAAAGTGGGAAATGCGCCGCGCCCACCTATGTTCTTGCAAACAAAGAACAAGCCTATAGTTCCAATATATATATATATATATATATATATATATATATATATATATATATATATATATATATATATATATATATATATTAGCATTCAAGGAAAACGAAATGAGGGGCTCGTTTGACAAACATATGAAGGTATGAAGGAAGCCAACAGTCACCGAAGCCAAGGTGCACAGGGGAATAATTCAATTGTTTTCTTTTTAATATTTTTTATTACTTCGATTAAGTTGTCGCTTAAAGAAAATTACTTATATAGCAAATTAAAAAGAAAACAATAGAATTATTCCCCTCTGCACCTTGGCTTCGGTGACTGTTGGCTTCCTATATATATATATATATATATATATATATATATATATATATATATATATATATATATATATATATATATATATATATATATATATATATATATATATATATATATATATATATATATATATATATATATATATATATATATATATATATATATATATATATATACTCCTACGTAGTTACACCAATGCCACAGAACCGGGAAGCCTGCTCTTAACAGCTGTAGCTTCAAAACGAGAAAAAAGTGGGAGAGACAAGTGTCCGCCACGCTGTAGCTTGTCATGCAGAAGCTACAGCCCGCAACCAATGGCATGTACCCTACGCTACCACATCGTATAATGTTTGCGCTCTCTCGACGGAGCATACCGCGCACTGCGCATCGAGCCTGCTTCACATGCACGCAATAATGCTAGCGAATCGTGCCGCCGCGGCGAAAAACCCGTTTTGAGTCGTCGCGGCGATGAGCGGCCAGGTTCCCACCAGTTGTTTGCTACAGCGAGCGGCACAATCGCTCAGTCGCTTGCATGTGAAGCAGCCTTCAAGCTGGGAGTCACAAATGTGGTGCATTTCAGAGACGGGGCCCTCCAGGCGTGCATCGTTAGCGTGAACACTGTCTCATTCAGCACGCGATCCTTCGACGCGCCCAGCCTTCATGGTGCCGTCATGCACGGCAAATGTTTGTATAATCTGCGGAGCTTATAAGGCGGTCTTTTCGTTTTCATCAGCCGTGACGCTTTCCAAACAGAGAGATTTAGAGCTTAATGGCGACTGCGATGGCTTTTAAGGCTGGCTTTACCGGATGGACGAAACGTGTGGCGACGTGCGGACGCACGCACCACCGCTGCACATACAAACGCAAACAAAACACACACACACCTTAGAGAGCTTATGCGCTCGCGCCTTTTCGCTAGAAAATTTGCTTTATTTTTTTGTGTGTGGCACCGTTCGTATCACTACGCATTCCCCGCTCGGGCTGCTGAAGCGGACGGTTTATCTAACTTCTAGGTGAGATCCCTCTATTCCATACTGAGTGCTTTGATTGTGAAAATGGGCAAAAAGAACAATTAAAGGCAAGCCAGGAGGATAATTGACAATACCGCCACTCTTCATTGGCACTGAATATCAGCTTCTAAAAGCAGCTTAGTGCGGCTTCAGAATGTCATTCGTTTCCGAGCACCTCAGCTGATGTTTGGCTTCTCTGGGCTGAAATGCTTGGAAAATGGGCCTGAGGCCCCACATTGTGCAAAGGAAAATACCTTTTGACATAGCGCCCTTAGTGCAAAGCTTCCTTTGCGCCATTAAAAATTATCATCATCATCGTCATCGTTATGTTTCAGTCCGCAAGCCTTGAGAGAGGACGCGCTGAAGTTTTTGGCCAGAATGGATGATATTACGACGGTGAAGGGTGAAGACAAAGGGTTAAAAGGAGGGAGAGAGGCAGCCGTCGTAGTAGGGGGCTGCGAATCAATCTGACCCCTTGCCTTCTTTGACATTATTACCGAGCAGAGTATTAGAGATACTGTGTACTACAATAATATATACTGTTATGCAAAGCAATGTTTGATGATACGGCTTCCAAAGTGGGAGGCGGTAAGCAACTCCAAAGAAACGCATTCAAATAGCTCACAAACTGCCTTTATCTGCTCTACCTTTCAACTACCTCCAGGTGGAGCTCGCCTCGTGGTTAAACCTCCAGGCAGACTGGCACCTGCGACGTTTGCGCGCCTGCGTCGGTGGAAAGACAACGCAGTATGCGAAAACACAAAACAATAATGAAAGAAAGACTCAACCCAGCAAGTAAGAAACAAAAAAACAGCATAAAATGGCTGCGTTTAGCGCGTGTCTGTATTTCCACTCAGCGCGAGTCTGTATTTCCAGGCTAACTGATCGCCAGCGTTAAAAACGACCGTGCCAGTTTCTCGCTCGCCGATTGGCGCATTGGTTTTACTTCTTTCTTCTTTTTTTTTTGCCCTTCCGTTCCCCAGTTGAAATCAAGATCGAAGAGAGAACTGCACTGTGGGAACTGAAATTGAAAGTGCCAGCTCTCGTTATTCTTCTTCTGTATTCCTACTGTTCGGGCGTTAATTCAGCCGTTGCGGCAGTTAGCGCGGCAAGTGTGCAAGCGCACGATCGCCGGGCACAAACACTGCGCCAGTCCGCCGGAGCTCCGGAAAGGCACGTTCGGCAGCAAAAGTGAATTAGCTCCCAATCCTCGGCGACGCCGTTGGTGCCATCAGCCCGTAAATGATTGCTCTTTGCCGCGGGACCCAGCCTCCAGCTTTGGTGATGTGATTACCTTCGTTTGCATGACAAACGACGCGCAGACCCCGCTTCCGTCGCCGCCTTAAACTGGTTCGGAAATTGGGGGAAAGCGTAGCAGATCGGAGTGGAGAATACCACTAACCCCCACGCTGCGAAAGGTGTGCCTTATAGCTCGCAGAATTGCTTCGGCTAGTAAAGGTCTGTCGTTCAGTCAGTGTCAGTATGTACAGGAACACCGCCGCGAAAAAGTCTTCAAGTCACAGGGTTTAGTTTTCAGCGGTGTAGCAGGGCATTTAAGACAACCGCCAGGCTGTAAGCTTCTGTAAGGCGAGGAGAACCCTTGTACTAGCATTATGACTCATCTTTCCAGCGCACTATAAACACACGGGCAAAGGGAGACTATACACTACGGACGCTGGAATTCAAGCGCTTCAGTCGAATTGAAGCGTCCGTGGTGTCTACACTCCCTCGGTCATGTGTGTTTTTGCGTGCTGGAAAGATGGTTCATAGTGTTAAAAACCAACCAGCCCAGCTGTGTACGCTTAGTGATTTCCTTGTATTCGGTTTTCAATGTCCTTTGGTTTTTAAAGGCGCACTGAATGCTCTGCTATGCGGCTCAAAACTGACAGTGTGGCCAGAAGGGTTTTCACCAAGAGTACGCGCACGAACCAATGCATAGAGACGTACAATGTCATGCATTCGTTCATCCAAACGTTTGTCGGGGAAATTTCTGTTGGGGCCCGAATTAACGGGAGGATGCCTTTTTACTTTTTGAAGCAACTGTTTTTAAAAAGGTTTAATTTGCGAGTGACTATTTGCGACCGTACAGTCCGGAGTCTATCCTGCGTTTACCGGCTTCCTCTTCCTCACCAGTGTTGCTGGTCGCCTTCCTCGCCGGTGTTGTCAGTCGAATGCGCTCTTTCCGCTCGTCGGGCGTGGCGCGGCGGAGGATAACTATGACGTTGCAAAAGAGCTTTCATTCGTGTTCATTTCAGAGGCCTTCGTATGGCGATTGTGGTGATAATGATTTGATTTTAACAGCACGAAGGCAACTTAAACAAGGAGCGTCATACTTAATGTGTTCGGTCTGAACGAGGATGGTTCAAAGACCCATGTTCTTAGGAGTACCACCCCAAAGAAGCCGAGCACTAAACGAGAGGAAAGCTTGTCCCCGTTGAAAAAACGGAGGGTACCGGGCGGTACTGGGACTTCTTATGATTAATTCTTACCTGCAAGGCATCAGTCAAGGCATGTACCTGAGTCCCCTGCTTCGAAACTCTGCCCGAACTGCTTTCACTGAGGTTCTCTTAGCACAGACGCTGATGTTTACTTCTCTCCGTGATCTTCCTGCTAGAAAATGGCTAAGAAGCTATTCGGGCACTAACCAAATGAAATTCCCCATCTGATCCAAGCATGTCGATTGAAACAACGTGGGCAAGTGCACCCCGGCCAGAGGCCGACTGCAAGAACTGCTACCCGCTGACGAAATTCCTGTTGTTATACAGTCAGCCTCACACGAAAGACTGCATTGCACGGAAGACAGCAGCGCCGCCACACAGTGCCCTGGAGCAGGTTGCTTATACTGTAGTGCCCACTCCACAGTTTATACTTCGCTTATTGTCCACATGTTCATAGCCCCCCCCCCCCCTCCTCCTCCTCCTCCACACTGCCCCCAACCAACCTTTCAAGCTACACGCACTGGGCTTGCAAAATGCCCTACGCAGTGGTCTTCGAGGAACTGCAATCACTGCAGTGCACTGTACGCAGCGCGGGTTTGCATTAAGAGGTCACGCACGAACCTGCTACGTATACCTCGGACGCACGCAGCAGCCCGAATGCTGGAGGAAAAACACAAACAGCTAAAGAAAAGGAAGCAGCAAGAAGCAGGGTAGCACGCCGGAGGAACAGGAGAAAAATGACCCGCCGCTCTTTTGTGTTGATCCCATTCGAACCCTTTATTCCTTAACCGTTTCTCTTTTCATCCCCCCCACTTCCCCGTTTTGTTTGCCTGCACAGCCAGCTCTTCCCCCCCCCCCCCCCCCCCCCCCGTCTTCTTTGCTCTGGCCTCTGTCGGCTTCAGTCACCATCGTGCCTCGTATATTTAGAAGGCGCCCGTCACGATCACGGGGCCGCTGCTACCGTGACCCGCACAACGTCGCACGCCGCCAGTGGGAACCAGCGCGCGTTGCATAGCACGCAGACCACGGCGAAAGCAAGCTTTTGGTCTCCGAAACACAGAAAAACAAATAAAAAACAGATCAAAGGAGTACAGCGTCTACGTCTATCCTCGGGGCCTCCATTTAATGATTGATAGTGTGTGTCCTCTCAGCGTCCATTGCACGCGATGCCCGTTGTTTATCACGCGACGCCTTACTGCCTCGTGGTTTTCCGCGGGCAGAAACAAAAGCCATATAGTAAAGCCGCGGACACAGTGAAGCGATGCAGAATTTGGCATTGGCTTATCTATTGCATACTTCTATCGTTCTGTATGCCTTTGTTTCTATTGTTGTTGTTGTTGTTGTTGTTGTTGTTGTTGTTGTTGTTGATGATGATGATGATGATGATGATGATGATGATGATGATGATGATGATGAAGAAGAAGAAGAAGAAGAAGAAGAAGAAGAAGAAGATGATGATGATGATGATGATGAAGAAGAAGAAGAAGAAGAAGAAGAAGAAGAAGAAGAAGAAGAAGAAGAAGAAGAAGAAGAAGAAGAAGAAGAAGATGATGATGATGATGATGATGATGATGATGATGATGATGGCGATACGAGTACGCAGATGCGTGTTTGAAGACGCGGATACGCCAACAATCGTTCCCGACAGAACGGATAGCCTGCATGCTCCGAGCTGTGTGCGTTTCGTGAGGCGGCGCTCTCGGATCGTCTGCAATCATTCGGCGTCTCGTTGTCTCTTTCGCTTTACCGCCTGGTACTGCTCTGCGGCCTTCGTGTGTGGCTATTTTGAGCGCAACGTTCGTTCTGATCGAGCACGAGAACCGATCTCAGCGACGTCTATGGGCCACATTCGTCACTTCGGCTTTATCTAGAAAAGCCTTTTGGTGATGGGGGTATCTCCTCATCATGGCGGCTAACATATGTGCAACAAGAGCTACGAGAAACAAAACAGGGAAGAAGTGGACAAACAAAGCGCTTCTTTTCTGTCTGGTCTCTTGTAGCGCTGGTTGTAAATATGGAAGTATATCAACCTGTTAAGTCTGCCGATCTTATTTTAATCCGGGCTAAGTCTGAAGCGTGTCCATCAGCCAAGCCCGTTGTATGGAGCAAGGCCTCATGTATGTTCGGCGGGCTCAGGACATCAACAGTAACATCGGCTTCATACGGATCTTTTGCGTTCTCCGACTTATTGTTCAACTGCAACGTGCGATTTCCATTTCCGCTGTCGCCAATATTTACAATAAAACAAACTTCTACTTGGTTGTTTTCGCCATTGTCACAGAATATGAGGTTCAGAAGAGCTCTGATAGCTTAAAACTGTTACGCAAGTTGCTAATGCCATCGCCATTTTTTTTCTTTGATAAGGGTCAACGCAAGACTCGAAAATAAGAACGCAACCACCAAAACAAGAACACGGAAATATTAGCTGGTGGATAAGAAACATACGCAGTATCTATTAACACGTCCATGCAGCATTCTTCGCGCAATCAGAGTGAAAATCTAATGCACTATTGGTAAGTCTGCCTCAAGTGAAATCTTCTTGTCTTACTGCGCTTGGCTGTTTCCATTTCAAATGCTTGTTCGCGTTTCACTCGACGCTGACAGTGCATTCGATTCCAGCCTTATAGCTAGTTGCTCGTTTGGACGCTCTCTGAATGTTGTCCATAATCTATTCGCTGAAGGTGCACACTTTCACCCTATAGACCAGCATTGGCTATTCTGCTATTTCTGTATGATGTTTTGAGCTGGAAGATCCCATTCTCAGCAGCATATTAACAATGTTCATTGCCTCGATGGAGACCTATACCAGCCATTAGTGCCCTGAACATACGTAAGGAAAATCGCTTCATGGAGCGAAGCAGTGATAATGAGGCGCGCCAGGCAGCGATAAAGAGCACTACTAACTGAAAAAGAAAAACAGAACTTGAGGCACGATGCATGAATTTTTCACTCGCAATGGATACCATATCTTCCCTATTCTTTTCAGTTAACCGCAGAGCGATTGTCCCAGACTTTCTACTCTTTCTATATGTACACGACGTAAGGTAGCAATCAGATAGTTGGTTGTTAGCTGATACTGAACGGCTAGAAGCTTATTTTGTCTCTTTCGTGTGGCTTCCCAATCAACCCTAGTTACCTAACCCAAGCTGCCAATCAACCCTAGAACCTGTGGTCTGACAGACCACATCCATCCTCATGGGCAGGAAGCACACTTGTCAACCCAAACGCATATACCTTGTAACGTCGCCCGCTTACAACACGAGCGCTGGAGAGCGTGACGCGGAGAGTAGCGTTTCTCAGCATTGATCGGTAGGTCCGAGACCATTCTAGGGCTGCAGCAGGCCACCAGCTATCATCCGCTGCCGCAAACACCCCGTTCAGAATGGTGTCGGACACCAGCTGCCAGCGTGAAGCGGCGCTAATGTGACGTCAAGCCACGCGCTCGAGCATCAGTGTTCTGCGGGCTGTGGTGCATTCGTGCTATGAAGCAGCAAGAAAGCAGAACGGAAAGGAGCCATAGCCGTAGCGCACTTCATAAATCGCCATGCGCAGCAAGCAGGGGTCGTAGGCTCCTTGTCTACCTATGTAGTCTGGTCTGTGTTTCTATACATTGCACCAACTAGCCCAACAACGTGTGTTACTGTCTTTATATTTTCTCTCCACTTGCGGGTAACATTGAAGACAAGACCAAACTCCTACGCCTTTCCGTGTTCGGTGCGTAAAGAACTAACCACAACAGCTTATTATTGCGCGATGCTGGCGCAATGTTTTCATGTGAGTGTGTGATTGGTGTTCTCTAATTACGTCAAAGCCCCGCAAATGTTCCCTCATTTGGCTGCAGATGGACGCAACGTCGTGCCGCTTATGCGCAGTACTTCTTGTCCCCACTGGGTCACATGTAAAATAGTGCCGCCATGGCATTGCGACGTCATCTAAATTTCTGTGCCCCCCCCCCTCCCGACCAATGCCGAAAAGCTGATGATGATGGATGATGGCGATGGATTTTTATGGCTCAAGGGCATCCGTGGCCAAAGAGCGCCATGGCACATGGCCTGAGGCTCAAATGTCACTACAAGAGCCCTTTCCTTCTATATTTAAGCAACTGATGATGCGCTTTTGCTAGTTTGAAAATTGTTGACTCCTTGATATAAGACGAGGTTACAGGCATTGTTGAGTTGGAACTCATTCTCTGAGCTATGTCGGTTACAGGCTACGGTACTGCCTAAATGCTCGAAACAAGAATTTCCGTAAATCCCACGGGTAAAGGTTGCGCAACAGCAGAAGTACAGTTATTACTTAGAGGGTAATTATTAGAGCGGGTTACCTGCGCGCACTTCAGAAAATTCTAAGCTGTCCATCTGCGTTCTCTGACCAAACCAATTTGGCAACGGAAAGAGCGTTTTGAAGCTGGCACGCACCCACCCACCGTCCTAAGCTAACTATAAGTAAAAGCGGCGTGGTCGATGCGAGGCACGCTGCAATCAGCCCTACCATAGTAAAGATACCGGCAGTGCTTTGGCAAAAGGACTCATTTTAGTCTTTGTTTACTGCCTTTCTGCACTGTTATGCAGTACAGGAAAAGAATGTCTGATAGGGCACCTGACAAGGCTCACAGCTATAATGACAGGGAGGTTAATCGTTCGCACTTAGGGCTTGCAAAAGGCGTTAAAACGCACGCCCACCGCTCGGCACGCGAGGCATCGCATAATGACACGCGATGTTGGGACGCGGCGTCCATTAGCGTGCCTAGTTTTATGCAGCGCTTTTGAAGCTGTTTCGATTAAGTAGTCACTTGTAATAATTTTCTCGGGCTTTGCACTCAGTCGAACATGTCCCAAATTGATTAGGCATGACAGTTCGGGCAATGTGCAGTATTTTCGTTGGCACAGAGGTCCGGATTGAAAACGTTGGCACTGACATTGTGTGACTGATGAAACTTTGCTAAACTATTAAGTCATTAGTTCTGAAGTGACGTAGAGATTTCGTCACCCTCTGATTTTATCACGGTAACTGACAAGTATAAATGAATATCACTTTCTGATCAGTTTTCGGTGAAATAACCTGAATTCTTGGGCCCTGCCAAGCAATTTAAATATATTTTTACTTCTCGCATGCCATCATTGCACGCTGTAAAACTATGAAGGAAGCCATCAGGTTAATTTTTGACTACCTTTCAATTCCTTAATGTCGCCAAAGTTTACATTTTTCAACCTTGGGAAAGCATCTCCCAGCCACTTAGGGCGCACATTAGCGACGCCTTGAGCGCCACGCAAAGAATAGCTGCTTTACTCTTGATGTAGGTCGGATCTATCATCATCATCAACCTGACTACGCCCACTGCAGGGCAAAGGCCTCTCCCATGTTTTTTTTTTTTTATGCCTTAATGATGTAGACTCCTCTCCTTGGCCCCACTTGGCCCGCGGGCGTGAGGCCTTAGGCAAAGGCTTCTCCCGTGTCTCTTCAATTAACCCTGTCATTTGACAGCTGCGCCCACCGTATGCCATCTCATCAGCCCACCTAACTTTCTGCCGCCACCTCTATGCATATATACCTAGTCATAGCCAGTCTCAACTATCGCATAACCGTTAAATTAACGGGCTAATTGCGCAAGGCATCTACATCTTCGTTAAAAACGTCCACCAGAAGCGACCTCCATGGTGTACAAAACTGCCCTAACGATAACACCCGCTTTAAACGTCTTCCACGGCCCGCAACAGATTACACCTCGAGGCCACTGCCAAGAAGCGCCGCATAGAGGCCGCGCAAGCATCTCGGAGGCTCGCGTCATTGAGCGCTAATGATCTCCAAGCGTCGACGCGGAGGCATTGTCGACCTCGCGGAGGTCGCCACTGCGGTCAGCGCGACAAGTGTCGCGCTTGCCCCGAGTGTCCAACGCCAGCGCGAGTGGCGGGGCCAAGGCCGGCCTTGGCTAGCCAGAGATAGCCAGCGCTGATCTTCGCGGGCACGCGCCGCGCGGCGATGTGCGAGGCAGCCGCACGCTCCCTGCATCCGGTGCATATTACGTGCCTTTAACGATGCTGGCACGTTAAACGCGGGACACGTTGGGCTCTAACGTCAGCAGCCTACGAGTTGTGTGACTAACAGTCGTGTGGAGGCTGCCCTCATTGCCTCAAATGCGTAGCATTCTTGGCAACCGTCATTGTTAGCTCCAGGCTCTTCTAATCGAGCAGACTATAAGCAGCCATGGCGACACCCAACTTGTTATGGGGTGTGGTATGCGCGGTTTACAGTCCCGGAACAGCAAGTGAGCTAAGAGAGACGCCGTAGCGGAGGGCTGCGGGTTAATTTCGACCAGCTAGAGTTATGTAACCTACAATGGCATCGAACATACCAAGGCCGTTTCTTCGTTGTGTCTCCATCGAAATGTGGCCACTGCGGCTGTAATTCGATCCCGCAACCTTGGGCAACCGAGCGCGAAAGCTAGTGAGCCACCGAGGCTTGTGGCTATACATACTACTAGTAAAAATGAACTCTTAACGATGCAAATAAAACATGAAGCCATGAATGGAAATATCGAAAATAAACGCTTTCAAGTGACGTTTTTAGAAAGGGAGTAGCGATCGCGCTTTATAAGCGATAACATGCCCCAAAAGAACTGCATTTCACGGAACGATTAACTTAGGTATTCACGTTTGAATTGAAACGTCCGCGTTATATCCAGGCTAGTATACGTGAAACATAGTCCTGCATACTCCAAGGAGCTTTGCAGATGAGGAAAGCAAAACCAAGAAACACAAACTTTGCGTTTGCATGCAATGAAACTTCCGTCTGTGCTGGAATTCTCTATTGTGTTTTCTTTTCCTTAGTAGTTTTGTTTATTGTTGTCTCCTCCCGTTTCTTTTATTTGCGAGTTTTTATTTTGGCAAATGAGGATTTATTGTGCAGTCGTCCGGCAATGACCTTTTCAATGGGTGTGCTAAACATTTGATAACCAAGAGAAGTTGTTCTAGACAGGAGTACATTTAATGCACATGTCCACTATTTTTCAAACAAGTCCCACAAGCAATGTAAAGGCCGTTGCAGCAATGTTAACGCCGTTTACGCGCACCGTTCGCGGTAGAAGAAAACAAGACTTGCACTTCATACGCCGAACATGGAAGAGGTTAGAATTAATGCTGTTTCCGTAAAGTTGCCATATTTTCCCGGTATTTCATAAACCCGAGCAAGAGCTGAACAAAGTAGTTTGTTAGGTTCGCTGGCGGGCATCAAAACCGAACACATAGGAAGCAGGCCCACAGAACGTGTTTCCCTTCATTGAAGGCCACCATGGTCGGATGCAATGAAGCTCCGCCCACATTTACGACCGCCACGCATAATTCCTCCGCGAGAAAAAGGTAATCAGTTTTTAAAGCTTTTTCTTGTTGTCTAAAAAGAAGCGAATGACGAGATGAAATTATAAGGTTAAGAATTTTGATGCTTTTGGCTTGTTTGGTTTAGTAAAAGATCAAAAACTTGTTTTCGTTTACTGTTTTGATGGTGAGCGGCGTAATAGAGGACGCTCCAGACTATATGCCATTGCTAAGAAGTGTTATTTTTTTCCTTAAGTCGTATCCTGCTACAGTTAGGCTGGTGTCAGCAAAATAGCGGTAAACGAGGACGAAGTAGTCTGAAATGAGCGAACTCCCGTCTCACCAAGGCAACAACAACAAATCCCGTCGTGGGTACGTGCCATGTCACGAGGGCGACAACAACAACAACATGGAATTGGCCGAAGTAAACTTCACACGTATCGCACACAGAAATAAATAATGGATCTTTCATTGAAGGCCACCATGGTCGGATGCAATGAAGCTCCGCCCACATTTACGACCGCCACGCATAATTCCTCCGCGAGAAAAAGGTAATCAGTTTTTAAAGCTTTTTCTTGTTGTCTAAAAAGAAGCGAATGACGAGATGAAATTATAAGGTTAAGAATTTTGATGCTTTTAACTTGTTTGGTTTAGTAAAAGATCAAAAACTTGTTTTCGTTTACTGTTTTGATGGTGAGCGGCGTAATAGAGGACGCTCCAGACTATATGCCATTGCTAAGAAGTGTTATTTTTTTCCTTAAGTCGTATCCTGCTACAGTTAGGCTGGTGTCAGCAAAATAGCGGTAAACGAGGACGAAGTAGTCTGAAATGAGCGAACTCCCGTCTCACCAAGGCAACAACAACAAATCCCGTCGTGGGTACGTGCCATGTCACGAGGGCGACAACAACAACAACATGGAATTGGCCGAAGTAAACTTCACACGTATCGCACACAGAAATAAATAATGGGATCATATCTGAGTCAGAAATACGAAACGTGTTCTATTACCGACATTCGCTTGCCTCTTTTCTCGTCCTTGTTAAGGAAAGAAATAGGTTGGAACGTTGTGACTAACAATAGATTCTGGATCAGTCAGACTATGAATACACCTCGTGTGCTTAAAAAAAATTAAAGACCCGCAGCAGTAGTTGGTTTGAATAGAAATGGCCAACCAATCAACTCACCTTTCTATATTGGATTCAGAACACGCTACATAGAGAAGAACAGAAACATTAAAAGAGAAATCAAAGCAAGATAACAACTGACGAGGTAGTCTTGTATTGAGAATAAAAATTCCTGCTTCACGGCTTTGTGCGAAAGAACTTGGGTTCTAGCAACATATAGCGCTAGAACTTGTCCTTGCGTAAAGCGGTTGCAAACCATTATTGTAGGGTGCACTGTATTATAGCGAGCTGAAACGTATTTCCCAGTTCCCTTTTCGGCACGTTAACCCTTGGTTCGATTGCAACAGCGTGTGCGAGAGGCAAGCGTACTGAAAAGAGAACGCGAAAAGAGAACAAAAACCACGCAGTGGAACTATACGCCTTAATTTCTTTATCACGCAGGTGATCGGATAGAAAACAAAACGCGCCCTGGTTTTTGGACAACTAAACCTCGCGTGCCTGGTCCGGTTTAAAGACGCACAGAGGAAAGCTAACGAGAGAGGCTAAATTTCGGGTCGCGCTTATTCGCCGCGACTTATCGAGTGGCCGGGAGGTCGGCTATTCATGCATCTCATGAATATATCTCATATATACACGAGGCCGAGCCGGCATAGCAGCATCTTTCTTCGCTGAAAACGCCGGCGTAGGCACCTGCACGGTACCTCTAGCAGACGAGAATAAAAGAAGGCTGAGAGCCTCTGCCCGTGTTCTATTCGGCGCGAGGGACGCTCTCGCTGGTTCCTCGCTTGAATAATAAATAAAGACTTGATAGAAACGCGAACGAAACAAGTCTGCGTGTCGTTCACAGGGCGTGCGGCGCCGTTTAAAAATAGAGCAACGGTCGACGCCTCTCTCCCTTGAGAGTTCAAATGTTGGGTGCGTTGTTCGGCTGAACGCGATTTATTTCCAGAACGTGCTGTTAGAGAAGACAGGCCAGCCAATTAGAGGGCACAGGCACTAGCGTCATGCATTTAATTGCCCGCGTGATTATTGCAGCTACGATCAGGATAGCTTGGCCGAGATTAGAAACCGAGGATGTCTTCTCTGTCGAGTTTTTGCCGCCGGTAGCTTGTCCTTGCCAAGGAGATAAAGCATTCACAGGCTATGATGACCCACATTCAGAATCGAACAGTATATTCAGCCCTCTAGTAAGGATTCCTTTGCTTGATCTTCTATCGTAAACAATAATCAAGATTGTTGAGGTAGGCGAGAAGACGGCGCACGAATATCAACAAGTGAATATCGTAATCAGTAATTGTTCACGTACTAAACTGCAGCAAGAATTCACCGTTTTCTAAAGAACAGCAGTTGCAAAAAGGCACCTGCAGCTGTCCACAGCTGTCCGTATTTGAAAAAACCGAAAAGAAGCAGGAAAAGCAAGACAGATGTTGAATGAATGAATGAATGAATGAATGAATGAACAAACTTAGGGAATGTAACGTTTTCTTACTTGTGGGCCATCTGACGTTCGGCACAGCATACATGTGTACAGGTTTGGTCGGAAATACACGGTCGCGGGGCTCCGCTCCTAAGCCCTGCAATGGAGCTCTTGTAGCACCCATGCCAGTCCTAATGTTGGGAAGGGTAAGGGCTCGAGATTCTCTCACCCTTGAGAGATTTGGAACGCCGGCAGGGGGAAATGAGCTGCGTTGTATGTCCCAAAAACAACACGCACCCTATGAGCCGTAGTGGTTGTTATAGAATTCATTTTTATTCCTTACCGTAAAACACCCTAGCGCGGCTGCCAGGATGCGTTTGCATCTCCTTATTTTTGATAAGCCGCGATTTAGCAGCTCAGATAATAACTTCAGGTAATGTTCCGAAATGTAAATGCTTAATGTTCAGTTATTTTTCATGTCACATGCGTCGCTCTAGCGTACGGGCGAAGGCATTTTTAGCCCCGAAACACCCAAATAACCAGCACTCGAGCAGTACAGTACCTCTGCCGTACTGCATAAACGACAGAAAAAGGCTACACGCAGTGTGAAACATACAAAGTGTACTCATCCCAGTTTCTACAATGTTGCCGCTGTTCGCGCAGTGTTAAAACGCATGCGTAGGTGAGGGATGGATGGCTAAGAAAGGCTTGCTGCTAGGAATTTCACATTACATATCTGTCCTCCCTGTTTGCTTATTTTTTCATTTCTTGACACCTACATGCTTGAGTCTTCTTTTCCTTCACTTTTGTCGAGTTGAAGTCCCATTAAACGCTACACCATTCACCACGAGAGGGCGTTGAAAAAAGAGGTGTCATGGACACGCGTGAGAAACCCAGTTGACAACGACGTGGAATTCCCAAGGACAATATGAAGAGGCCGCTCGAAGCTCCGCCTTGAGGCCTGATGTACTAGCCCGCCCAAGGAAAAATCAAAAAGGATCACACGACGCGCAATGTGAGGAATAAGCGCAAGACATCCTGCTGTGGTACGCTTCTTGGCCGAAAACACCAGCCATAAGCATGAGCCAGCAACAAAGGGTCACGTACGTGGATCCTCGTTCTTTGTATACAGTCGCACGTGGCACTTTGTGAGACCCCCCGAAATGCTTGGAGCGGGCCCCTAAATTACCCGTCCATAGTCCAGGGCACGCTGAATGCCAACTACCGGATGAATAAGTGCCAGAGTATAAGAACAAAGAGACAAACAAAGAAAAAAGAGAAGCAAATACGAGTAATGACAATGACGACAGGAATGGTCGCTGGGGCAGGGACAGCCGTACAGAGGTACTTTCTGTGGGCCAGCGAAACGGATGCCGCGGCAGCAGCTCCGGAAGCGTGTCCCTCGCTGTGTGCAATGGTGCCATCGTCACCCCCGGAAGAAGCCCCCCCCCCCCCCCCCCCCTCTTTTGTTTCTCGCCTGGTGATAAATGCGGTGTCAGCTTCGCGTTCCGCGCGGACAATGCTGGACCCATTTGTCGCAATTAAAGAGTGGCGCTAGGGAGCGTAGAAAGGAGCGGAGAGTTGGCCCACCGGACGCTGTGCGGCGTTCATCAACAGCCACCCTCCTCCTCTCCACCTCCCTTCTCAGTTCGGGCTTGCGCCCTGAGCGAAGGACAAGGCGCGGCCTTCGGAGGCGCTTAACGAGTGTTTCGTACTGGAACACGTTCATTCAGAACGCGCGCGCTTTTCATCGACTTTGTCGAGCTAGCAGCGGTGGCTGCTATGTCGTTGCCCTCAAGCGGGCATTCCATTCTGAACCTCCATTGTTCCCGGTAGCCCAGATTTCAAATGTCGTCCCGCGACCGTGCAGTTTAGCTTGTGGAAATAAATGTCACTTGGTCGCAACAAAGGATTCCACTGTGAAAGCTGTTTCTTTAGTGCTGAGCTCAGATTCAGTGCGTTTTGACTGTGCCAACTTTATATATATATATATATATATATATATATATATATATATATATATATATATATATATATATATATATATATATATATATATATATATATATATATATATATATATATATATATATATATATATATATTGCGCATGCCGAAATTCCCGCTGTGGGCTTAGTTTTACGTTCACGTACGTACAACGATGATTGTGGTTCGCACAATACAACCACTAGCGCGCTCCTGTGAAAGTAAGCCGTGCTTGTTCTGCTGCTGACCATCCTCTCATTGCTATAGGAGGCTTTAGGGCATAGGAGTTACTGGCACTATGCGAAGATTTTTGCAAACACTGTACGTCTCACTACAGTATTATTTGACTACACTGATTCTGTAAAGGAATGAATGCCCCAAACAGTTGTTGCCTGCAAATTCTTCGATACAAAATGAGGAGAAACAAGAGACTCCGGGCGCGAAAGACAATAAATTCAATATGTTCTGGCTTAAACTTCCGTGCGATAGTGGTACAGATGTGTCCCGCTTGCTTCAAGTGCCGGCAGATGGACAACGGTGCATGTACCATTTTCTTGCGTGATGAAAACTACCGAACTATCCAACAAACCAGTAAGCGTGTTTTTATCTCTGGCTCACTGGCGTTTTTCATGTTCTGTATGGTTTTAGAAGCGCTTTCGGCGAGGCTCAATCTGGAGGGGAGTGTTGTTCTTTCTTTTTGACTAATGCTTCTTGAAGCAATTTTTGTGTTATAAAGCAAACATTATTATCCGTCTGGAGCACTTAGTTGCGCATGCGTACCACATTTTTGGTCTTTTTACGAAATAATTGGTACAAATCTGTAGCACTTTTTTCTACAAAACCAGGGGTCGAAATGGCTTGAAAGTGATGCCAATAAATTTCTGGAGTAATTCTGATTGCAATCTTACGATGTGCATGCATGTGAAACATGATAAAATTTCATTTTTCAGAAAGGGTTTTATTCTGGGATATAAGCGCTGTTTGCCGAAACCCGCTCTTTATTGAT
Source organism: Amblyomma americanum (assembly GCF_052857255.1). Classification (NCBI taxonomy): domain Eukaryota; kingdom Metazoa; phylum Arthropoda; class Arachnida; order Ixodida; family Ixodidae; genus Amblyomma; species Amblyomma americanum. Next base: position 7,910,445 of record NC_135503.1, on the reverse strand, counting down.
TGGTAGAACCACAGTAAACGTCCACAAGGCAATATCGTAGGCCTGGAGGAAAAGGTCATTGACATGGACGTCGACGTAGACGTATTTTAAGGCTGTAAAGGCGCTGAAATATTTATCCTGCTGGTTGTGAGTTGGAAGACTACTTACGATCACGAAGCTACACAACACAAATTACCGCTAATTCAATAGCACCAGGGAATGTACAGCACGCTGTCCATAGATTATGGTTTTGTTCATTAACGTGATTAATTTGAATACAAGTACATTTTACGGACAACACTCAGAGCCAGATCCTACACAGGTTTCTGAATGCAAACAGCCTCCACAACTTTCTGTAGTACATTGACTGTCCCATCTTATGCCCCATGGAAAACCCTCAAAATAACAAAAATTAAATAGTATTTTATTAACTTCTTCGCCAGTGCTTTGTTAACTATATTTGAAATGTGTTTTATTATAGGTGCCCTCTTCATTTCATTTCCTTGCCTTATAGGAATCTCTTCATCCTTTTCATGCCTTTCAGTCGGACGGTGCACCTCAGAGCCGGTTTCTCCTCCCCACTGAAAATTTTCCTCCATGCCTGTCGCCATCCCCGCCGCACCTAAGTAGATTTCATCACCCCATATCTTTTTTTTCCTCGATTCGCACTTCAACCTAGCTTCAATATGAAAAGTGTTCCTCATGGTGATAACTATAAAAAGCTGCCTCCCACGCTTATGTTTTCAACGACTCCCTGAAAACCTTCCGAACAAAGAACCTCTTTCGGACATGCATCAACCTCCGCCACAGTTGGGTAACCTCTGCGAGGTGTCCGACCCGCACTTGCTGCACAATACTGAAGCCAAACAAGCATGCACAGACGATCATACGATGTGGTGCGGCAAATCTGCTTTGTTAGTATTGGCTGTTCATTTCTCTTTCAGATTGATCGCCTTGCCACCGTTTCTATGAATTTGATTTCGCCGTTGCTTTTTGGTTCCGCTGCGGTGTTGGTGGAGGGTGGAGTGGGTGGACGGGTGGTGGCGGATGGAGCTTCTCGAAGTTGAAGGTGGGTGCATGAGAGGTGGGTTGAGGCTTATAGGTGGGAGATGCATTTTTACCCGCGCTGCCGGAAGGTGCGCCAACTGGAGGGCGCTTGCTTCTGAGGGCGGTTCCGAAGGATGACGGCCTCACATATACGCACAAGACACTGCTTCTTCGCAAAACGAGGACTATATTGCTGACGCAGCAAACAAAGAAACACCAAGGAGTTCTAAGCCACGTAATTATTCGGTGCTTATTATTCACTAATAAATAACGTAAAAACGACAGCTCCAGTTCTTCGCAGGTTGGACTAATGACCGTAGAGCATCGATGGTAATGAGTGGTCGTTATAGCAAAAATACAGCGAAAAACGAGACACAGGGCCAGAAGAAGGCGCAAACGCAGTGCCTTCTTGTGGTCCTGTGTCTCTGTTTTCGCTGGTGTTCGCTGGTTTTTACCTAGAGCATGAATCACCATCTCGATCGGCAATTCACGCTTCTGCCCCAGTAGTGTGCTACGGGTATAAATTTCTGTAGCAACATACAATTTTCGTTTAGTGCGCTAGCACCACGGCCCTCCTTCACTAATTTGGCCGATCTGTCTGAAGCCTGCTTGACCTTGAAGACCGACCTTAGAACCCTAACAAAAACCGAAGCGAAAACCGAAGTGCAAGGGGATCTCATTCGCACTTGGCCTAACCACGCTAAATCGCCCATTGATTCTTTCTTTCTACTAACGTTAAGCAGTAAGTGCATACGTGTTTTCACGCTCCTGTGCGAGGAGACACGACCCCTAACGAGGGGAAGCGCTTCGGCCGAGCAGTGCGTGACTAAGACGGTTAAGGGAAGAAACATCCAGGTCTTTTCTCGCTGTTCATTCATTTCCGCACCGCGGTCAGGTTTTGTACGCACAGGTTTTCCATGCACGCAAGTCCTGCCGTGTTGCTGGGCTTCCACATACAACACACATGCGCGAGGTGGCGGATAGGTGTTAATGAAATGCGTTTCGCTTCAGCACCCAGGACGCCGCAACCTCTGGAAACGACGCCGACAGCGCCTCGCGATAAGCCGCGACGATAAAGAGAGGCTTTTTCTTTTTTCTCTCTTTTCGTTTACGACGCTGCTATTCCGCAAGCCTTCTGGCAGTAACTGTGCGGATTGGAATAAAGACGCAAGAATAAAACGCTAGCGGGTCGAGGGGCGGGGAGGACCTCCGCGGCTGTTGTAGCGTCGCCCGTAAAAACGCACTCGTAAAATGGAGGGGTGAGGCGCGTGGCGCGCTGTTGCATGGCCGGGTCTACACGGGTCCCGCCCGCTGCGCCCCCCGTGGCGTGACTCGAAAGGGACCCGTTTTTTTCACGGAGTTAGCCGATGGGCGGAGCTTGACGTCACCTCAAAAAGTCACGTGGGCACTCCAAGATAAAAAAAAAAGAAGGAATAGAAAACGTGGTTGTGGTCACGTGGTTATTTGTTAAAAAAAAAAATAAAAAGGCTGTTTCTGCGCTTGCGCCTGTGTTGCGCGCGTTGAAAACGGAACTTTGAAACGCGCTCACAGTGGGTCCTGCGCGGCTTCTCGCGCGTTGAAAACGGAACTTTAAACGCGCTCACAGTGTCCTGCGCGGCTCTTCGAGTTGAGTAAAAGTTTGAGATGATGGACCCTGATTCGGCGGACGACCCACAAGACGTGATTATGAAGGAATGCCTCCGAGATCTCAAGAAAACTGGTGACAAGTGGACTGGCTATTTGCAGTCCGATGAAGAGCTGCAAGCGTTCGAGAAGAAGTTAGCAGCCGTTCATGTCCAGTTTTCTACGACGTCGTCAACGAATCACAAGTGTGGGGCATGTGAGTACTCTTGAAGTATGAAGTATATATGCTCTACTAATGTAACGTGACGAACTAGCGATGTTCACGAGTACATATATGTACGCATTTTATATATAGTATAATGCAGCCACCACGGTGGCCTAATGGTTATGAGGCTCGGCTGCTGACCCGAAAGACGCGGGTTCGATCCTGATGCGGCGATCGAATTTCGATGGAGGCGCAATTCTAGAAGCACGTTTGCCTTACGATCTCGGTGCACGTTAAAGAGCCCCAGGTGGTCGAAATTTCCGGAGCCCTTCGCTACGATGTCCCTCTCATAGCCTGAGTCGCCTTCGTTAACTGGCCGAATATTATACTCGCTGTGTGTTCGATCAGCCATCTTATTGTCACGGTCTTGTTATAGTAATTAACGCAGCAAAATATTTACAGCTTGCAAATGGGATTTCAATGATACACAAGATCTGAACCACTCTTGCTTTTTTTTTTCTGGGGGTGAAGAAAGGGGGGGGGGGGGGGGGAGTAGAGATCGTTCTCGTATATAATAGCAGGATATGTATATAGCACAAGCCATCTAAACAAGTTGATCCACGCTTAAAACTTCTCACCAGAAAGTTAGAAGTCGTAATTTATAGTTGTAAAACCTTTTTCGTCATGTTGCATAGCACAATTCACTCTGCCTAAAACCGCAAGTCACTTAATTCAGAGAAAGATCTTTGGAACCTAAAATTTGCAAGATGCGGAACACTGGTTTGTTTGTTTTTTTGCAAGTGTCAAGCTGCTGTGATTAGCCTGTTTTATGTGCTAGATAGATTCTTGGGTAGATGTAGTTGGGTTTGCGGGCCGTGGGGCAATGGGTTATCCACATTTCGCCCCGGGCGCCGCTGACTTGGTCTTTGTATGCAGATTTTTTTTTTTTTTAAGCAGCTCGCCGCGTGGCCCACAGTCCGGCGACGGTCGCCCGGCCGTTCTAAAACAAACAGAGCAAATGCTGCTGGCAGAGGGCTGCCGAGCTAAAAAATAAAAGCAGTAACGGCAGCGAGGGGTGCCTGAATGGGACCCGCTCCATGCCTGCGCAGTGCCTGCGTGTCTTGCGCCCCGGCGCATTGTTTAGGTCCGTTTTATGGCTTTTCGAGCGCAGTGTCAAAGAAAGCTTTGAGGACGTAGCTTGAAGAATGAAGCTCTCTTGGAAGGCTACTGGCGGGCCATCCTCTGGGTGCACGTGCGACGGTCGTGCAGCTGGATGTCGGTTAATGAGCTGTGTTTGCTCTGCTTCTGGCCAGCGGGGCTCAGATGCCACCCTGTATCTGTTTTTAGAGCACCGGCTGGTGGAAGTTGCGCTTGTGTGTATTTTGTTGTCATGTTGATGTTGCTTTTGGAGTTTGTGGAAAAGTTCGATCGACTTCTTGGAATGCTCGCGGTCCTCGCGAGCAAACAAGCTCGTGGGCACCGGTGTGTCATTGGTCCCTTCAATTTAAGAGAAAATGCTCCGATTGGCTTTAAGAAGCTCATTCCTGATTGGTCGCTAAAATGGTCCCCAGGATGCTGGGGAAACGGATTTAAAGAGGCGTTTTGGCACCAAAAGGGGGTGACTTGGGCAGGGGCTTTTGGTGGAGAGTCGGAGTCGTGAGAGTACGGACAGGGCCAAACTTTGCGCTGGCCACGTTCCGAAGAACGAGGAGCCCCTATGTGTAGCACGAGTCAAGTCGGTCAGGCAGGACAGTTTCGTAGGGGCGAGCTTTGGCCTGACGCTCCTGATCGTTCTTGATGGCAGCGACCACACTGGTCGATGTGTAAAATATGTAAATGGTTTAATAGATAAACCAAGCTGTACATTTCTGCCGAGAAGTTTGCCTACGCCTCATCTTCCTCCTGCAACGTGTCGCGCCCAAACGGACCCCTAGGGCCCCTAAGTCTAACTGGTGTCTCTCAGAGTGTACTTTTTCCCTTTACCCAGCTCAACTGATGTTCTCTTCAAACCGGGGTACAGTGCCTGTTTCTCTGGACATGCCGTTTCAAGTCGTCCGACAAGTGGACAAGGACTGTGTGCTTGGAATTGGTCACCATAAGGACAAATGGGAAAGCACTAGCACTGTAAGCACCTTGTGATCCAAACAATATTGTAGAGTAATAATGAAAATAACAATCATTGGTGCAGTTATTTTTTATTTAATTGTGTGCAGGCTGATGACACATTTGGCATATGTTTTCGTTAAGCAAATGATTATATTAAGTATTTATAAAAATGAGTCTCGGTTTAGTGATTAAAGTTTAGCTTCAGCCCAAGTCCTGCATTCATGGGCTGAATCCCATGTTTCGACAGTAATTCATCTTATATGCATAGTCGCGTTATGAAGCCATTGGAGATTGTATGGAGGACCATCCAGGGTCGAAGGGCAGCCTGGGCAAAGAGCACCAACCCGAAAGATGGGCGAGTTCTATGAATGATGTCAGCAGCTGACGCTGCCCGTCTAATTTCCTTGTTTGCCTACAAACGGGAGTCAGTTAACAGCAGTTTCTGAATTATATAGGGCAGCGCAGGCAGCTGTCTATATCAAAGCATTTCTTAAGCAAAACAGACCATAACGTTTTGCAACTTTCTGGTTACAAATAGGGTAGTGTTTTGGAGGCAGAAAATTTTTAAAATCCTCTAGCTAAACATACAGACCCTGTGCATATGAACTACATAAAATCTGCAGTAAGGTACTGATTTCATTGCAATAACGTGCACAGACAGTGGTAATTTTCATGTGTGGCTATGCTTTTAGGCACAAGATCCAACTGACTGGTCCAGCGAAGTCTTTTGCAAAAAAAAAAAAGATCAAGCTGCAAGGAACCAAGAAGAAGGGGTGCACTGCAAGCATGCATCTAAAGTGGATCAGCATGTACCCAGAATTCAAGGTTGGCCACTATTCACGCATTTTATTGAACAATGCAGTGAAGCACAAGTCTTATCTCCGAGTTGGAAAAACAAGAAGAATAAATTTATAATTAGGTACACAGAACATACTGCACAGCATTTTCAGACACATTTCAGACCAATACTTTGACCAATAGACTTTTCAAAATTTCAGTGTACAGCTCTTTTGCTGAAACTATGGCCTATGGTTTTACGCTTCTCTTTTACAGCAAGAGCTGTTTATGCGAAGCTCCTCATAGCACCTCACTGAAGCACCAGTTATAATAATTAGATGCGGAAGAAGCAGTAGCTCTCGCTGGATATTGCACCAGGTGTCAGGCCTTAGCCTTTTCTTTTTATGTGTTTAAAAGTTCAGCTATGTGCTTTGCCTTAGATTTTAATTTATAATACTTCCTACACTAAAGCATAAAGCTTCGGCATTGAATATGCATATTTTATCATGACCATTTATGTATCCACATAGTATGATCATGCACCAGATTGTACCGTAAGTTGATTAATACCAAAAAATCAAGTTTATGCTCTGCTTTCACTGCAACACACAATTTGCACATTCTCATCTTTATACTTGCCAGGCCTTTTGTAATAATCATTTGTTTGCTAAGTTTAGTGATCCTGTTGAACAGGAAAACAAATTAAATCAGTTTCTTTTACTTGTAATAATAAAACCTTCTTGTAACCTCGAGTTCATCCTAATCGATTAACAAGAATTGCTATGTGGAAAAAGCAAGCCTAGTTAATGTCATTGGAGGCATGAACAAAGGCATTTAGAAAATTCATGCTAAACCACATTTCTTTCACTTGGCCCCTGATAAATTAATTATTTTGCTGTTTAATTTGTCAGAAAGGATCTTTTCCACATAAAAGAGTGAGCTTCTTTTATTGTGTTGAACTCTTATTGTGATAAGATTTTTATGTGTTCATTGTTCTGCTTGCATTTCAGGTTGACATCCCTCAACACACAGGGATAGGAAAATCTCTGCAAATGAAGGCGGCAAAAATAAGAGAACTTGAGGAGCAAAAGGCCCATGTAAACTGCAGAACCGAACAGCGCATCTATGTGGCAATCTCGCCCATGAGTTTCCACCATGCTCACCAATTTGGTGAAATGGCAGGCTTCAGCCAGACTGTAAACAAAGCTGTGTCGGCACGAATTCAGGACCTTGTTTGTGAGGGCGTGACATCGGTACAGGAAGTGAAAAAGTGTCTTGACTATTACGTACAAGACGTTCTGTTTGGAGGGAAAAACAAGCCATCAAGAAGCTGCAGAGCATTCTTCCCAACACAAGAAGACATACACAACCACATACAGGCTGCTCTTCGCAGAGATAGGTTTAGCTCTTTTGATCAAGAAAATGCTAAGCAGTTAATTGATAAATATCAGAGAGAGGAGCCTGATAGCAAATTCTTTTACAGACAGTATCAGAAGAAAACTGAACAAATCAATAGCCTTCCAAGTGATGACGTTTTGGAGCAAATGGAGCAGGAATGCGAGGAAACGCTACTGTTTTGTTACCAGTCAAAATTTATGAATGAAATGCTCATAAAATATGGACAATCAGTTTCATGCCTGGATGCAAGGAACAAAACGACAGACTATGCTCTGCCACTTTTCTTCATTGTCGTGAAGACAGCACAAGGCTACATGTGTGCCGGTGTTTTCATAACGCAATTTGAAACGAGTGCCTGCGTCGCAGAGGCCTTTGAAGTGTTCAGGCAGTGGTGCCCCGACTTCAATCCGCAGTATTTGATGATTGACTACAGTCAGGTAGAAATCAATGCACTTCAGAGCAGCTTCCCCCAAAGCCAAATCACAATTTGTGATTTTCATAGAGAGCAGGCATGGGGAAGGTGGCTAAACAGGTCCGAGAATTGCACTGTTGCAAAAGATGTCCTCTTTCTGCTGCGAAGAATAGCCAATGCAACCTCTGAGGAAGAAATGAATCAATGTATTAATGATCTCAAAGCATCTCGGCATTGGGAAAATGAAAAATTCAGATGTTACATTGACACACATTGGCTGAGAGTGAAAGAAATGTGGGTGCGTGCATATAGGTTAGGCTATGATGTAGTGCTGACGACAAATAATGGCACTGAAGCACAAAACAAAATCTTGAAGCAGTATTACATCAAAAACAGCCATGGCAGAAAGTCTTTGGCAATGCTGATCTCTACACTTGTCAAGCAATTTCTGCCTGACAGACAACATCAGCACCAAAGGAAGGTAATGAGCCTGTCATCATCGTACCGGACATACAAAAACAACATCCCAGAATATTTGCACAACCGGCCACCAGCTTTTATTAAGCATGTAATGCAGAGGATGTTCACTGCATGCGAGTACACGCATGAAGACATCAAGAGAAAATCTGCGGTAGGGCAGTACCTCGTACAGTCGCAGTCGTCATCCAGCTGGCACACGGTGGATTTTGCAGGGCCGAACTGCACGTGCATGGATTTTGCAGCAACAAAGTTTCCGTGCAAGCACTTTTGTGCAGTGTTGAGGCTGACCGAGAGTTCATTTTCTGACCTTCCTGAAAGCTACCTGAATCGGCCTCATGTTGCTGTGACAGCCTGTGCTACTGCTGATGACCAAAAAAACGAACCAGACAGCCAGGAAGGGCATGGAGGAGGAGCAAGTTCACATGAAGTGACAGCTCTCAGCATACCTCTATGTTCTTCGAATCAGCTGAAGATGAAGCGAAACAACTTTCGAAGCATAATGGAGAAGTGTGGCAGTCTCCTTTTTTACTGCAGCGATTCTTCAGCTCTAGACAAAGCAGCGGAAAAACTGGAGGAAGCCTATTCTCTTCTTGCACAATCAGTTCCGTCTACCAGCGGTCTGTTCATCAGAAACTCCCCAACAAAAGGCTGTTCAGGCCAAGCATCCCACGCTTCACAGAAGGATGCTGTACGAGCAGCACCTAAGATTTTGCAAACAAAGGACGAACAAGGAGCACTGGCGTACTAGAGGCCGTGTTGGGAAACAGGCAGATGAGCTGCGCAAGACCATTAATGTTAACCCCTTAGAATAAGGAATCGCTCAGTGGGGCACCATGATGCAAGAGGAAAATTTCACAAACAAGGAGCAATGATATCTGGAGCTTAAAGCACCTGGCCATGACAGATGCCATAGTACAGGGCTCAGGATAAATTTTCATGACTAGAGGGTCTAGAATGCGCTGTCATTGCACAAAATAGAAGAATCGTCGCATCTTGTCCTGGCTGAAATGTTGTCACCTCAATTGGGATTTAATCTGCAATGCCATGCTGAACAGTGGAGTGCCTGAGCCACTACAGTAGGTATTTACCAGTAAAAGTGGTTGCTATGGGACCAGCTGTACCGCATTTCTTAGGTGTGTGGCTTATTAGGAGAACACATTATTCATATAGTGAAGATGGAGGATAGGAGGATGCAATTCAAGATTTCTTATTCATTCTTGGCCCAGTTTAACCACCATCATGAGATACTTTCTCCCTCAAGGCTGAACCTTCTTATGCTTAAGAGTCAACAGATGGGACAATTTTTGACATGGTAATAATCCTATCATCTTGACTATGCCCTCAGTTTTGGTGAACCACCAGAGTGTTCTGCAATAGAACTACAGGAAGCTTGAAAGCTTTGCCTGCATCTCTATTAAGGCTTACTCCCTGCTTGAGCCTTGCTACGTCAAGAAATCAGTCTACTGCATCTGTCCACCTCGGCTTGTGGGCCTCTCCTATTAAACGAGACCATTCTAGCACTGCACCTGGACCTCTCGGCAAGGCTGTAGTGCATAGCCACCTGCTAACGCGATTCAGGCTTCATTGTTATTTAGTCACACTGTGTGTCAGGAAGTGGCAGCTGTACCAATTCAACTTTTCCTCTGTTCACGTGCTCCCCTTATCATGCCATGTAAGCTTGTACAGCGACGACGCCACATGCCTGCGGCTGAGTTGTCACGCTCATCTTTGCTGGAAGCATCCAGGGTTAGTTGGTGGGTGCATTAATGTACTTCTTCAGACTTTGGGTTGCTGCTCCTCTAATTCATATAGCAGTGTCATGGACACATTTAATGAAGCACACAGGGTGCTTCTCAATTCATCACACACTCTAACCTGCTACTTGGATAATTCCCCACAATGGCCTTTTTCTGCCACTCCCTGCAGTCGTCCCAGGCTGTCACCGTGGTAACACAGTAAAAAAATATCATTCACACCTTGCACAGCATGCTTTGAATATACCTGGGCAGGTCTCCGTATCAGATGTTTAAAAACCGTCCGGTCTTTGCGCACTCGAATCGGTGAAAGTTGCAATGCCTAAAAATGATATTCAACATCGTTTACAACCAGATAAAACTAGATTTCCAGACATACATGCAGTTTAACACGTCATGACCAACCCAGATGAAACACAAGGCGATTTTGGTACCTCAATACCGGACCAATGCGGACACCAGTTCCTTTTTCCCCCCCCAAGGACTATTGCAAGTGGAACGGGTTGCCAAATAAGGTGCCTGTCAATGTCCGAATCTATTTTAGCAGCCGTTGTTCTTTACTTGTGATTGCTTTGCATTCCTTGTTATTTCAGAAGTGCCAAAATTTGCTAATAAATGTTGATTTTTCGCTGTATAATTTTGTTGTTTTTGTATTTTTCTTGTTATAGTATGACAATGATTTGTAAAAAATATAACTTGAAATGCTATGTAATTGTTCCTGTCTTAGCTGCCAAAAGGTTGCCGGCAGTGCTGAATAAAATAAAAATAGAATAAAATAAATGCAGCTTTGTATAGCTTCCCCGATGAGTCATGAAATGCAGTGGAATGCTTGTTCAGTTATCGGAGAGAAGAAAGCTAAAGCAGATTTCAGTGCACTGGCATTCATTCTCCGCAGTCTTCAGACAAATCTCCAGGGAAGAAGAGGTCCTGCGTTCACAACTCCAATCTTATTTGTTGACAATGGATCAGGTCCAATGTACTCTATGTAAAGGGATCTGAAGACAGCAAACAGGCACTGAACTCGTGTAAACCTCATATCAGTACCTCTTCAATTACTCTGTGTATGCAGCATGTATAGCCGAGTTTTGGCTCATAAGGAATGGCATACAAACTTTATTTTAACCTATTGCTCTCGGGCTGCCTCACGTGAAAGTCGTTCAGTCAAATCCATTTACAGCCAGATTCACTGGTTTTTATTGACGGGTGTTTTCTCGGGGAAACAGCAAAGGGAACAAGCACATATTACATTTAATATAGCTGTATAAGCACTGAACTTGCTGCTTTGTAGTTACATGACTGTGAACACTTTTTGACATCCTTTTGTCTTGTCTTGAACCGTGGTTCACTAAGCTTTCTTCCTTCTGATAATGTTTTGGTGTTCCTGGCAGCCAGGAACTAGCTGAAAGGAGTGCCTGCACAAGTGAATTGTCTACAGCCCGTCGCAAGTGCCCGGAGCACAGTAATGCAAGTCCCGCAACCTGAAAGAGTTCTGCAACTAAATACTGTCATATCACTTACTGTTCCATCATGTATTTCGACGTTTGAAGCTGAGTAAAGGCGCGCCTAGTTAATGCAAGTTCTCTTGGCAACACATCTTCGAGATATGTGCTGGGGCTTTCGAATTTCTGCACGTAAGGAGACTCATGTGCACCCCTTAATTTTTATTACTAAGGCTGAACAGCGCCAGACAGCGCGCTCAGACATACCCTGCCTGGCCTCTCGGCATGGCTCGGCTAGCTGTGGCTAGTTTCCGCAACTCGGTGACTCGGCTCATCTCACATCTGGCCGGTCGTTCTCCGGCCGCGGTAGGTCGCGGCAAGCGCGACAACATTATTTAGATTTTTGTTTTGTGACGTCGGACGACGTCAAGCTCCGCCCATCGGCTAACTCCGTGAAAAAAACGGGTCCCGACTCGAAAGCCGCGCGGCCGTATCCTCCCACGCATACGCGGCGTACGGGCCGTGCACGCCGGTTTTGTGGGCAGCTGTGCTGCAAGGAGCCACGCTACACGCCTGTGACGTACAGAACACTTCATTTTTGCCGGGAGAATATGGTTTCGGGCGTCGACGTTCCAGAAAGAGGGGAGAAAAAAGTTTCCTGCTGCCTTACCTGTTTCAGCACAAAAATATGCGTCGTAATTTTGTACAGGTTGCTTTCCACAGGTGTTGCAAACGACTTCTGGAATATGATTTATCTGCAAAAGTGCATCTCTAAAGGCAGTGTTTCCTGGTATCTTTTTTCAAGGAGCTGGCGTCTGTATCGCGCGTTACGTGCTACTAAAGTTAAAGAATTGCAGTACAGCTGCAGAAGAAAATGTCTCGGGCCTAGATACTACCGAACAGCAGTCTTTTTTGGCTGCAGCGAGGAAGTCGGAACTAACACCAAAAAAGAGAAATTTCTGATGTGGTACTGATCCAAATGTTATTCTGCCATTGTGTAATTCATTATCGAAGACGCGCTGCTGCGTAGGTGTCCACAAAACGCCGCTAACCGACGCCATGCAGAAGCATACCGCACATGTCCAACATTCTCGGAAAAAAGTTTTGAAAATTAGAAAATTGTAAGACACGGTTATGGAAATCTTCAAGGTAATGGTCTTTTTTCTGATATGCAGCAAAACCTTTCTTTTAAGGCGTTTCCATCGATCGCTTCGAACTTAACTAGTTAAGATCAACATAGAAAACAAATGAGGTAGGGTACGCTTTTGACGGTAGCAAAAACCTTAATATAAAAAAAATACAAGACTGCCGTCGGGTGACGTGCGGATATATTGATTGTTATCGTGAAAAATTTCGTTACATGAAAAAAGGGCGTTCATAAGCAATTTCCCGCTTAGAAATGCTTTTGCCTAGAATAGTTGGGTATGATTATGCAGTGTGTGCGGCTTATGTAACACCCGGTGTCATCCAGCCTAAATGAAACACCACAGCACACCAGTGTCCAACCATAATGCAAGCATTCTTCCACGTTTTTAAATTCACTTTTGCGAGTGACTTCAGTTATGCGGCCGTTAGGCAATTTATTTCCCGTCGACATCCGAGCCTCAAGCGACAAGTTATGGGGCACGTAAAGCTGCATACACCAGCCGCTCACGCTTCATTTCTCACTGACGGCGCGAACTTTGTAAATATCACGCAAGCAAAGGCCCCGTTTCCTAGCGCTTCGAATGCGTCGAGTGGTACGGGATTTTAAGAAAACTGGAATGAACGGTCTCGATAAGTAAAAAAAAAAAACTGGCACTTTGTTTTGTGCTCGAAGGCAATACTACCAAATACTAGCCTTGTTTGTATTACACAGGAGTCATCGGGAGCCATAAGCCAGTACAAAGCAAGCTCCATCCGCTCTCCTTTTTTAATATTTTTGGCGAAGAGGGAAGGGGCGTGGCAATAGCCTCTTCGGGAAGAGTCGTCCACGTTAAGGGCGATTTAACTCCGCCTTATAGGACCAGCCTTCGTGGAGGACAGTTTTCGTATTTTCTGGACCACTTTTAATCACCGCTAAACGCTATTTCGCGCGCATCAAACGTTTTGTGTCCATAAATTCTCTCCAGATTAGGGGTAGGGTGCTTTTTAATTTTGAACATGAGCCGCTTTCTTCATCACTCGTGTTCAAGAGCGACCTATCTGCATTCACCTCAATGCCAGTACGCGAATGAATCGAACGATTACTATCCACGCGTTACGAGCTGCGCGCACTACCTCTGGACTACTCCAGAACCCCTGGTGGTTGAAATTCCTAGAGCGCTTCACTACGGCGTCCCCCATAGCCTGAGTCGCTTTGGATCGTTTAACCCCGTAAACCCATTAAACCCCATTACTAACCATGCAGTCTAGGCACGGCCAAAAAAAAAAAATCTACTTTCTTCTTAAGCTCAAATGAAAAAATTGCTTGTTTCTATATTTTATTAAGTTTGAAAAGTTCGGAACCTTAGCTATACGCCCCTAACTTCGTATATCAAGGAAATGTACACGACGAGGTGACGTCATCAACACAGTCTGACACGTAGGTGGCGTATATGGGCGGTGGTGGATAGAGTCAGTGGATAAGTTGACTCTAGTGATTCTCGTGGTTGACAGCGCATGCATCACGAGTGACGGCGTTAATAATAATAATAATTGGTTTTGGGGGAAAGGAAATGGCGCAGTACCTGTCTCATATATCGTTGGACACCTGAACCGCGCCGTAAGGGAAGGGATAAAGGAGGGAGTGAACGAAGAAAGGAAGAGAGAGGTGCCGTAGTGGAGGGCTCCGGAATAATTTCGACCACCTGGGGATCTTTAACGTGCACTGACATCGCACAGCACACGGGCGTCTTAGCGCTTTACCTCCATAAAAACGCAGCCGCCGCGGTCGGGTTCGAAACCGGGAACTCCGGATCAGTAGTCGAGCGCCCTAACCACTGAGCCACCGCAGCGGGTAGTGCCGGCGTTCGTTAGTAGTTTTGTTGCATTGCCCACCGTCAGATGGTAGTCATCAAGATATGGCGAGCACGATGGCGCGAGTGTTCATCCACCGGTAGAAGCCAAGATAATGAATCCCACTTAAGACTGCAGCTGTGACTGAAACGTGGCATAGTGTGAACTGCATATGGCGATTCAAGGATACTATCGGAACAGACGTGAGAAGCAGAAGTCGGTTAGCACTGACTCCATTTTGTTCTCAGTTATGGATTAAATAAAAGCACCGTTTAGTTCAATACCCATGCCGCTACGAAACGTTTCAGAGTCCTTCGATAAGTTCGTTTACAGCGCCCACGCATGCCAACCGGCTCCTCAACTGGAACAAAAAGGTACCGAAAATAAGGACAGACCATAAACCACGATACGAATCAGGCACAAAGCCACCCCCGTGGGCTCTCCGGGATACCGCTGCCCACGTACGCACACACTGACGTCGGCGCATGCGCGGCTGTCAGATACGTGCAGTATATATAGTTGCCAAGAGTGGACAGCCGGATCGTGCCAGGCACGGGCGCATAATTTATGGTCTGAGGAGTCAAAGGTGCCGCGAGAGGCTTCGCGCTTCCTTGGGACCTTTTGCCGCTGCGCCGCGGAGGGATAAACAAACGCTCCGGTCGTGCAATGCGTGAGACGTAACAAAAGGACGCGGTTTCTTTTCTTGGTCACGGCAGACAATGCTTTCTCTTTGTCTGTACAGGGTGGCAGTCGCTTTCCCATAAACCCTGTCCTCACAAACGAAGAAGGGGCAGATGTGAAATATGCGTTATGCTGGTGGTTAAGTACAAATGCTGAGGGTGTGACTGCAGGTGTTGGCGATCTGTTAATCCTTTGAAAGGACGAAAATTGTGAAGTCGCGTCCAAGTGTAGTGTTATTATAAGCGGCTCGCAGTAAGCCTGGTGGAATAGCTTTACATGTAACGATGTAAAACTTCTGTGTCCGGCAGCGAAGGAAAGAAGAGGCAGGAAGAAAACAAGAGAGGAGGGATGGAGGTAAGCAGTAAATAAGGAAACAAGGACAGAAGGAATTGAAGAAGGCAATTTAAGAAAAGGAAGAGGACAGAAAGAAAGGATGAAACAAAAAGAACCAAAGAAGAAACAAAGATGACGAAATAGTCAATTAAAGAAGGAAAAAGAAGGTTATAAGAAAGAAAGAAAGAAAGAAAGAAAGAAAGAAAGAAAGAAAGAAAGAAAGAAACGAAGAAAGAAAGAAACAAAGAAAGAAAGAAAAGAAAGAAAGAAGAAGAAAGAAAGAAAGAAAGAAAGAAAGAAAGAAAGAAAGAAAGAAAGAAAGAAAGCCGGCGCCTTAACGCTTGTATATTCACGTCGCCTTACTGCCGCGGTGTACAGCACGACGATAGAGGGGCACGACAGCATTCTCTCTTAATGAAGTCATCTGAGCCAACCAAGCAGGACTAGCGTTTTTTTTTGCGTTTGCTGTTCACGTCAGGCGAAAGGAAAAATAAGAAAAAAAAAGTCTTCGAGAACGCTGCCTGCTTTCACGTCCTCCATTTTCTTCAAAAAAAAAAGAAATATTCTGAAAAAGAGATCGAAGTTAGACGTTCGGCCCGCGTAGCCCACATTAATACGGCTTTTACAAGCGCCGTCCGCCAAAGACAAACGATGTACGCATCGGAAAAGTACGCGGCCGGCCAGAGAAAGAGATCTCTCGGCGGTGCGCGCGTACGTGACGCTGCTTTCGAGGCCGAGAAATGCGGCGCTGCTACACAGCCGCAGCCATCGATCACACCGACCGGACATCAGGGAAGACTTGGCGCCTCTTTGCTTCCCTCGTTCCCGGAAGAAAGTAATTTTGCAACTTATCTCGTCATCGGGAATATTTCCAATGGCCATTAATATAGCTGGAAACGATGACCAATCTTTACTGTGTTTATTCATCGTTTGCCTTTTTATTCGTTTTTCCAGTTGCATCACACAGTGCGCTGAAGATTTAACGCAGCTAAAAGCTATGCCACATTAATATTTTTCTGTGCAGCAGTGGTCCTGGAATGATATAGGACTAAGCATCTTATTGGTTTACCAATGGTTCCGTAATAGACCAGTTCTCACTACGACATTCCGGCAGCTTCGCTTTAAGCTGTTTGGCTTTGAAATCAGGGTTCATGAAGCTGAGAAACATTACAAAGAAGAGTATAGAAATTCAGCTGATACCGAAGAGGATACTTACTAATGATGCGCGACTCATAAAAAGTAAAAGTGTTGCGGTTAGAGAAAGCTGCTTTTTTTTTTCTTGTTTCATAGTCCTTGTTGCGAGGCTGTATAGTAAGTAGTGCTGTAGATGTCAGTTCAGGGCAGAATAATGCTCATCGAAAAATTCACTCGAAGCCTGTGCAAGTTCGTGCTCTCCGTTAAAAACCCCTGGACGTCGTGAAACGACTCGAAGAACGCGATAACAACAACAACAACAACAATAATAATAATAATAATAATAATAATAATAATAATAATAATAATAATAATAATAATAATAATAATAATAATAAAAAGTCTAAACATGCTCTGTTTCTCCGTCGTGTACTAGCACAGGCACCCGTCTATTTTCTTTTTACCCGTTCTCGCGGCAGTGACTAAGGGGTGATTAATTGCGAGATGGTAAACAAGCCTGAGAGCCCAAAAACCCCGGCAGATAAGGTCAGGTGCTTCGAGACCGTCAGCCTGCTGGCGCCCTGTGGCCTCTTGCAGAGGAGCATTTCGTTATAAACGGGGTGACGCCTGTCTCGTTAACACTGCTCGCCATCATCATGCATGTCCGGGGAGAAAAAAAGATTATGCTATTTCGGTGTGTATTGCAGGTGAATACCGGTGACAGGCTGCACACAGACTGCAGACTCACACCCCGAGTGCATTGGCCAGCAACTATCCGGCATAGAAAATTTCACACGCCAAACTCTTTGGAAAGAAAGTGTCATCGGTGGTCAGTGTTTGCAGCCGTCCGGTCCCCGCTACTCCATGACTCGCTGAAACCAAGCCTTAGTCGTGGCTTTGTTTGCAATCCTCGTAGTCTCGCTTTTCCTACATCGCGCTGCTCTTCGTTCAGCAATCGGCCTCTCGTTGCTGTATCATCTCGCTGTTTAGCCGCTTGCCTTCGAGATTGGCTATCCCACCGCACTGACCACACTCCCCGCCTGCCACCACTCTGCGTTAGTGGATCATCGGTTCGCCCCGCATTGCCCTTTTCTGCTGCTTTGTTTTCGAAGCCCTCGAAAGTCGGTTGCCACCGGCGCAGTTGCATCTGCGCACGAATTTTCAACACCGTAACTCTATTACCGGCACATCTCGGTTGCACGTTGACTGCAACTCCCTATCCTGTTCTCGGCACCGCCTACTCGTCCCACGATTGAAATGCCTGCTGAGCCAGTTACACTTGCTACTCAGAGGCCTCACACAGATACACACCGCTGAAACACGGAAAGTGCGGTTAGAAATGCTCTCGCACTAAAAAAAAAATTTGGAGGACACGTAAGTGCACGACGTGACAGCGGTTCCTATTGTCCATGCAGGCACGCATACTGTTGCCTCTTTTATAATCCCACTCTCTATGTGAAAGACCACTCCCCGTACATAAATAGCACTACCCTGACCAAGCCAGATGTGGTTACGAGGAATACAGTGATGGGTCTGTTGCGTGGCATCTTGAGAAGCGACGCTTGTAACGTGAGTTGTCGTCTGCTCCGTGTTTATACGACGATGAGAAAGACGATGGCTGACGGCCCGTGCGTTTGGCGCGTTTCTCTCGGCTGATCCGATCGCTGAAGATCCGATGCCTGGCATGTGTGGCTGGCGCCATCTATGAGAACCTCTTGTAACAGCCCCCCTTTCGACCAATCCGGATTTTTCTGACACTACCGGAACGCCGGCGCCGACGGCAACGCCGACACCGGCTCTTCTGTGTTAAATCCAGTTGGGACCTCAGTGGCGCTGCAGTCGCACCGGCTTCAGAAGAATTCCATCGCTTTATTTAGCACGTGACACACAGCCCTCGTGGATCGCATGCCATGATTACCTGACTTTCCCTCGCTGAGCGGAGGCGGTCGACGGTGTAATCTTGTTTCTGTCCTTGTTTGTCGACTCCGAGGTGTCCCTCTCGCTCTTATCCTTTCCGGAGTTTTTATTCGTTGGCTAGAAGTCAAGGCCCGCTAAACGCCGTTGCTCCCGAGATCACGCTGGTGATTTGTAGCGCTCAGTATGCTGCTTGTTTCAACCACAGTGGAAAACACCCGTGTGTTTTCTTCTCCTTCAAGCGCTCAAAGCTAAGCGCCTTCTTAATACTGTCGGCCGCACGAGATACTGCACCGTATTTTTGTCGGTAGTAAAATTTCCATGTTCTCCTTGGCCTGTTACGGGTGGAAGGGTCAGTCATCATCTTGCGCGTCCGTTTCTGGCTGTGATGTCGGTTATTAAGGGATGATCAGCGTCTTCTGACACTTAATCGCGGCATTCTACTCAAACGAGGGCCTGTGTAACAAGAGGGAGAGAGAGCTTTATCCTCAACGAAAAGAAGTGGGCCAGAGCTATAATTCTCTGGCTGGCTACTCTGCAATGAGGGAGAGGCTGGAGAGATAAACGAGCATTACGGTCGGCTGCGGTTAGAACAGAGGAGAGGTGCGAGTGCGTGCAAACACGTCATCGACGCCCCTGATCGCAGTCGCTCGTCGAGCTACGCTCCGCTATAGGAAGCGAAGAACACCCGAACTTCCCGGAGGCTTTCCGAACTTCGCTCCGTGTGCCTAATACAGCCCTTCCTTCATCCAACAGAAACCTGCTGTAAAAACGTGGCATAGAAGTGATGAACTTGCTGACGCTTGGTCCCGATTTCAGGCGCCCAACAGCCCTCTTTGTACGCACGGAGCTCGCTCATCCGGGCGCCTCAGGATGTTCCGCTTCCTCTCTTTGCTGTTTTGCTGCAAAACAAGCACCGGTGTCACAATGCGAAAATTCCGGCGCCTGTCTGTAGCCTCGGAGAGTGGAGTCCCTGACCCAGAAGCGCCAGCCACCACCCAACCACTTAACTCCATTCTGGCTTTTTCAGGTTTTGCGCCATGCCGGCCGAAATCAGGAACTTGCATGTAGAGCCGGCTTATAACATTATAAGCAACGGCGAAATCGAGTTCAAAGGCACAGAGGGGAAGCCAACTGCTTTCCATAAGCGCCACCCACCAACCACCTGTGCCGTTCAAAAGCGTCTCTCAACAACCACCCACCCAAATCTTCACCCACCTTAACTCTCCTGCAAAATTCTGTTGAATGTGTGACGCCTCAGCTTAGAGTAAAACCATCCATCAAAGTCGAAGCATCAAGGTAATCATCGAGGGTAAATCCAAATTCATTTCCATAATTGGCACATCAGAGGTTTAATCATCCCGGATTTTTTTCTCTTCTTTATTTACATGAATATAAAAGCATAGATGGGTGCCTGGTAGCTGCTTCATTGCTCCTTTTTTACAAATTAAAAAAAAAATGCTTGCACTGACGATATACAGCCCGACGAAACACAGCATAACTATAACGTGCACATAAAGCAACATAGAACGCCGCGGTGGCTCAGTGGTTATGGCACTCGGCTGCTGACCCGAAAGACCGGGCTCGATCCCAGCCGCGGCGGTCGAATTTCGATGGAGGCGAAATTCTAGAGGCCCGTGTGTGATCTCAGTGCACGTTAAGGAACCCCACGTGGTCGAAATTTCCGGAGCTCTGCACTACGGCGTCTCTCATAGTACGAGTCGCTTTGGGACGTTAAAGGCCCACAAACCATATTGCAACATAGAAAACACAGTACAGGTGTCCGCATAAATAGCATTAATGAGCGAGAATAATCACTGTATATGCAAATACAATGCAACACACAGTAAAGAACATAACAAATGTAGCAATAAATAACCACATAAGACCGTTGAAATAAGCAAGGACGAAGGAACATAAAAAAAAGCAGCGACATACCCACCTAACAATGACCTTTAAACGCAGAGATGTTAATGTGTTTACGTTTAAAAAAGGCAAGCGTAGCAGGGGGTGGCAGAAAGTTAGGTGGGCGAATGAGATAAGTAGGTGTGCGGGGATAAGGTAGCCATAGCTGGCACAGGCAAAGTAAATTGGAGAGGTATGGGAGAGGCTTTGTCCTGCAGTGGACGTAGTCAAGCTGATGATGATGATTATGATAATGGTGATGATGGTGGCATTAATGTGAGCATGAAAAAGGGTTCCCCGACTACCATCGCAATCATCCACTAAGCGGCAACACGCCAGCGTTCGGACCTGTTCGGACAAGAGCCTGCAGGGACCACCATTGTGGTCGAAATGTGGGCAGAGCCATCAGCAACACGTGCCTCACAGCTTCGGCGCCGCTTTCGACTGAAGAACTCCGTTACCTTTCTTGCTCTCTTTCTTCAACCTCCGCTGCTCTCCCAGATGGGAAGAGAGAAGGCGGCCTTCCGGCCTTTGACTAATACCTGATGTGCTTGATCTCCTCGCCTCGTCTCGTGTTCTGCAGCTACAGTCGCCCGCGCGCTTTAGACAAGCACAGAGCTCAAGCAGCACATGTTTGGAGTACCAGTCTGTGCAAAGAGACCGTCGTCGGTCATGAGGAACGAGCATGCAATTGCTCTAGATCACGGCAACAAATAGCGGGTAATTAGCAGTACCATACTGTTAATTGGAACCGCACAGCGACATTATAAACATTTACGATCTACTAATGATGTTTGTGTCTGACGAAAAATTCTGGAGATCGAACCTAAGACTACAGCCTATCCGGAAAGATCACTTCTAAATACTAAGCGAATGAAGAAAATAGCAGCCTCGTCCCATCAACTGCTTCCCATCAAATCAAATCTTTTTTTTTTCATGCTCACCGGGGTTACACGTATACCTTAGCTGGTTAAGCTAGATAACACTGTATAACATTTCTTTCCTCGCGTGAGGCAGCGCTCAGGAGAAGGCCAGTGCAAATTATCCGCCTATTGCAAACTTGCGCCACCTTCCTTTAACCTAACATGATGGATTATATTGGAGTGACCATTTAAGCTCCGCAGTAAGATTCGCCCAAGACGCCGGCGAACGAGTTTCAGATAGCGATTATTACTCTTCCAAAAAGTGGCCCGTCTTACCTCTCAGATTTCAGCTTTCGAAAAAAGCAAGGTGCCTATCGGATCAATACTTCATTCTTCTTCGAGCAAAGGGTAATATTGTTTCTGTAGAAAAATGCCTCTCCTTGGCTTCGTGTAGAGTGGAAGCAATCAAAAAGTTGATACCAGAAAACATCAATCTTCTGCTTCATTAGGATGAAGCGAAAACTTCCACCGGAGCGGCGCATTAGATTTCATCGCAGCGCACATTCCATAGCCCAGACAGTTCGGCAAGTTGCATGTCTAGTTGCTGCAATTTCGTCTTTTCGTTTCCATAAGGCTAGACTGGACCGCAATAAATGGTTCAACGAAGAAAAACGTAACAATCAGAGAAGGAAAAAGATTAGAATGGGCATAGAAGAATCGCGACCAGGTTTGCAATTTCTCCAACCAACCGTTTTTGTTTTATGTGTACTGAATAAATGAATAATGGTGCTAACAACCGGGAAATGAAGCAGCTATAAGATAGCTGTATACTTTTGCCGCTATGTGAATGTTTATTGCAGGTTCTTGTACCAGGGATAGAAAAAACTCTTCTTGATTTGAAGCAGCCAGCGAAAATTTCATCGCGCGTGCTTTCAGTTGAGTGTTGCGTAGACACGCTCGACGAGGAATACCGGTTTTAAGGTGAGTGATGATAAACTCCTTGAGGATAACATCTGAAGGGGCACCAATTTCAAGCGAGTATCTTAACTGCAGCTTGAATGCGCATTTTCTCAGGCGGAAAAAGTTTTTAATTACGTGTCACGGTGAATTACGGGTGAAAATAATGCTAGACCCTTTTTTGTGCGCGTGTGGCTGCACAGGAGATTGATCGGTAAGCTACAACGTCCGTATCCTAGTAGAAAAGAAGATTAGCTTTCTTCTCATAACCAGCTTTTTTCCATAGTCTTGTAATTTGCAACAGCGGAAGTCTCAACGGAACTTACTTTCTCGTCGTTAATATGCTTATTGCGCTTTACGACGTTTAATTCGGGCGAGCGTTCGCCGTACGAAAGTTTCGCACGGCCCGCACCCTCCCGCGTCTTCTAAATTATGTTCCCTGAAAAATTTCTTGGTTAGGCGTCGATGTGAACAGGGGCCCCAGCTTTCGTGTTAACTTCAATGTCATTAGGTTAGGGCCAAGATTACTAAAACAAACTTTCTTTACATTCGCTCACCTCAAGAAATCTCGATTCTTTATTTCCATGGCTCCTTAGCCCTTCACGCAGCCAAAGCGGACCAAACTGTCCAATCAGTAAGCAGAATGGGCTAGGACATGCTAAGCAATCAAACAACAAGCTGACGAAGGACCGTTAAAAAAGACCAATCAGGATGGTGAGTGCATGTAGCACAGAGGTCTGAGCAAGACTCGCGCTTCAGAACACACATAATCCGAGAGCCTCATCTAGTGAAAGAAAAAAGAAAACGATTTGCATTTTAGCATGAACAAGTAGCATGTGATATAGCTTCGTCGTTGCTATAAAGGCATGCGAAAGATAACATCAATCCGTCGTTTAAGGCTGCCCTTAAAAAAATATCGATAAAAAAAAGCTGAGCGTGCAGGAGGATAACGACAGCTCGAAGTTATTGTGGTCAGCCGTTTCGCACAAAGTTTGCGGCGGGTTGAAAATGGTGCGCCTTCGAGGGGCCACCTCCTTTACTCGCTCCGCCAGTGCCAATAAGAAATAGGCGGGGTGTGGGCTCGCTAGAGATTGGAAACTTCGCTTGACTAGGTGTGGCGTTCCGATGACACGTTTCCTTTTCGACGCTGTTGGCCCATGTTTTTCCTCGTGCACCAACTGCGTGGTAGGTGCAGTGGGCGTGTGTTACAGTTCACGCTGAAAGGTAATTTGTCTCGCCTTTCTTGTCGAGAAATAGGGAACACACCGAACTGTCTGTGCGTCTTTCTGTCTGCACGTGTCTCGGTCTTTGCGGAAGCAGGCACGATTGTTGAAGTGGTCTGTAACTGTGTAGCAGTCTGGCTTCGCATGAGGTCTATTATGCAGACGCCACCCCGCGGTGAGCCAGAATAGTACGGCTTAATCAATGCTAGTCTGAGGAAGCCGGCGCTCAGCAGAGACCCCGACGAGATTGCCCTGGATAAAATTTCCACTTAGGCCTAAGCAACGAGGGGCGCGATGTTCCCCCATTTTGACTTTTAAAAAACCATGCATAGCACGTGAACTTGATTCAAGCTAGGAATAGTCAAGTTGATAAGATCGCGAAGGCTGTGTCTTGTTAACGCCAACCAGGTGAACGCCATGGCAAGAATGAGCGAACGCAAGCTTATTTGTAGTGTTCTCTGCGCTGCATTACGAGGAATTTGGGACCACACCCGACTAGTGCCTGCTAAGCTTAGTGGCCTGTCACGCTCTGTTCTGTAGCCACTTGCTTATTCTGCTTCTTTCTCAAATCACGGGTGATGTGAGCGCGCTATTTCCGAATGTTCAATGTCATGCACAGCGTGGTGGCAACCAAGGGAACTAAAATAGAAGTTCATGTTCCGAGAGAGAGGGAGAGAGAGAGTAATTTAATGAAAGAAATGGTGGAGAGGTCGGCCTGCGGTAAGGTTACTCTGGCCTAATTACTGATAATAATGGGGCAGAGACCATTTCACCATCATTCATACTCTCACTCAATGTCTCATCTTCCAGCATGTCGAACTGTGCCTTATTCTCAAAGGCTTCTTACGCAGGCATTATGAACTGTCACTGAGCTGCGCAGGTATCATTTCAGTCGCAGTTCAACAGCACAACAGGTGCGAGTGCATAAACACTCGCTGTGTTTGTGTGCATCTTGGTGCCCTGTAGATTGGTTTTCGTTAGTTGCCAATCAACCAAGTTGCTCACACACGAATCATTTAGGTGCAGCACCTTCTGCTACAAACTACCGAATAAATACCGTCAGCAGCTAATAGCGGCGGCCGGAAATAATTCTGCGCTTATTAGGCCGCGAAGGCTCCCTCTGCATAGCTATTAGTCAAGGCGTTCGTAGCTTAAATTATAGCGAGCCAATGTGTCGCGAATTTCGCGTGCTAGCTTCGGTAACAGCGCGTAATATGCACCGGATGCAGAGAACACGCGCACATCGTCCCAGTACGCTCAGCACGTGCCCGCGTAAATCAGCGCGGTCTATCTCTGGCTGGACACCGCCAAGGCCGGCCTTGGCCAGCTTCTCCGCAGCGAAGCCTCCACTCGGACCAGCGTTGGACGCTCGAAGCAAGAGCGACACTTGTCGCACTGACCACAGGAACGACCTCCGCGGGCAACAAAGCCGCCGCGCGGACGCAGGGGGATCATTAGCACTCAATGACGCCAGCCTCCGAGATGCCCCTCCGCGGAGCGCTTCTTGGCACTAGCCGCGAGTGCGTAATCTGATCTGGGCCACGGAAGACGCTGGATGCATTTGTTTATCGTCCTGCGTAGTTTTGTGCACTAGAGCGGGGCGTGCTGGCTGCGGTTTCTAATATGTCGATAACTTCAGCAGCTAGGAAAGAGGAAACATGTTGCGTTATACCTCGCCTATGCTGAAAAGCGAGCGGCTACCGCATTCGTGGCAGTACGGTGGAGTCTAGGTCGTCGCCAGTCGTCCCTCCGCTACAGGAAAACATACTGGTCTGCTACTCTGCACTGGGGGAAAGGAATGGAGATTAAAGGCGAAAGAGAGAAAGAGAGCTGAGGTGGAATTTTTAATTTTAATTGGTTTTTGGGATGGGAAAGGAAATGGCGCAGTATCTGTCTCATATATCGTTGGACACCTGAACCGCGCCGTAAGGGAAGGGATAAGGGAGGGAGTGACAGAAGAAAGGAAGAAGAGGTGCCGTAGTGGAGGGCTCCGGAATAATTTCGACCACCTGAGGATCTTTAACGTGCACTGACATCGCACAGCACACGGGCGCCTTAGCGTTTTTCCTCCATAAAAACGCAGCCGCCGCGGTCGGGTTCGAACCCGGGAACTCTGGATCAGTAGCCGAGCGCCCTAACCACTGAGCCACCGCGGCGGGCAAGAGGTGGAAATAGAATATCAAAAAGGAAGTAAGGACTTAGCCACACAGTCAAAACCAACCGCGGAGGCAGACTGCAGCGCCCTCGAGCGACGGAATTGTGTATATGACAAACCTTCAGAGCCGACGATCGCTGCGGCCACGTGCGTGGATCTCACCGCCAGGTAGCGAAGAACAAGATGATCCAGAGCACGGCATAGCGATTGTCAGAAAATGAAGTGAAGTTGATTATATGACATGCAATGGGACGAACAGCTAGTAGCCAGCTGTTGGTTAGGGTAACAGACTGGACCCCATGAGAAAGAAAAGGCAGTGGGGACAGGAGAGAGTCAGGCGGCCAGGTGGAATGAGGAAGTCCGTTATGGTAGTTTTGCCACTGCTAGCACAGAACGGATCGCACTGAGGAGGAGAAAACTTTATTGTACTCTGAGGTTTTGGCGCATCTTCAGAGATGTTCTCTCCAACAGTCTTCTCTGTCGAGCTCGTCCACATTTAATCAATGGTCGGTTGCCCTCAGTCTAGGGCTCCACTGACCACTGCCGCCCGTAGAGCTCGCCGTCCCAGTCCTCGTTGGTCCTCACAGCGGTCGCTGGACAGCAGTCTCTCCCATTCCTCCGCACTCAGGTTTTGTATTTTGAGGACCACGTGTATATTTTGACAGGCCCATGTGATGTGATATAATGAGGGTTTTTCGTCGCACCAGGGACATTTGTCCGCGTATATCGTAGGGTGCATTTTGTTTAGTATGCGCAGGTTTGGGTAAGAACCTCTCTGTAATTGTCTCCAAGTGACAGCTTCCTCTCTGTTGACAGATGTGTGTGGCGGGGAATGTCGGGCTCTTCTGCCTCTGTAGTTTTGTAGTATGGCCGAGTATTCCTTGGGTGCTGGCACAAGTTCCGCGGTTTCGTCGGATGCTCGGAAAGTAGTGTATCTTCGAGCTATCCTGGCGGCCTCTTGGTTCCCTGCCAGCCCCGTGTTTCCCGGTACCCACACAATTTTGTTTCTGGTCCTGTCGTTTTCTTCGTGGCTTTTTATTATGTCGCTCGCTTCGAGGAGTTTACGGAGCATTTGACGACCTATCCTGCCATTCGTGTAATTTCGGCAGGCTGTTTGAGAGTCCTTGAGTGTTAGCGACCGCCCGGTTCTACAGTCCTCCGCCAACGCTAGAGCAATGGCTACTTCCTCGGTCTCTGCTACCGTGCAGTCTCGCATAGATGGGCTAGTTATT
This sequence comes from Amblyomma americanum, assembly GCF_052857255.1. Classification (NCBI taxonomy): domain Eukaryota; kingdom Metazoa; phylum Arthropoda; class Arachnida; order Ixodida; family Ixodidae; genus Amblyomma; species Amblyomma americanum. The sequence continues at coordinate 7,883,891 of NC_135503.1, read as the reverse complement.
TCGTGCAGAGACGAATCGACCACCGTGGCCACTGCAATCAATCCCGCGTCTTAACAATAAAGGCGATGATGGACACTGCTTTCTGTTAGCTCTGGCGTTCCAGTTGGTAGCTTTTAATAGCAGAGGTGCAGAAGATTGAATCAATGAAGTAGTAATTACAGAGTGCAACCCGAGGTTCACAAAGAGCTTGCCTTCGTGAAATCGGTTTCGGCACACCACCCATTTGAGGCTGAAGAGCGCCCGAGTACTATGAAACCCATCGAGGCGCCGTGCAGCAGGTAACGGAACGTGGCCGCGTCGTACACCCAGCAGTTGCCGCGCGCGCCGCAGTTCACCTCCCGGACCAGACACGACCTGTTCATGATGGCCCCGTAGATGACCGGGTACGGGATGAAACCTGTCGGAGCTCAAGAACAAGGCAGGCTGAAATGCTGCTTTTTAATAACATCGGCATCAGGTCGATGACAAGCATGATCGTGGCAGTGTGGACATGGTAGTTGAGAAATAGCCCGTCGCTGTATAGCTCTATATTGATGGCAAGTCTACTGGACAGTAAAAAAAGCAGAATCAAACATCCCACAGTATATTACAAAATCCCACTGACGTCGAGCCCACATAAGCAAGATTTCGCGCACAGGTATCGATGTCGAAGTCCTTGTTTTGAAGACGATTACCATTCAAAAAGGCAATTATCCAAGACAAAATGCGGCAGTCATTCACCGGTCTAGAACTTCATTCTTCAAACACCTAATCTTTTTTGTTGATTTGATCAAAAATTAAACAAATTTGGTAAAGACAATAATGTTACCATAAGAAAAAAAAGGAAAAAAATCATGACGAACCGAAGATGGAACAAAGGGTGAGAAGAACCGCGATGGCAATTTTTTCTTCTTTCGGGTGCATACAGCTGGGTCTAGAGCAGGAGAATAATAGATACATAGGTCAATGTTTCTGCCCGTGGATCTTTGGGCGCGAGCTCCTCGCTAGAGCCACTGCGGCAGAATGCATTAGGGTTAGACAGGGCTTAAATTCAAGGAGGTCTCGAAGGGCCTCAGAACCCCAACCAGTATAGACAAGGGATCTGAGATTCACTGCGCCACAATGTAGAGACGTCATGAATACGAAGCTGGTAACCATTTTTTATTCTTCTTGTCAGTGGCGGTCGGAACGTTTATTCTCTGCCGTTTCGAAAATTTCACTGTGATTTTTGGTAAGAATTATTAATATATTTTCTGAAACCTGAGACACAGAAAAATTAGAAAAAGTTGGCAACCATATATACACAAAGGCTGGAAGAACAAGGAAAACTCGTTCCCTAACACCATGAGTAGGTCTTGAGTTGGTCACTCAGCCTCAAGGCTACACAACAACAACGAGCACACTGGCAGAGCGTGGGGATCGCTTGTTTCAGGTTCGCGACATAAACTGAGCAAACGACGACCTTTAAAAATGATTTCTCACCTTCGTATGATACGATGCGTTAAACAAGCCGCCACCGCTTTTTCTCTCTCCCTCTTTATTTCTCTCTCCACTTGTGCTCGAATCACTACAGACCCCCCTTCGATCGAGCCAGACTTCGAGCACTGGTGCTAAAAAGTGTACTCCTCCTTCGCACATCCTCGCTTACACGCTCCTCATAGCACTGATCTCATGTTTAGCTGCACCTGGAGTATGTGCGGTCCAGTTTGCTATGCGCCCTGCGTCCAGTATTCGTTGTCCTGGAAGCTGTGTATAAGGTGGCGAATTGCATGTGCTCGTCAAGCAAGGCGAAGATAAACGTCAAAGGCCGACTGGTTTCCGTCCTAACTGTCGCAAACGCATGCGACGAAGCGCTAGCTAAGAACACTGATATGAAAAAGAAAACTGAATCACATCGACAAAAGGGGAAAAGAAGGTCAGCATGAAATTCCACGCAAGCTTTAGCGCCTTACTTGAACACGTAGATGGCACTGGCCACCGGATGAGCTCTGAGGGTGCGGGCATTCTTGGGCAAGAAACTAACCAGATACTGTGTATTCATCTCGAAAATTCGCACACTGAGATAGCAGCGCAATTTTGAATTAAAATTGTGAAAATGTTCACCCTGTACATTAACGCACCATACACCATGCGCTGAACCCGTCTTGCATGTGCCCGTGCTTAAATCTGCTTCCCATCTGATTAGCGCTGGCGTGTAGCAGTCGAAACGTCGATGTTTTAAACTTTGTCTTTACTTTTGGTCGGCTCGCTTATGCTCGTTTAGTTATAATTGTCCCCCACAAGACAAGCTTTCATCAAACTTGAAAATGCACTAAACCCACTTAGTAGGTTGGACACTATAGAATGAACCGCAGGGCTGCATGAAGTTGAGCGGTGTTAAGGTGAGCAGGCATCAAAGATACAAACAAAATGAACAAAGAAATCTGGCCAGACCTTATGCCAATGAGGGCGCTGCCGGCCTTGGATGTGGCGAAGACCATCCTGGCCAAGCCAAGCACGGCCACGAATGGCACGAACATGGTGCACTCGTTGAAACAGAATCCTGAGCTTGCATTAGACGTGTAGCTGCTGCCGTCCGGACGTAGTAGGCACTGGCAGTCCAGCAGCTGCGAAGGTTATGCGTTCGGTTAGCACATTGTTAACTTTACACCTCTGATACGCTGGAAGACATATTCACCTCAACAACTGTATAGATTATTAACACGAACGGTTATTAAAAATCCAACGGTACCTTATCTTTGTCCATGCGCCGTTGTGCTGTTTAACCTTCAACTGTGTAAATGGCTACTTTGCGTCACAGGCACCTTAATAGAACACTGGGCCTATTTCCACGGTGCAGGTCAAAGCAGGTAGTGATAAGCACATTAGGCAACGGTGCAATAATCACCTTGCCCCCAAAATGGCGTCCAATATGACAATGATCCTAAGCGAAAAATATGTGGCAAGTGCAGTTCGGAAGCGATAGAGGAAGTGTTTACGAGCATTCTTAATAATAATAATAATAATTAGTTTTTGGGGAAAGAAAATGGCGCAGTGTCTGTCTCGTATGTCGTTGGACACCTGAGCCCGTCGTAGGGGGGATGGGGGGATGGGGGGGGGAGGGAAGAGGTGCCGTGGTGGAGGGCTCCGGAATGCTTTCGACCGCCTGGGGGTCTTTGGCGTGCACTGGCATCGCACAGCGCACAGGCGCCTTAGCGTTTTTGCTCCATGGAAACGCGGCCGCCGCGGTCGGGTTCGAACCCGGAAACTCCGGATCAGTTGTCAAGCGCCCTACATGCATTCTTGAAAATTGGTTTTTGGGGAAAGGAAATGGCGCAATATCTGTCTCACATACCGGCGGACACGTGAACCGCGCCGTAAGGGAATGGATAAAGGAGGGAGTGAAATAATAAAGGAAGAAAGAGGTGCCGTAGTGGAGGGCTCCGGAATGGATTCGACCACCTGGGGACCTTTAACGTGCACTGACATCGCACAGCAACGGGCGCCTTGGCGTTTCGACTCCATCGAAACGCGGCCGCTGCGATCGGGTTCGAACACGGCAACTCCGGATCAGTGGCCGAGCGCCATAACCACTGAGCCACCGCGGCGGGCTTACTTGCATTCTTCATCTCCATTCTCACAGGCCCGTTACGAGGCGCACGCAAGTTCAAACATGACCAATGAACGCGAATGTTTCAGGAACGAATTAATGAGTGAACTGGGGGAATGCGTCTGTACCTTACTCCGTGGTCTGTACTATGAGGAACCTGCGCTGCCAAGGTGGCACTGCAATTGTTCCATTCGGTGACTCAAAACTGCTTTTGTCAGCCGCTCGGGTCGCTGAAAATGCGAGAACACATTCTGCGCGATTAGATACCTGCGTTTGGCTGACAGCATTCATTGTCCAGCTTCTCTCGGCGTAGCCCAGATAGCTGACGCACGGCACGTGCGCCTTCGAGAGAGCGCGCAGGCTCACGCCAATAAGCGCCTGAAGGTGGCGCGGAAAAGTACTAAGAGTACTACCCAAAACTGCTTGCTCTTCTCGCTAGGCAGTGTGTTATGGCGCTGCAATCGGCACCGCAAACTTCAGCGCAAGTTCCCCATAGGGTGGCTCGACTGATACAGCGACACTGGTTGCGATGTATGTGCAAGACGCCCTCTAATCGAGCTTTTACTGCAGGTACTTGAAGAGTGGAGTTCATATAAACGACGAGACTTCTCTCAACCAGGCGGACATATTGCTGCTGTTAACGCATTTAGCCGATGGCACTGTTTCTGGCACGTGCGCAAGTGGCCACGCGGACACTTGTACGAACTTCCTGAACGAATGATTGTTTACCAACACTGTGAACTCAGTATGCCCACTCACTCTATACAGCGGATGACACCAACCTGTATAAAGCCGCATCTAAGCTTCCATTCAGAAATCGAGACGCCATCCCGCGGATGGCAAGCAAGAATAGGCAAAGTACAAGATCAAGAAAGCGCCGTCAGATTCGACTAATGTGTGCTACCGGTTGTCTGTTCGAAAAATGACAGTGCAAAGGTGTAAGGCAGCTTGGCGTCAGCATTTCCGAACGTTATTTTTAAAATATATTTTTAAAGAATGAGAAAATACGAGGCACTGCGCGTTTCGTCACGTCTGCGATGCGTTCATGCTTTCGCTGCACAGTTTTCAGCAATAATGCAATCAGTTGACAGTTTACACACACGAGACAACTATTTCCAGTAACAAAATAGCCCAGCTGTTTAGTAGGGCAGTACTCGCCACTACGCAGCACGCTGTCACAAAAAAACTTTGCACAGGCGCTGCAGTCCTCTGTATTGAGCTTAAGCGGGCTTAAGCGTCCACAATGGCAGTACACAACGTGCATGTAGCGACCATGCCACACCCACGCTCGCGATGCTCAGACAAGAACATCTTCATATTCACGTTCATATCAACATTTCATAAAGCTTGAGCGCGTGCAGACTTCAGATATATCTAAAAGGAGTCTAAGTGGCAGCGAGCAAGCATTGCGCAGTGAACCAACACCATTCCTCCACTGCCGTAATTACATAGTATTCGCTCTTTGAGACGGAAGTAATAAAATCCTATAGTGCAGAAGAAACGACTAATAACAGTTATCTGCGTTCGAGGCGATATTTCACAGAAACAAGTTTCCGTTCAACAAGTCAAAGTGCTGTTCGATGAGAAAATGTGCAAATGTGCACGATACCACACTGAGCAAAGTTTCTTAACAGGCAAAATAACCTCGAAAGAAGAGCGCGACACGCTCATATCTGTAGTCAAAGTCCAGTTCAGTTGTCTGCGACTTAATTTGATTCCAAGGAAGTCGCCTAATTGGTATCCAAAATGTCACAAGATGAATGTTTCGAAAAGAAAGCCAGTAAGGATAACAGACCGGAAAGGTGGCATCAAGCTTCGGGTCAGAAGGATACAGTCAGGAAATGCTATGCGGCCGGGAATTCTCTGGGAAGTGGCGTCCCTGCAACGGCATGAATGGGCTGGTGTCCACCACCGCTGACACGGTTCCCACTGGCGACGCCTCAAACAGTGCTTCTGATAATTTGTCCGGTAGGACGGTGCGGTCCTTGGTGTCCGGCAGGCGCATCGCAAAGAAGGCCGCCGCGGCGCACGGCAGAGACATAACGCCCAGCGGCACTGAGGACACCGGGAGGACATCCCAGTACACAGCCAGGGGCATCGGGATGCTCGCGGCCGCCGAGAAGGCCGTGCAGAGCGCCAGTCCCGAGCAGCGCACCACCGTGGGGTAAACTTCTGCTGCGTACAGCGTGCCGATGGTCTGCGACGCGTCCACGCTAATGCTCGCCGAAAGCAGCAGGGCTGCACTCAGACCGATGTGGTCGTCGCTGATCGAGCTGGCCATTAAGCTGAACGCGGCAGCAAAGAAAAGCGCGCCAGCCTGCGAGAGCCTGCGACCCAGGTGCGCAGCGGACACGATGGCGGCCAACCCAGTGGGGACTGACAGCACTGAGCACAAGGCCAGCAGGCCGGCAGGATAGAAGTTCAGGTAGTGGATCTTCAGCGATGCGAGTTGCGAGGTCAACGCAGTCACTGTCCAGAAGTAGTACAGGATGATGCTGTTCCAGCGGCCCAGCACGCACACTGTCTCGCAGCAGGCAGCCTCGGGAGCAACCTCGGAGCAGCAGCGTTCCAGGTCGCGGCGCGCACGCGCCCACTGGCGGCGCACTTCGAACAGGTTCTCGCCGTTCAGCGTGGCTGCGTGTAGGATGACTGCTTCGGCCTCTTCCATGTGGGCTCGCGCTAGAAGCCAGCGCGGAGACTCCACAAAGTTTGCAATGAAGCGTAGCATCATGAAGCATGGCACCATGCTGGCCAGCTGCAAGACGTGCCAGCTGAACTGCAGCCACATGAAGGCGGCCGCGATGACAGCGCCGAAAACCCTGCCCATCATCACCACCATTGAATACAGCGTGCGTCGTTCAGGCGCAATGACTTCCACCACGAGGACGAAGCTGGTGTTGAAGAGCGTGCTCGCGGCGGCCCCCAGAAGGAAGCGCATGGCGAGAAAGCTGTTTACGATGGCAGATAGCAGGATTACCAGGCCTGCAGCCTGAATCACAACTACCGAGAACTGCACCACCGGCTTGCGACCCCATCGGTCTGCCAGAGGACCCGTCACGAGCAGCGCGCAGATGGCACCTGCCGAAAACGCACAGCAACTCAGCGGCATGATCCAAGCACGCTCGCACACCAGGCCGAACTCTTGGACTACAGAGTTACCGTAGGCGGAGGGCGCGTATTCCCAGCTTGTGCAGGGCGCCGTAGGTAAGTCCGATGAGTTCCATTCCGCGTACATGCGACATCGACTGAAGCGGCCATCTTCGGTGCGCGGTATCATATGGCGCTTCCATTGCACGTCCGAGATGTTGCGCACGTTCTTGGGCCTGGCACACCAGTGGTCGACATCGTGCTGGGCGATCTGCAGCGGCAGCGTGTAGAAAGGCAGCACTAAGGCGGCCAGCATGCCGAAGTGGAACGTGGCTGCCTGGAAAGGGCCATGCCTGCCCATTAACAGTGACGCGTCTTCGCGCCGCACCGTGCTAGCTGTGGCTATCGGTGGTAGGGTGGCCGGATGGTCCTGCTGCAGGCTCAGCGAGGTGCGCGATAGCGAGCGTCGGCTCTGAACAACCGACTGCATGCTGTCCTGAAAGTCGCGCTGCTCGCTTCGCTGATGCTGCTCGGGCGATGGCCTCTTCTCCGATGGTCTCGTGCGCTCCTCGGACCCCATGCTTGACGGCGCTGTGGACGTAGGGGCCCCACTGCCTTGTCGCTGTTGGACGGGCTGCTGTGTCTGGTTGGTGTTGCTACTGGCCGAGGACGAGCGCAGACGGGTCAGCAGAGGGGACAAGAGCCCCTGACCTTTGCCTCCCCAGTGGCCAGAAAATGCGCGCTGGCGCAGGGACCGCAAAGCCATAAGCTCACCCAGGGACGTGCTTCTCGTCACTGCTGTCGGGTAGGACGCGCCCAGCTTCAGTGGGCGCTCGGAGCCGCGGGGGTTTGCCGGCAGCGAATATTGACGCGAAGACGATGGAAGCTGGGGAGACGAATGGAGGGACTCCGATGAACGGGTGGGATTTGGATGCACCGCAGTCCGGGACGTGCGAGTCGCTGGCAACGCAGTGACCGACTGTTCTGGTGCAGCCGAGATAGCCGAGGGGTACGTTGGTGTTGGAGGAAACGTCAACTGCGTCGCCAACGGTGCGGTAGCGCCGAGGGTTGCTGGTGCCCGCAGTGACTGCAGCGACTGCAGCGACCTCGACCTGGGACGAAACGTCAACTGCGTAGACGACGGTGCGGTAGCGCCGAGGGCTGCTGGTGCCCGCAGTGACTGCAGCGACCCCGACCTGGCTAGTTGCGTCCCTGATGGTAGCGACGATGTGCGATGAAATGACCGCGTCCTGCGTGTAAAGCTGCTACCAGATGGCGTATCATGCCGCGTCAGCGATGACGGCTGCACCTCCGATGGCGGGGTCTGGAAGCCGGAGTTCCTCCGGACCGGCTTAGAGCCCTTGCGCCGCACCTTTTGAGTCTTGCGCATCGCCGTCCTAGGCTGCTCCACACGTTCCAGTGAAGGTCGCAGAGGGGGCTCTTATTTCGTTAGGGATAGAAACTGCCCGACGATGCTGCGCGTACGACGCACGTTCTTCTTCTGACGCACGAGCTTCAGCCACTCTCGCGATGCTCATCGTCCTTCTTCTTCTTCATTGTCTTCGAAAGTGAGTTCACAGGAAAATTCAAGGAAATGAGAAAAAAAGAAAACGACGTATGCACCTGGTATTGACACCTGAAATATGTTTCTCAAGAAAGTGTTTTTAGAAACTGTGTAGTCCTTGAAATGTGTTCCGCCAGATAAGTGGAAACACGAAATGCCATCGAACGCAATGCTCAGCAAGGAATCATAAAAAACTATGGCTCTAATCACGCTGTGAAGGTGGTTGGACAGCGAAGCTGTAAAACGACACCCAATTACCCATTGCGACTTCACTTGAAAATTCACACCCGTGAAACCAGAGACAAGTGAAATGTACATGAGCTGCATGCTGTATGGCTGATTTCAAAGGAGATATGCTGTCTGCATTCAATTTTTAGCCTGGCGTTTTGAAGCGAGAAGCTTCACTACGCTAGTCAACACCGCGCTTCGCGCGAGCCGGCGTATGTCCATTCCATTCAAAAACCTTTATTTCCACCAGAGAAGAGGATCCCCTACTCCCCATCTCTGGCACGCAGGCCTAGGGGTGGGGGCCGGGAGCCTCGCATCTAAAGGCAGGCATAGAGTTCTTGGTCTCTTGCGGCCTCCAGTGCCAGGTGAATGACTTTTTTCTGCACGGCGGGGTCCGCGCTTTGCAGAAGGGTTTCCCAGGCTTCCTTGCTATTTATTCCTTCTTTAATCCCTGGGGAGTGTGTACATTCCCAAATGATGTGATCTAGGGTCCCCCTATTCTCACATTTTTTGCATTTTTCCTCTATTTCCTTTTCCCTAAATACGTGTGATGCCCACACCGGGTTTATGAAGTTCCCAGCTTGTAGTCTACGCCATGTTGTAGCTTCTTTATTCCCTAGTGTTTTGTCCGGCGGAGGGAAAATCCTCCTTTGACTTCTATAGCTCTCTATTATTTCTGCATAGCTGATCAGTCTCTCATCCAGGTCCTTGCAGTCGGGCGGCTCTCCCCTGGCTCGGAAGTAGAGGTCTCGAGCCAGGGTGTTTGCCGCCTCGTTTCCAGGGATGGATGCGTGAGCTGGTACCCACACGATGCGTACGTCCCTCCCAATTTCCTTCTTTTTTAGAATTTGTGCTGCTTCTAAGGCAATCCTCCCTCTGCCATAATTGTAGACTGCAGTTTTGCTGTCACTAGCTATAATTTTGGCCTGCGTTCCTACGCATGCGAGCGCTATTGCGGCTTCTTCCGCCGTTTCCGGGTTGCGGCTTCGAATGGATGCTGCTATCTCAGGTTCCCCCTTTCCGTTGACCACTGAGGCCACGGCTGCTCCTAGCTTCCCACTTGCTGCATCTGTGTATGCCACTGCTTTCTTATCTAGACTGTCCAGTCCTCTGGCCATGGCTTCTGCCCTCTTTTCCCTTCTTTCCTTGTTGAATTCTGGGTGCATATTTTTGGGCAATGGGTCTACTCTGATCTTTTCCCTAGCACATTTTGGAATGTCTTGTCGGAGCACGAGTGACGTCACGCACGGCGCAGGTGGCCGCCGCTGACTCCGTCGCCTCTTTCTCTCTCTCTCTCTCTCTCTCGCTCCCTAGTCACTATACTGCGCATGCGCCACTAGTAGCACCGAGCCACAGGTGTCCCGGCGCTGCGCAGCACCGCACCTTTCCTCAAAATCCAACTTTCAATTTTCAGTTTTCTCTTTCTTCTTTCCCTCCCTCCTTTATCCCTCCCTTTACGACGCGCTTCGGGTGTCCACCGAGATATGCGAGGCGGTTACTGTGCCATTTCCTTTCCTCAAAAACCGAACAAGTGAGCCGACGGCGTTTATAGAGTTCATTGGCGTTGACAACTTTGCAAAGGCTGTTCATTTTCACGGAAGGAAAAGCTCACAACCAGCTCCGTGGGTCAGTGGAGGCCTCATCGCTTTCATGTACGTGTCGTTGGTGTCCAACTGCAAAAATCTGCTTGTTCCCACTGGATAGGCGCTGCGCCCTCCCTGCCACCCTGGAAGGTAGCATGCAGTTAATGGTTGATCTCGAGAGATTGATCACCAACTGAACGCTGCGGCCTCGTTATTGCTGCAGAGCCGCATGTCAGCCACAACGGTGTCAGCGCTAATGAATTCAGGCCACATCTCTCTCTCACCACCGCCACATGTATCAAAGCACGAGTGAGGCCTCCGCATATCCAGGGGGCCAGTTATGCGCCCTTCCTTTGCTCAAAGCCATCGCCGTCTTTCGCTTTGTATATCGTGGATTAGCTGAGATAATCCTCAATAAATTTTTTTTCTCCCATATTCATCGCAATTACTGCGAATAAATTTGCCATATAATCAGCGCTTGCCTTCTCAGCTTTGCTCGTTTGAAGCCTTGTTGAACCATTTCCATGCCGTCATCAAGCGTACTCGAGAGCGAATGCTATAAAACTCCCGTCCTTAGCTTGTGGGTTTTCATATAACCTTGAACCGAGGAGCAGATGTGGTGGCAGTATTCCCGAATATATTCAGCAAAATTTTGAGCAACCGTTCGTCGTACAGATCCCGGGCCGTGTCAAAGCATTTCTCTTTGCATATAGCTTACATATTTTAGTCAAGTTGGAGGCTAGTTTTCGGCAGGGGTTTGGACCAATGACATATTTACCTTCAGTTACATGATTTAAGGTGAGGTGGAGGTGTCCACCGAGATGTCGAGATCTGAGAGCTACTGCGTTATGTCCAAAATAAAGAAAAACACGCGCGCACATCTCTGTACATTACAGATGGAGAGGGGCGTCCAGTTGATGATATTGCGTAAATAGATTATTTGTGTATAGTACCTCTCCCCAGTATCCTTTCTGCCTGCCCCTTCATCTCTTTCATTTCATTTCTCCATTCTGCCGGCTATCCGTTATTTCCGCTGCGACACCTTTTAATTATCATTTTATTAAACCACTACTACTACTACCACCACCACCACCACTACCACTACCACTACCACTACTACTACTACTACTACTACTACTACTACTGCTACTACTACTACTACTACTACTACTACTACTACTACTACTGTTGCGCCATTTCCTTTCCTCAAAACATATGCTTTCGCATTCCTCCACATCAGCAGGCTTAAGCGCCCTCAATTTTTTGTTACAGAGGTCTCGGCCTTCAGCGAAAATCCTGCTGGTGTGCCCCACAACCCGGCTTTCTATTTGTTATCAAACCAGAATTTACGCTGACTGAGCGCAGCACCGAGTCCGGCAATGCTGGCGTCTGTGTTTCACCCGAGTCGTTCACGCTCACGACCACAAAAACAAAGAACTCGGGGACAGCGGAGTAGGTGGCTATCGCCATGGCAATGGTCAACACCAAAGCAGTCACCCTAATTAGCGACTCCAAAGTCGCTATAAACAATTTCGCGAAAGGTATGATCTCCAAGGAGACCGAACGAATCCTAAGGCATAAAGACTGGAACCAAAGAGAGGGGGAACTAATATGGGTGCCGGCACACTCGGGGAACAGGGGAAGCGAGTTTGTAGCTCGAGGTTATGCCAGCCGAGCAGTGAGCCAGGTTGAGTCTCCCAATTTCTCGAGAGATGCATTCATATCCTTTCATGACTACACTATAATCACTTAAGACTGGAAAGGAGGATATATCCGCCACCAGACAAGAAACTCGACAAAAGGCAGGAGGTAACGTGGCGTCGGCTCCAGACGCGAGCCTTCTTTAGCCCGTCAAAACTAGCTCACATGTACCCAACACAATACAATGCAACTTGCAAAGAATGCGGCGAGATAGCCGGATACGACCCCATTCAGTGGAGCTGCAAAAAGGCGCCGCCACCGGCGGACCTACTACCAGTCCCTTCTCTATAGAGTGGTGGGAGGCTATACTGGCCTGCTCAGACCCGTTGACACAAGTCCGGGCCACTGTGTGTGCTCACAAGATCGCCGAGAACCACAGGCTCGAGGCCATCTTGTATAGCGCCCACATAGGGCTCAATGCTGACAATAAATATTTTCCAGTCCAATGGCGTCTGTGTGCGCATGTGTAGGAGCGAAGGGGTTAAAATGGTGCAATTATGGCGGATACTAACAATTATTCTGCACAGAGCAGCGCTATGTGCAGTTCTATGTGCAGCAGGCTATGTGCAGGCTATGTGCAGTTCTAAAGGTTGTCCTTGACGTATGAATTAAAGATAATGGCCGAGTGGCTGAAGTCACTGCGGCATCGCCGGCAACGAAGAAGCTGACGTCCTCGCGACCGCCGCACATCAACTGCCTGTCAGCGATCTGCCCTTGCGCTGGAGGACGTGCGTGCGGCCATCCACGACCATCTCCGAAAGCAGCACCCCGACCCACGCATCGCAGGAGGTGAGCGCATCGACAGCATCACCGGCTGTCGCGCTCTTACGCCGTCGCAACGTGCAGTGATCCTCCGCGCGCGCATTGGCTGCGTGTGGCCCGGGGAACGACAGGAGCGTCATGGAATCGCGACGAGTATGTGTGTGACGGATGCTGTGCAGTGGAAACACTGGAGCACCTGCTCCTTCGCTGTGCCGTGTTCGCCGATGCCCGTCGCGATATGCTTGCGGCCTCTAGGGCGCTGGACATATACTACCAGACTCCCCCAAGACGCTATTGTGGCCGCAGTGCAGTGCGCGCACCCGTGAGCGAACCTTGGTGAGCCTCTGCATTCCTCAACAGACGGGCTTGACGCCCGTCTGTTCTCCGCCAGGTAGTTACACGCAGTGACCGAACATTCCGTGAGTGCTACTTTGGACGATTAATAACTGGACGCCCCACTCCAGCTGTAGCCAACATAGTGCTGTTCGCGTGTTTTTATTGCTCCATCATGAACTAATCACGCGCTCAACCTGTACACATTTCTTATTGTGCAAATAGCTTGTGTATATTACCTCTCCCCCTATCCTCCCTATCTGTCCCCTCACCTCTTTCATTTCATTTCTCCATTCTGCCTGCTATCCTTTGCTTCCGCTGCTCCAGCTCAGGTGCTTCAGTATCGATGGCAGATGCCGGGGCAAGCAAAAATCTTTTCCTTCCTTTTTTATTATTATTTTAATAAAACCACTTACTACTACTACACCACCCATTTGCGACAGCCAAAGTCATCGACTACGCACCGGCTCCAGGGCCCTTACCGTGCAGGGCCAAATTTCCTATTCTAGGCGCACGCGTTTATAGCAAAACATCGAACCGTATTTGTCAGAAACCAAGAACCAGCGAGAGTGTCCAGAGACGCGTGTCCAGCGTAGGTAGTCATCGCCGATGTACAGCGCCCGTTTTTCGCGCCGCGTTGCGAGGGGCGGCCTGACCAAAAAGGTTGGAGTAAAAATAGCCGCTCACGAAGGCCAGCGAAGGCGTGCTGCGCGATGAGGCAGAATAGACAATGAGACGTCGGGGCGGCTCCGGACGCTCCGGTAACCCGGGGGTCATAAAACGTGCACAGCGCGATGCCCCATCTGAGTTGTCCGCTTCGCGAGCCACTATTGTTGGTCTTGCCACGCCTGGTAATATTCAGCGCCGTATGTATACCATCCTACATAAGCTATTCGACAACAAGAATATAGCTACACGTGACGACGTCATCGTCTCTGAGCCAAAAACAACCGTGCGGCATTTCCGAACGAGAGCGCTAGCCAAAAAGTCCACATCCTCATAATGCATGGCTTCCGCCGTTGTTGTTTTTGAGCCTGTTTGCAGTAGGTAAACCACGAGACAATAAGCCCTCTCGGGGCGAACACCGGGGGGTCGCGTGTGACGGTGCCTGAAAGAGCATAGGAACGTTGTAGAACAATATCAATCTCGAGATGTAGGCCTCACGACCGACGTGCGCCCCGTCTACCCACGCTGCATCGTTTCCTTTTGTTTGCTTTTGCTTTGTTTGGAAGAGCGAAGCGTGCCGCCGTTGTGGCCAGCGCAGCGCGGTGGTCGCAAACTGCGCTGCACGGACGACGCGGTGAATAGGTCACGGTAGCAGCGGCTCCCGCGCACTCGGCCGCCGCACTGATGCGCCGTCGTGACGAACGCATCGGGCGCCTTCTAAATATACGAGCCACGACGGTGGCCGAAGCCGCAAGGGGCAAGAAGAAAAAAAACGAGCTGTTGCTGCGGGGAGCTTACGCGAACACAACGTCGAGCGGTGAAGAATGGAAAGATGATGAAAGGTTAAGAAATAACCGGGTGGAACGAGATCACCACGACAACCGCTTTGTAAGAAGAAGCGACCATGCGTTCCTTCTCCCCGTTCTCTCCTCTCGCGTGCTCCTCGGCCTCTTGCTTCGCTTTTACCTTGTTCTTTCGTTCTTCCAATTCAGCCCATACTTTCATCTCTTCATATTTTATTTCTTGCTCTTATTTTGTTTATTTACTTATTTTTTTGCTGTTGAGTCAGAGCGTGCTTGCGAGGTATAGCAGTTGCGTGCGTGACCTCTCAATGCAAACCCTGGCTGGGTAAGAAGCGCCGAGGCGATAGTAGGCCCCCGAGGTTTGCTGCCGAAATCGTTCTGGGAGTTGTGTGTGTCGACAGAGCGTATCAGGAGCCAGAGAGGTGGCGGGGTCTAGATGGAGCATAGCCATTCTCTTGAGCCGTACAATGGATGAGGACTGAGAAAAGTTTACTATTCCAGTGCGGCCAGTAGGGTATAAAGGAAATGATGTGTGCGACGGCGATGTAGTTTTCTTCACTGCTGCACGCCCAATAACGGGTCTTTGCGTGAAGGTGATTGCAGTACAGCAACAAACTTAAAGGGGATTTTTTTTTCTTTAACCCATAGTCCCTGCTTGTACACGCCGTTTCTAATGTTACTTTCTAGGCATGACTGTATTTTATTTGCCGACTGACGGTTTATGGCCTACGTGGTTCAACGTCCCAAAGCGACTCAAGCTATGAAGGTCGCCGTAGTGGAGGGCTCCGGAAATTCCGACCACCTGGGGTTCTTTAACTTGCACTCACATCACACAGTACACGGGGCTCTAGCATTTCGCCTCCATTGAAATGAGACTGCTGCGGCCGGGATCGAACCCGCGTTCTTTGGGTCAGTAGCTGAGTGCCATAACCACTGAGTCACCGCGGCGGTTATATGCTGACTAACAAAATCACAACCTCAACCCTTTCCCGGCAGACTGACCGCATTGAGTTGCAGTCCATTTCCTTTTTCTGAGGCTTCTCTGAACATTAATCCCCGTCTTACAAAATACACTCAGTATAATTATACTAGATCTGTGCACCTGCAATTTATGTAAACTTGTTAAGCGGCTTTGAGAGCACCGGGCCTGAGCGATAGACTGTGACTTGACGGTATGCTTACTGACTACAGTTTCCTTACTTTTTTTTTCCTTCGCCGTTATACCCCCCCCCCCCCCCCCCCTTCATTCCTTCCCAAGTGCAGAATAGCAAACAGGCTTCTGGTCCCGGTTAACCTCCCTTTCTTGCCTTCTCCTCTTGCTCCTCCTTTTAAGAACCCGAACTGAGCAACGTTCATCCGCGACCCACGTTTGCAGCTGGTGTTATTGCCATCAATGCTGGCTGCGCTGGGGAGCGACAGAAATCAGCCAGTAACAATGTGTTGTTTAGCGATAGTAAGTAACTTTGCTTCAAAGCGGAAAAAGATGAGACCCTAATTACAAGGTCACACCCTAGTCGATCTATGGCTAGCCGCCTTCAGCGTCTAAACCTTCTCGGACGCGTGAATTCGTGCGCGTGCCTGCGTGTTGGGTCACTGAGTGAGCCCTCGGATAACGTATATGTGTGTGTGATGCTCTACTTTCCAGAAGGTACAGGGCAAAGAATAATCCTCAGCAAGAGCAACGTGATTACAGTCGCTCGCTAAGAATAAATAATGTGCCAGCGGCATTGAGTTTCAAATAGAGAATTCGCTCCGGTCGAGTGCTCTCTAATTCTATACAGGCCATTCAGGCGCCAAGGCTTCGGTTCACGGCGACCATAATTTGTTGGGGCTGCATCATAGAACTCCGTGGCGCTCGCTGCGTGGTGCGTATACACGGGGGCGCCCGAATAACCTTGCAGATGGAGGGAGGCGATCGGCTAATCCGAAACCCCGAGATATCTTGACCTGACTTCTTTTCCACCCGGCCGTGAGATTTTTCAACTTTTTTGTGTGTGTATTAGGGTTTGCGCGTTCATTTTTCCTTTTATCGTCTTTTCCATTACGCATCAGAAACACACGAACGAAGTCTACGACCGGCCTAGGTATAAGGGATGCTTGACGCCGCCCACACACCAATGGCAGATTTTTTTTCATTTTTATTTATCTTATCAACGCAGTAACAGTTGTAACATGGGAGGCATATTTTCCCTCATGCATACCAGCTTAAAGACTTTCACGGAAAGATTTGTCCCCTCTTTCCCGTTATACACACTTACTGCCACGCGGCTCTCGCGGCTGAAGAAGGGAGGTGTATGTGTGTGTGTGTGTGGGGGGGGGGGGGGGGGGCGATATTGTCCTCTGCCACGCTTTCCTCCAATTTCCGAACAAGTTGAGGGCGGCGACACAGGCAGCGATGAAAGCAGGTCCCCGACGTCGTTTGTCATGCAAACGAAGGTAATCACATCACCAAAGCTGGAGGCTGGGTCCAGCAGCAAAGAGCAATCACTTACGGGCTGATGGCACCAACGGCGTCGCAGACGGTTTGGTGCAAATTCACTTTTGCCGCCGCGGCCGAACGTGTCTTTCCGGAGCTCCAAAGGACTGGCGCGAAAGCGTTCGCTCTACTAGAGGGCGTTCGTGCACCTTCCGACCTGACTGGAAGACCCACAGATTGGACACAAAAGCAGCAATAATGAAATAAAACGAAAGTAATCAGTTCTTCAACTTTTCATTTCGGTTGATCGTACAGAGTTCTCTTTTTTTCATATTTCAGTCATGTCGCGGAAAGAGATTTTCGAGACTCTAATATGAAAACTTGGCACTGTTAATGACACGCCAAATACTTTCAGTCACTTAGATTGGAAAAGAATGTGTATATCTGTATGCGTGCGTGCCTTCGGCCGCGTCGAAAACAAATTCCCGTCGCTGCCCACGTCGTAACTGCTTTAAAAAGCTAACTCTTGAGGTGTCGAGTAGTGCGAGAGAGACGGAAGAGAGACAGGATTAAAGTGAACATAAGAAAGGACAAAATATATAGAGGTCAACCCTTTCCAGGTTTATCAGTCCGGGAGAGCCGCTAAGCAGGTGCGACTAAGCTGTGCAGTACGGCCACAGGCTCCAAGCTCTCCAAACCAAACTCTCCTCGAAAACTTGCAAACTTAGAAGTAATGAAAGGGTTGAACTTAAATTGAGAACAATACAGCAAGTTCTACAACGAAAAATGATAAAGTCAGTGTCGTGCGCTTAATTAGAGGAATCCCGCTTACGGCTGTGGCGAGCGCTGTGTGTATGTGTGTGCTTTATTCCGAGATGTTACGCAGCACACTTGGGAGGGAGGCGTTTGTTTGCGCGGCTGGTTTCCCCCAAGCCCCGAGGACGGATGGACGGACCCCTACATGTTTCTGCGCCGTGCGTATGTGTGTGGGGTGCGCGTTCTTTTCTTTTATATGCTTGCCACACGGCTGTGCTTAACTGCGGTGAAAGTACCCGCGGTTTTCACCACCTGCGGTTACAGCTGTTCACACGACGCACCAAACCGCGGTTACGCTGCTAACCAAGGTTATCGCGAACCGAGCTTGGCGACCTCGGCTTGTGTCGAGAACATTGCGGCGTCTGTGGACGAAAAATGCTCATAGCCAGGCGTACGGGCAGATGCGCTGGTACTTCTTTCGCACAAAATCATGTTTCAAGACCAACACATTAAAATAAGCAGTGTGTAGAGTGCCTTCCGACGGCTGCAGCAGCGTTCTGCAGCACCGTCCCTCAGTTCTCAGGCTTCGCATTCTGGTGCTGTAACGTCGAAAAAGGACCGGTCCCTGCCGCATCGTTAAAGTAGGCGACAAATTTGCAACGCTCGCTGCACTGGATTCAGCGAGCTCGCCGCAATGGTGAAGCCCGCGAGCGCGGCGGTCGACGGCGCTCTGGAAGTGTGCTGCTGCGTAGTCGTCGCTAGGCCTAACTTGTGTCACATCGAAGCCACAGTGGACTGCTCTTTTGAGTTGACCAGCGCTAGAGTAAATGGTCTACTCAGGGCACTGCCTTACTGAACACGCGGCAGCGTCGAGAGATCAGCTCCACTGGCCGCTGCACGAGAGCACTATATGCTATCGCAGCAGCCAGCACGCCTCGTGTTAAACTGCGTGCCACTCTCGCTCTGTGAATTGGACATAGTCGTCTTCTTGAACTAATACTATACTATTGAACTAATATCGTCGCTGGACGTGTCGACGGCCAAAAAGAGTGAAACCATGAGCCAACCAGGCTAAACATATGCTTTCGCACGTTTACTCGGTTTAACCACTTTTAAATCCTGCCACTCTTTCTCTGACTTTATTTTCCTTCATCCACTGATCGCCATTCTTGCGATCCGTAGTTTTACGCTGTCTGTGACGCAGCTATCGTTCAAAATTTAAAGTTTGCGACACGTCACTGAGTCCGGCGTAGCAGCTGGGCCACCCTCGCGATGTCAAGAGCGCACAATTATCTGTTCTGGTGCAAGTCTGCAAAAATACGCAGCTTTTGTGCAGTGAAACATCAGTTATTCTCCTCGTGACATGCTGAGATACTCAAAACACAATGTCCCAGAACGCAGCGGGGTTTTATAATAATTAGGCTAAGTTAGACCAGACATCGCGGTATACAGTATATATCTTACCTAGGAGGCGAGCTCCACTTCGACGTGCAAACGAAGAAGCGGTGAGCTCACACTATGGACGTTGTTAAAATAAACAGAAAAGAAAAGGATAACGGAATCACCGACGATTTAATTCAGGCATAAATATTTATAATGTGCTTCCAAGCGTCAACGAGATGCGACTCCCTACTGCTTCTCGGCGTCGACCGTGAATAATGAGGCCCGTCAGTTTTGCGCCGTGGTGTCATCTGTTGTCACGAAAAGTTTAAGTGCGCCATCTGTGGACGGTCCCGTGCAGAAGCGCATAATACGGGGATTGCGCATCAGAGGGATTTGAGACGAGAACATTTGATATGATCTGAGTCCAGCCCTGTCCGTATATATCACATCTAGGGTCGCACACCATTAATTACTCTCCGCCTGGCTTCATTGTCGTGACACGCAGCGTGGAATGGAAGGTGGGGTAAGTTCTTTTTGCTTTACTTGTGGTCGTCCCACAGGAATTCAGTACCCCGCGCTGCGCATGCATCATGATGCAAACGGTACCCGGGACTGAAGAAAACCAAACAAACGACGTTTCCACGTCTCTCTGCAGATGCAAGCGGTGTTTTGGCACTGGCAAAGAGAGGCTGCGCAGCCCAAGCTGTGGCTGGAGCGCTAGATGTCTACGGCGCGCCAGGGCACCCGAGCGCACAAAGCGATGGATCGCGTGCTGAGAGCGACGGCGCTGGTGCTAACGATGTTCGCTTGCCCGATGGTCTCAGCGAAGGGCCTGGTGGCGAACAGGGCTGAAAGACGCAACCAGGCCCGAACGTACGCGCTGAGCGCTCCAGCCACGGGCGAGCGCGGGATGCGTGAAATGGTCCCGTTGGCATGCGATAGACGTGGCGAGATGCAGAACGTAAGCTTGTGAGAAGGCAGCACAGCAGACCTGTTCTTCACGGTGTTTTGCCGTGCTCTCTTTTATGTTTTTTTAAATGCTTCTCCTTGCTGTCATGGTTTCCTTATTTCGCTGTTTTTATTGCCCGCTTCGTTCACTTTTACGAACCGCTCCACGCGAAATGGAGCAAGGTCCTGCACGGAGCTCTCATTGGCTCCATACGCACGGCTGATGTAGAGATCGCTTCTTTGCCGGCGATATTGGAATATACACAGGCAGAGACAACAGGTGCGGCACGCACTTATTCCGGATGAGACGCTCGGTTATCTCGCGTCGGAAGGAAATGCTATGAAGGCCCGCTCAAATATACTTTCTCTGAAAACTCAACTGGCGGAAGTGGTCCATATGGGAATCTCAGGTCGAGCACTATAGCAGAAGCAGCGAATCACGCAAACGTGTTTCTAATTTCTCTTGGCGATTTTTGCTTAGTTGCTTACTCTGAGGCACCAGACACTGCAGTTCGCGCGCATCGTTATCTTCCAGCAACACAGACACACACACGCGCGCACACACACGCACGCACGCACAGTAATACATTAATAGATACATTAATAGAGCCATCCTGGAAGGAAACTTAAAAAAATTGGAGAACGCTTAAGCTTCGCCTTTAAAGGGGCTCTGAAACACCTTCCGAGGAGAGGACATCAACTCGCTGAATCACTGCATTTTGTTGTCATGAACACCTGAGCCAAATAATACACTTCTACAGGCAGCAGAGAACCCACAATCACGCGCGAAAGTTGGCGAGCCCTTCCCGGCGACTTTATGTTCGCACCCTCCTACGTCGCTCGCATCTACGTATACGTGTTGGGAGATGGCTATTGGTTAGATTCTTTCAGACGTCAGGCAGCTACCAAGGCCGCGGCCAGTAAGCCTCGTAGCTCCGGCGGATCAGGAAACGCTCCCCCGGAGGAGGAGGGGCCGGCGGAGGGGCGCCGACCTTCCAACGTGCAAAAAGTGACGAGAGGAGAGGGAAAGGAGCGAAGGCGCTGACATTCAAATTTTGATTACATATAACTTTCTACAAAGCGCATTAAAATATTCTTCCTTGACAATATTCGTGAAGCGGCGTGCGTTAACATCCCAGGCATACCGTAACTTTATTAGAGACCCTTCCAGAGCTCCTTTACGAGCAGGACGCGACAACGTGTGGCAACATTGCCAAGGAGTCCACGGAACGCCATCGTCCTTCGGTGCGACCCCTCGCCCGGTCAATTTAAGGAAAGGAAGCATATCTTGGTGGACACCCGAACCGCACCGTAAGGCAAGGAAAATGAAAATAATTTTTTTAAGGAAAGGAAAGGAAAGGAAAGGACGTCTGTTTTACATATCTCGGTGGACACCCGAACCGGGCCGTAAGGGAAGGAAATTGAAATGAAAATTGGTTTTGAGGAAAGGAAATGACGCCTGTCTCACAATTCTCGCTGGACACCCGTACCACGCCGTAAGGGAAGAAAAATCTCTTCCCTTACGGCGCGGTTCAGGTGTCCACCGAGATGCGCCATTTTTCGCTCACGGCCAAAGACGCCGACGACACGAGCTCCTTACGCTGTCGCGTTAATATATTGCAGTCATTGGGGTGTCTGCGAAGGCATCCTGTTGTATAGAGCATGAACCTCGGAATTTACCACTTTTATTGACGATTATGACAGTACCACAAAAACATACATCCGTGCAAATTACTTCCGGTCAACTGAGCTTGCGCACTGGCTTCAAGCACCGTGACCACGCTACTAAGTCCCAACGCAGGTTACACACTTGAACGATGGTCATTGAAAACATTCTGGGGGAAGGGGGGGGGGGGGGATTCAGACCTAAACCGAAAAAAAGAAGACGCAGCTTCCACCCACGCCGTCTTGCGATCCGCACGGCTGTGACAGATACCGTCCGTGAAGGCAGGAACCATTCAGATTCAAGTGAGCGCGCCGCCGGTCGCAGAGGCGCACAGACTGGGAGGCCTTCCTCCCGAGGGAGCGCCCACGCGCATCGCGGTTAAGATAAGAAGGACCCGCGTGGGTGGGCGGGGAGTCGTGCGATGGAACTCGAAAGAGGTACGGAGGAGAGCTGTGACCCCCCCCCCCCCCCAAATCGATTCATCGGCGACGGCAAGGCGGCGGCCGAGCTTATTCTGGACACGGCGTCAAACCGAGGACACGCGAAGCATCGGGCGAATCGCCGTCAGTTAAGGTGAACTTCAGAGGTGCCGAGGGGACACGTCGATATCGTTTGCCGACATCGTAAGCATGCGCCAGGAGATATTGAAGTAGGGAAAAAGCTCGGAATGGTGATTCGTTGGGGGGCACCGTACTTCGAGAGTATTTTCCGTTAAAAGTGCAGGACGCACTCTGTTAAGGCTGGGTGTCAATAGATATATTTGCATCGCTTCTACTATTTAAACGCGACTCTGAAAACTCATAGCTCCAATAGGAGACTAACAAGCCAGAGTAGCGATAGGTCAGCGTCGACCAGAAAAAAAAAGTCAGAATCTTTCCATTGTTCAGATAACATACCTGATTCTGCGAATATTCTTGTGTTCAAGCGTATATATATCTTCAAAAGCTGTGTTTCGAGAGGGGTACTGCAACACACTGCCTTTTAATTAAGCACAATAATGGCTGTATTTCATTGTATTGCATTACATTGCATTCTATTGCACTGCATTGCATTGCATCACATCGTATCGTATCGTGTTGTAATGTATCTCGTTGTGTTGTATCGTGTTGCATTGTACCGTATTTCATTCTATCGTGTCATGTCCGGGTTGTGTTGTGTAGTGTCGCGTCGTGTGTGCTGCGGTGTTAGCGGGATGGGGGTGGGTGCCCGGAGGCAGATGAACCGGAGAGCACACCACAGGGTGCACCCAGCGGTTTCAGAAGATGGCCCAATCCGTTTAGATCTGTTACAGGCGCTGAGAGGTGAAGGCTTCGGACGCACACAAAGCGAAAGAGGACTATAATTCTAACGCAGTAAAAAAAATTGCGTTGTAAGTCTGTGCTGTGTGGTTCACGGCTTTTGCACTCGTAGTATTCGTATGCCGGTGATTCCAAACTTGCTTTCTGGATCATTTTTGCATTTGTATAAAAAATCATAAATTACACATAATAAGCAGACAAGAAAGAGTACGACACACATTTCTTTTCACTTGCTTCCTTTGTTGTGCCTCCCTTGGCCATGTGACATTGTATTCAACACACTGAGGCATCGTCGCTGTCACTGGTATTCTTGACCCTTGTTCGGCCCCGGCACCTTAGCTGGAGGAATCGACCTCGGAGCGAAATCTTCGGCCATTATTTTTCCCGCCTTCTGTCTCGCTCAGTTGCACTGGTGCCAAAAGCCGAGCGGCGGCAGCAAGTCTGGCTCGACCGCTTTCGAGTGTTTGGAGGGCGACCGCATTGAGGCGGCCTCCGCCGCGTAACAGGCGGCCGATGCTTTGTTGCCGGCCTTGTTCTTCGAAAGCGAGCCTGCACCTTGCGATGCCTGGCACGCGGGGAAGGCTGTGTGGCCGTGGCGACTGGTGACATTGGAGGCAGCCAGTGCTGCGTCGCCGTGCATTCGTAATAGCGAACGCCCTTAC
The DNA here is from genome assembly GCF_052857255.1 of Amblyomma americanum. NCBI lineage: Eukaryota > Metazoa > Arthropoda > Arachnida > Ixodida > Ixodidae > Amblyomma > Amblyomma americanum. Next base: position 7,860,467 of record NC_135503.1, on the reverse strand, counting down.
CACTTCTGTAAAAAAAAAAAGCACTCGAGGCGCGCAGATGTGAGCCCACGTTATGGCGAAGCAGCCAAAACAACTTTGTCTTCTCCTACGTGCTCTTTAGTTTGTGGGGACATGGAGGTCTGAATTGAGGGCGTTGCCGCAACACACTCCGGATTGTGTGTTGTGGCGAGGAATGAATAGTGCGAGTGCGCCAGCGACTGAATCACCGCAAAGGATTCGTTCCAGCGTGACTCGAGAACTTGTCGACAGCGATCGCGAGGCGGAAGTGTTGCTTGGCTTCGTTCAACAGAGAGATGCCTACTTGCTGATTGGATTCGAGGACGTTGTTTGACTTACGAGCAACATTTTTACTGCGTTATTTGGCTTCTGTCGTTCTAATTCTTCTTGTGTCTTGGAGAAAGGACTAAATGTGAGGCATTTGGAACGAGATCCATATTGGCATTTTAGGAGAATACATTGATCTCAGCGACAATAACAGCAACGCTAACCCCAACAATACTCTTTCTATTATTCAGCATCTTGGCGCTTTTACAAAAAAGGGCGGTTTATTAGTGCGGTTAGGCGAAATACGAATTAGGAGCGCTAGCACTACGAATTTCATTTCTGTTTCGGTGCATGGCTCGGATTTCAAGGTCAAGCAGGCTTCAGACAAAGTTCGGCGAAATCTGTGAATGAGAGCCGTAGTTCTACCGTATTAAAACTGGAGGTGCCACTCAATCGATAGTGTTAATGGGTTGATTATTCCAGAGCCCTCCACTACGGCACCTCTTTCTTCCTTTCTTCTTTCACTCCCTCCTTTATCCATTCCCTTACGGCGCGGTTAGAGTGTCCGCCGATATGCGAGACAGATACTGCGCCATTTCCTTTCCCCCAAAACTAATTTTCATTTTCATTTTCTTTAGTGTGCACTGTTTACCGTTTCCCAGTAATCCACCCATTCCCACCCCAGCAAGTCCTACACCTTACATGATTTCTCTGCGCACGCAGGATCCCATATATCAGAAGCCCCTACCGCGCAATATGAGCGCTAGCCTCCATCAGGGTAGACGGCAGGCTCGAGCGAACTATTACACCAAAGCATACAGCAACCGCTCCGATATCCTTTATGTCGACGTGGCAGAAAATTCTAAAGTAGGATTCTTCACGGCAGTCGCACCCTATGAAAACGGCACTGTGGGGGCCGCAGCCACTATCAGAACTAATTCACCTGCAGAGGCGGAAGGAGCCGCCATCGCACTTGCGCTGGCCCACTCCACTATTGACAAAAACATAACCGAAATTTGCACAGATTCCCCGGCCGCATACCGCCACTACCTAAAGGGCGTGGAGACACCGGCCTCACCGTATTCTTGCCACAGCCACCTCTCTCGACCGAACGGTTACTCTGTCGTGGATCCCTGGTCATGTCTCGATCCCCGGTAATGAGCGCGTTCATGCGCTGGCCCGAGAACTCTCATCCCGGACCCTGGACGATCAGGCACCCAACCCTGCGCAAGAGGCCCCATCGGTCCTTTATACATATCATCAAATCACCGCATTTTACAAACTCAGCCGCAGGACATTACCACCACCCCACAGTACTTTGTCGCCCTTATCCAGCGCCACATGGCGACCATTACAGACGGGCTGCTTTATTTCACCCTACCGTCTCTCATGCTTTCACCCCACCTTTCATCCTCATTGTAACACCTGTGGCGTGCCCAGATCCAGACTTTTCCACTACCTTTGGTAATGTCCTTCCTCACAGGCAGTACCCCCCATCCCCAATCCCACTCATTCTTCCTGGGAGGCTGCTTTACGGACCGCTAAGCCCGCCGGCCAGAAATGGCTGGTGGATCGGGCCTTATGTGAGGCACAAGCCCGTGGACTCCTGGACCAGTAGTAGACCACCCTGGAAGACTTTTTCTTTCTAATAAATAAAAGTAGTTTCCATCCATCCATCCAAGTCCCGCCGCGGTGGCTCAGTGGTTAGGGCGCTCGACTACTGATCCGGAGTTCCCGGGTTCGAACCCGACCGCGGCGGCTGCGTTTTTATGGAGGAAAAACGCTAAGGTGCCCGTGTGCTGTGCGATGTCAGTGCACGTTAAAGATCCCCAGGTGGTCGAAATTATTCCGGAGCCCTCCACTACGGCACGTATTCTTCCTTTCTTCTTTCACTCCCTCCTTTATCCCTTCCCTTACGGCGCGGTTCAGGTGTCCAACGATATATGCGACAGATACTGCCCCATTTCCTTTCCCCAAAAACCAATTATCCATCCATCCATCCCAGTAATCTGTCACAAAAAAAATGAAAATTGGTTTTCCCCAGGTGATCGAAATTATTCCGGAGCCCTCCACTACGGCACCTCCTTCTTCCTTTCCTCTTTCACTCCCTCCCTTATCCCTTCCCTTACGGCGCGGTTCAGGTGTCCAACGATATATGAGACAGATACTGCGCCATTTCCTTTCCCCAAAAAACCAATTATTATTATTAATTTTGAGGAAAGGAAATGACGCATAACTGTCACACATCTCTATGGACACCCGAACCGCGTGGTAAGGGAAGGGATAAAGGAGGGAGTGAAAGAAAAAAAGAAGGAAGTGGTGAGGTCTGCGGTATAATTTCGACCACCTGGGAATCTTTAACGTGTACTGACATTGCACAGCACACGGACGCCTTTTGCGTTTCGCCTGCATGGAAACGCGGCCACCGCGGACGGATTCGAACCCAGGAACTCCGGCTCAGTAGCCGAGCAAGCTAACCATTGAAGATTGAGGAAATTTCGCAGCATACTTAAATGGCACAGCACATCCGCACGATGTACCATCAAACGAAGCCAATGACGGCACTCGGGTGTTTACTTCATGCTTCGTACTTTTCTTCAGATGTAATACACGTCTCATGGACTAGCAAAACATCGTAAGCTATACTACGTTGGTCTCGGCAAGAGGGAATCAGCATGCAAGGGCAACTGTACCTTAAAACTGCGCTCCCATGGGCGTGCAGGCTGGCACGCATGCGCAGATCAAGACATGCCGGAGCTGTGATTTTGGAGGCGTCAAGAGCGAACGGCACCGACACGTGTCAGGGTGCTTGCGCTCTTTGCTACGGATTACTTTGCGTAAATTTTTACCATTAGTTTTGAGTCTCTCAAGTTGGTCAAAAAGAAAAAAGTGTCTGGCGATGCCAGAACTGACGGCGGCGAAAATCACACTGGCTTTTTTTTTTCTCTCTTTCTTTCATCTAGGGTGCACCTCTAGGACGTCGTTTTCCCTCGTGGTCGTGTGTGGAAGAAGACAACGCATTCAGTGTGCGGAAACAAGTCAGCACTGAGCAGTGCGTGGTGTTCGCCATGATTCGGGCTGGATTAATAGCGCTTACTGCTCCTAATGAGACCCGTGTGACAAGAAAATGACTTGGGGGGAGGGGGAGGGGTGATGAACGTGCGCGTTCATTGCGACGCCGTGGGTTTCCTCTTCGCCCAGAAATGGAATAACGATGATTAATGCAGCTCCCTTCCGACGGGTCTCGGTTCCTAGCCGAGCTAAGTGCAAGAGATGAATTCATACGCGGCAGAAAGCGTGCCCTTGGAAAGCCTGAGAATACGCTCTCAGTTCTCGCGTTCTTTATGCTTCTGTTTCTTGTCTGCCTTTCTTTTCTTTTCTTGCATATTTCCACGTCGAGTTTGGCGCTAATGATCGAAGCATGCTCAGTGCAACTTCATATTTCAGATTTTGTTTGAGGGCAGCCCTTAATTCTACTACGGGGAAAAGCTGAAGGACGCTCGCGAAGCCTCATTTTTTTTTTAGCAGAGAACGAGCACAGGTCACGCAGTAAAGTCTGTGTTGTACTACTTTCTTTTCGTACTCTAAATGTCATTCTGCTTCTGCGTAATCGCAAATACCATCGCAGTCACGTAAGTATATATGGCCTTCTGTAAGGCTAGCTCTTTTCCGCGCTCTACGCTTTCAGTGATTACCCTTACTTAGCCGTAATTAAGACAAATTCAGCATAATTCAGACAAGAAAAATAGACATTTTACATAACTGGCATTGGCGTCCTCCCATTTTCATCGTTTGTTGGCTTATAAAGCAATCCGCGCTGCGCCGTGGTGCAAGTTCTACAAGTAGGCCAGCAACGTGTTATCATTTTTTAGAGAAACGTCATTTGCACACATCTTCGTTCATTATTAAAGGATTCTGTGGGCAGCTGTCTACGGGAGAGATGCTGAAGAATGAAGGGGAAAAAAACATCTTTCGAGGATACGCCCAGTCCGGAAGTCTATCAAGATGGCTGTCCACTGATCCTTACGGTGTCGTGGTTGCAAAGAAAGCTTGGAACTTCTGACATCGTTGTCGAAAATAGCTTCCTTTTTTTTCCATGTACGTGTGCGCGAATTTCACGTAAATTTATACCAGTCATAAACATTACAGCCTGTCTTCTCGATCTCCACTATAAGTCCTAAACACTTCGCCCACTGTTCATCGGTGTTTCGTTCCCTCAAAGCGCCCACCCGTCAGATCTTGGCTCACTAACGTGGGCATCGAAGCAAGTTACGGCTGCGAAGCGGCGAGCACATCCTGTCTTCGCAGACAGGAATGAAATAGGAGACCGTCATCAGTGCAGCCGCTCTGTTTTTGTCGTCATGGCGGCACCCGCGGGTACGTGTGACCGCGCACGGATGCAGTAAAAGAGCTGGTCCCAGATAAAGCATTATATATTTGCGTTGTATTTTATGCGGTTTGCGGCGCTCCGCAGCGCTCCATGTGGCGTTCTTTTGTCCAGCCTCGTGCCTTCCGGGAAGCCGGTAATGAAGGAGTGCGGACGTCAGAGCTTTGGAAGCGCAGCAGTGCGGCACGTCAGGGCGATTCAGAACGACAAAGTACGGCACCTTTAACGATGCTCCATTTTGTGCGCGACTATAAGGACGCATAGCTCAAAGTTTATTACGGCCTAAATAGTGAGTTCTCTTGCAGACATCTTCGCTATGAATGTCTCCAGCTAGTAGAAATAACTGCGAACTGCACAGGTCTTTGTGACGCGTCGACTATAGAAAAATGATTTGCCAGTACAGGACGCGTCTCGGAACAAAAAAAAAACTTTTTTTTTACCATGTGTTCAAGTATTTGTCTCCAACACGTAGTGTTCCTGTGAAGGCGGCGCACGCTCACCTTGAACAAAACTTGTTCAAACTTTAGATTCTCTCGAGTGCCTTGGGCGATGCATCAGCGTTGGGTTCTTCCATCATTTTCTTTTTTTTCACTCAAATACGCATACTTGCTGGTGATTAACTACGAAAGCTATAAAATCTGCACCGTGTATTCTGGAGTCAGGAGGACATATATTAGTGTGGGCAGAGAAAGAAAAGAAAGAAAAATAATGTTGCCCAGCCCGCACCGCCACTGGCACAACGGGCTACGCCAGGAGAACAATCAAATCGGCAACATTTTGCCACTTGCCACCTGGACAGACAAGTTGCGATACATCCTCTACCCATGTGCGTGACCGACACCATCGCACCGCATCCTCGCGCACAACAATAATCAAGAGATGGGAAGGCATTAGGGAGAGAAAAGAAAAAGCAAAAGCGAGCGTGCATTGTCCTCATTGTGTGAAGAACGCCGCGGAAAGCTCATTCGGCCGCGCGCGTGCTTCAAGCAAATACGGGCTTTATCTTTGATGGCACGCCCGAGTGCTCGCGTTTTGTCTCCTCCCACACACACAGCGTGCGCATCCGTGGCTTTGACGGCGACGCGCGGAATTAGTCCACAAAGGACCGTTGCGACCGCTGGGAGAAGCCGGTCGGAAGGCGACACTCTGCTATAGAACAGCCAGGAATACAAACAAACAAAACAAACAAGCAAAAAATAAAAAGATACGCCTCCCAGCGCCCAAGTAGGGGCGCCATTGCGCCGTGGCGAGCGGTAAGGAAGCGAATCCGCAAGTGTTTACAAGGGCGTCCGCGCGCACCGGAGCGAGCGATGCTTTCGTGCGACGTGCACCGTAGCGCTGTGCCGCGGGTTTCTCGGCAGTTCCTCAGTTACTACAAGCACTGTCACTAAAAGCGTGCAGTGTTGCAGAAGCCAGTGCCTACTACAACTGATCACCAGGCGAAATGTTCCGTTTAATTGCATTTATTAGTGATCCGAGAGAGGCTGGCCAGCGCCGTAGTCATTGTATCACTAGCAGGCAGTGCACGGGTTCGGGTCAGTCAGCTCCAATCCTGATGGGTGAACAGCTGAGGCTACTCAGCCTTCTATAAGCTAGCAGGAACTTTGTCTTTCCACAACAGTGCACAGTTTTAGGGCGACCGTATGTGTACAAGCACCTATGTCGGCAGCACTCCACTGAGGATGTTGTGCTCGGTACGTACACAGCGGCGGGTTCCCGTGAAAAGATTCCTGGACCATCGTAGAATCTTTAAAAGCGCATTAACCCGCCCTAGCGAACGGTGTTGGACACGCGTTCGCTGGGGACAATGAGGCCCACGTGTAACACAGTTGCTGCTTCCACGGCAGAAAATGACTGCTGCTTCTGCCGTGTGCGCGGTGGTCGCGGCTGAAGAATTCCCGCTTTTTGTGCGTTTCCCGGTGCGGGCCGTGTTTGTGCTGTGACGGGGTGCGTGGTGCCTTAATGGTCTTGGTGCCGTGTCGCCAGCTCCGTGATGATGAAACGTCCTCCGTGCGCGTGCACTCCTCCTCCCACTGCAGCCTCTTTTCTTCTTCTCCCAGGCATTGCGACCTCTGGGTAAACAAGTGCGACACCCGATAACCACTGCCACGGCTGCTGTAGCGGTTACCATTTCTATACAAGGACACCGAGGCAGCGGTTTTCCTGCTTGCATTAGAGCGGTGTTTCCCACCTACGTATTGTGCGGGGAGAGCAGAGTTCGTCTGACCGGCCACCTACTCTTTGGGCGTTTCTTCTGCGCAGTTCTTCACTGAGTAAAATTGTTCTTTGTCGTGAGGGTGTAGTATCACTGGTAACACCTGCTAACCGGAAATAATTTTCTCTCTCTCTCTCTGCCTTTACAGAAGCCGCACCTGTTATTTTTACTTTATTTTTTGGAGCGAAATCTTCACTACGCTAGGTTTTCAAGAGGGCAGCGTCAGTGCAGTCTCGTGACAGGTGTCACGTGGCAGGTCATGTGACCTACTGACGTCATCACAATCTGCCCACTGTGGCAGGTGGCAACTGCCCCACCGGGCATCGGGCATTTCATGGACGCTTTACAGACAATCCGTTCGGCAGTGTGTGCGGCATTCGTGGACGCAGCCATGCAAAGGAAGCTTTCGCTTCTCACCAGTGATAACCAAAGTTTAAACCACAGCTAATTTTTTTTTTATCTGCAATACCCTCAGGGCTCGGGTCGGGCATTACAGAAGGTAGTGGAGCATATAAGATTTTCAACATGTTACAGGAAAAAGATATTGCACAGACACAAATAGAAAAGTTTCAATCAAAAATAATTACACCAAGGGCAAGTATGGCACTAAAATTATGTGTTAGAAGATTTTTAAACAAATTAATGCCCGTTATGGAAACTAGTGGCTCAGGAAGGTGCCTCCAGCCCTCAATCGAGCGACGAAGGGATGGGTGGTAAAAAGCACTGGTGTCGCTGGTGTGTCACGTAAAAGATCCAACTGTGTGACGGTAACCCAGGCGATGTGATTTGTATGCGGGTCGCTGAAGCAAAGGTTCGTGAAGCTAAAGATCGTGAAGCGCATTAGGCCAGTACATTTTATGGAGTAAACATAGCCGTAGATTCTGACGACGCAGTTACAGTAGAGGAGGGTGCAAAATAGTTGTCATATTAGTGGTGTTCGCAATACGATGAAAATTGCTAAGAATGTAACGAGCAAATATATTCTGAATAGCTTCGATGTAGGTTACTAGAAAATCAAGAAAACCTGCCGAAGTGGCTTAGTGGCTATGGCGTTCGGCTGCTGACAACTAAGGATGCGGTGTTGAATTTCAGCTGTTGCGGCCGAATTTCGATCGAGGCGAAATGTTAGACGTCCGCGTATTGTGCGATGTCGAAATTACCCTGACTTCTTCACTACGGCGTCTACCATAGGCAATGCGCACTTCTGGGACGTCAAACGCACAGATACCGTACCACATACCATTTAAGTTGTTTGGCTCGTTGAGAGATGAACTGTTCGACAGCCTCAAGTACGCATTGCATGAAAAAACCGTGTTTGGCATCTTCGTTCATGGTTATTCTTCTACTTCGTGCGAGACAAGGAAAACTGTAACGTCGAAACAAAGGCTTGTTGGCTCATTTTTCCGAGTTGTAACGCGTCAGAAGACAAACACATGCTGTGTGTGTCATTCTCGTTCACCGCCTCGGTCTTCTCATGCGTTACAACTTGAAAAAAGACAACAAGCAAGCGAAAACGACTCAGTGCTGTTGCGGCTTCTGTTTAGCTCGTCCCCCGTCATTTTGTTGTCCGCTGTTCCAGTGAAGGCATTGGTAAGACGTCTACGGTCACATTTATTCCAAAAAAAAAAGAGAAAATAATTTTTATACATGCTGCTTTTGGTGTGGCGCAGATTTTTGGTTTTCTGGTACTTCAAACCGTCAGGAATTTACCCCAGGCAAGCGAAATAAATCTGGTGTCCAATGAAACTTCGTCGACAACTTATGTTGACTGCAATAAAGCGAGGTCTCCAGGAGAAATGGACAACAGCGTCGGCACGCGTGAATTGTTGAGATACGCAAACACACTGAAAATATTTATCTGCACCGCTATATGGTATGTGGTGTAGTAAGATGTCCCGAAGCGAAACATGAGCTATGAGGGACGGCGTAGTGGATTGCTTCGCATTAATTTCGACCACCTGGGATTCGTTGTACGCTGACATCGCACGATACATGGTCATGTTTGTAATCCGCCTCCGTCGAAATGCTGCAAACTAAATATTTTGACAGATTTGCCTTTCTGGCAGGGTTTGAAGACTTTTAATAAACTCGACACATGAGTTCTACTGTCCCCAGCCCCCTTGATGAAGGTGCCGAGCCGACTTCGAAACGTTGGGTTTCAAGTTCAATTTCCTGGTTGAAGACGTGTAGAGTTTATTATAAGTCCATCTAAATGCGTGCGTCGCGACCAGGATGGAACCCACATCTTCGGCATCAGCAGCCGAGTGCTCTAACCACTCAGCCACCGCAGCGAGTACCTGCACCACGCTCAGGGGTGTCGATATAAGTGTAGTTTTTACGGAAAGCACACTGACTGCACGGAGTAAGAGAATCTATTAAGCACAAAACTGCAGTGGGGTTGGTGTGGGCCTCAGTGATCTCGCTGGCCTCTGCATGCAGGGGTAAGGAGACAAGAGATTGAGAAGAATGACAGACCATTATGAAGACGCTGACAACAACAATAACAGGACGCGCGGGTACAAGTACGTGACCTGATGGTTTTCTTAATGTTGCGAGCGCTCCCCAGTGCAGCGTGAGATATGAGCGGAGGCTGTCATTTCTTCCCGGACCTGGCAAAGTGCCCACCAGTGCAGCCGGACAATGGCTAGCAGTCAGTGCGTATAGCGCAGGAAAGCGTCCTGTGTCCAGCCTTCGTCCTCATACGCACGAGAAGCACAGAATGAGGCGTCTATAAAACGGAAGAAACATGGGGGATGCTGTGACTAGGACCCGAGAGAGTTGAAAGTACAGAATCACAACGGACGGTCTTCTCTCGAAGCAGAGGGAAGTGCTTTAAAGTAGCACAATGAAAGTGTTTAGCACCGGCTCAGTCGGGAAGAAGTGAGCATTTTAAATGCATACATGGCATTATGTTTTTCCATTGCAGATACAACGATACAACAAAACAGTTATTGCAACTTAAAAGAATTAATGAATTTGTAACATTTGTTTGCAAACTTGATACTTCCAACGCATGCCGTGCAGGCAGAAGCCATTTAGGCCGTGTAGTGGCTCGTACAGGCATAGATTATGCTGCTATGGTGTACGCACTAACTAATCAACTAGATGTTTGCAATAGTTGCTGCTTCCAATGAGACTGCGGTAGGAGGACGGCAGACTGGACGAGTTGGTGCTCCATGACAAGAATTATTTTTCACGGCGCTAGACAACACGACCAGACAATCGAAGAGACAAACAAGCCGCTGAACTTACAACTAACAGCGAGTTCGGTGCCTGTGATGTCCGCACTGACCTCGCCGAGTTACTTGCTCTGACTCCGCTGAACATTGGGAAGCATTTCAATTTTCAGGCCAAAGGCAGGCTCCTAAGGCAGCATGCTCTTACAGCGCCCGTTCACATGTAGTGCTCTGACACAACAACCCAAGAAGGCAAGAAATTAAAATCCGCTGTAGAAGACCGGATGTGCTGAAAGGCACAAGAGTCACGGGATGCTAGTCTGCTTGCGCGTACGCACTAGAGTGCGTCGTTCGGCTAATGGCTCTACGTTATGAATCTTCACAGAGATCGAATCCACAAAGGTCTAGAATGGAAGAACGAATAGGAAGATTAAAATGTGGCGGTTTTCCTACAAAGGCGCGCAGTGAAGGTTCGGGAAAGAATCAACGAGAAACGCATTGTAGGGCTTCGTCCTGCCACCTCCCTTCTTGTTCTGTCAAGTTTTTTTTTTTCTTGCGCCTTTAAAATCAAGAGCGAGCCAAAACCAGCTAGCCCAACATCAAGTTCTCTTAAGTAGAACAGAGTAGAGGCAGCAAGAAAATGTAAAGAAAAAAAAGAACTACACTGTACAGTCTTTTCGCTGTTTCAGGCCCCTGCATTTCTTTACAACGTTAACGGCAACTTCAAATCAAATCAAATCAAATCAATTTATTCAAACATCCTGAGATGCTTAGGGGCACGGACAAAAAGCCAAAGGTGGCTTGACGAGGTCCGTGCCCCTTACAAGGCATTCAGTGGAATACGCGGAATGTTTAAAATACAGGCAGTGAAATCAGCAGAAAACGAAGAAAACGCAGAAAACGCACTGCCCACAAGGCAGAAAGGCGTACAAATTAAAAAAAAAAACGAAAAATGCAGATAACGACAGGCAAACAGAAACTTGAGGTGTACGGATCATGAAAAATGTAGTGCACAAAAGTGGCTAAGAATAAAAAAATGCACGGCACGAAAGTGAAGTGAAGAAAAAAAAACTAGAACAAAACAACACACATCTCTGTAACTGGACTTATTTCACAAACAAAACAAAGAAACTCATAATGTTGCCACGTACATTTCTTTGGTTAGAGAACATGCTGCGCAGATCCCTGAACGACTTGTCGAAGACATCTCGGTTATCTTCACCGGACAGTTCGTTCAGGATAGCTGGCAGACGATATTTCAACATTTTTTTCCCGTAATTTGTGCGGCATACATAAACTTTCCATTTTTCCGGATTTCCTGTACAAAACACAGGATAATTCGTAGCAAGTGCGGCTAGCGCTGCTAAAGAATTGTCGTGTTTAATTATTTCTGACTTGTAGTGACGGATTAGTCTGTAGGAATATAAAGATTCTATACCGATTATGTTAAATTTCTTAAATAATTCGGCTGTGTGTAAATAACGAGGGACTTTTGCAATAATGCGGATAGCACGTTTCTGTAAACGCAGCAGTTTATTAGTATTATTAAGCGTTGTGGTTCCCCAGACAAGCGCGCCATAATTCATTACCGAGGAAAAAAGGGAATTGTATAAGAATACGTTAACTGATATAGGAAAAGTTGAACCGTAGCGACGCAAATAGCCAGTCGTACGCGAGAGCTTCCCGAGCTTGCCTCCTGCTTTCCAGGATCTGTGCAATAACCAATTACCTGAATTTCCTTTCATCGGCCAATGTTCAAGTTAGCTGGGATGTCTAGAGGCCTTAATTCGCACCTCTTTTCCAGACGCATTACGTGGCCACTTGCTCCGAACTCCCAAGGAGCAGCTACGATCAGTAAAACCAAGGTGGAGATAATTAGAACTTGAAATTAAGAAAAAAGGTCATCGCTTTACTGAGAACAGAAAACAATATATCAGCATTGAAAGCTACAGATTTCATCTCTTCGAGAAACAGATTTTTTCTCTATATATTGTAGCCTGACGAGGATGTTCATTATTTGAAAGCGGTGGTGTAGTGAAAAAAATAAAAGGTGTTTAAATAGAGCTTAAATATTTAAATAAAGATTAAATATTCACTTCGAAGCAGTGGTAAAAAGTGAATATTCTAGTCCGTAACAGTAAAATTAAGAGTAGTTTTAACATTTATATCCACTTTAAGGGCATTAACCTTAAAGAGGGTGTGCGTGAAAACTTAAAAATAAGCTAGTATATCTTCGAAAAAAATTTAGTGTGCACAAAGACTATACTGTAGGCGTGTTTTAATCAGTTTAGCTACCGGACCAGTGTGCAGCTCACGTTAGAAACAGAGCCAGGGCTCGTTGAGCCACTTCTTCCGAAAGCTTCGATGGGCTTGTAAGGAAATGGCAGGAATCTCACGGAGCTGAGACGGTAGCGAATACCAACAGCCCCATATGACTCTCCAGTTTGATAAAAAAAATGGTGGTTCCTTCGAGTTGCTTAGCGCCGCAGGCGGCAGCTGTGATCCATGATGATCGCCTGTCCAACCGGCAATAGTGTTCCGGAAGAAACTGCTAGTTCAAGGTGTCATCCCGCTTGTGGTTTTCGTTGCAAGTCTTTTGCAGCTGCTAATTTAAAGGTGCCCTTGCCCCACTCTTTCGTTCTTCGCACACAACACTACAGCTGCTCTAGGAAACATGAAACGATGCCATATTCGGCGCCCCCAAATTCAGAGGAATTCTGGCTCATGAGCCACTTTCATGCTTTCTGTATTTGCTCACTCACGCCGCTTCGCGAGTAGCGCTAATATTACCTAGTTACTTATTTTTCATGCATTGCATCATACATCCGTTTTGAGCCGGCGTCTGCGGAAAACTCTGGTCGAAAAGATGGAGCCAACATCTTGCCCAAGGGAAGCACAAGCGTTCCGAAGCGGGAAGGCCTTGCCCGCGCACTTTGTTTTTCCGGGTCGCCAAGTTGTACTTCTTATGTTTCAACACCATCTGGCCCGAATCTCAGCAAGCGGCGCACGCTAACGCGCACCCTTGTTCCCAGGCCCCAGATTTCGTCGCTCGACGCGTTGGCCTCTCGCAAAGCTTGCTTCTTGGCAGCGCTTTAGAGCCATGTGGAGTAACAAGCTTTGCGGTGGGGGGTTTTCTCGGGGCAATCCATCAAGCACCGCGGCAGGAGCCAGACGGTGAGGAGCCGCTTCCGCGATGCGTCTCCGCAACCAAGCGCGTCCTTCTCGCCCTCGTCTTGGCAACCTGCGCAGGTTGGATTGCCGTGTTTGAGTTTGCTCTTTTATATTTCCCGCTGTGCCCGGCTATATGTGTGCAGGTAAAGAAACGACAACAAATCTGGGGCCAGAATAATGCGGGCCCGCGGCTGAAGAGGCGCCAACAACATGAGTGTTCGCGAGAGGGCGGTGTACTATTTTGACCGTGAAACGAGCGATGGGTTCGCTTTTAGCAGCACCTGGGTTTTACTTTTATCTCTATTTCTTCTCTTCATTCCAGTAGCGGCCGTTTGCAAAGGGACCGCTTTTGCTGACAGATGGCAGTGCTGTCTCGTCTGTCAGTCATAAACGGGAAGATATGTCGTAAAGATATTAGTAGCAGACTTTTTTTCATTTTTACCGCTAAAAGATAAGTGTCAGCGCTTTTTCTCCGAGTAAGCTCAAGTATGTTTCAGTATGATAATAATTAACGCAACCAGTGCAATGCTTTTTATAGTTAAGGTTTTACGTTGCAAATAAAAACGGTATTTTCTGTGCATAGTTCTCCAAGATTAGGCTGTTCCCGTTTAAAGACGTGGTGACAAACTATTCTCTATTGCCTACATGTTAGAATGCGTAAGCATCTAAAACAAATCACAAGGTGAGAGCCTAACTGCTACCTAGCTGTACACAGTTCTAGGCGCTTTTGGAACGCAGCCAAGAGAGCGTGCTGCGCTCGATTAAAGCAGTTTTTGGGCGTGTGCGGTTGAGCTCCTGGCTGTCAGCCTGTTCAGAAGTCACCGATGGCGGCTGAATCGCCCCCATTCCCGCTTTTAGCGTGAGCCCAAAAAACACCGGAAGAGGCTGCATAACAAAAACAAACACGAAGGGCCAGATGCTTGCTTTGCTAGCTGTGAGACTCCAGCCTTTTTCGTCCCGAAAAAGAAAAAAAAATATGTACATGAGTAGGACTTTGAAGTTCGGTAGGGTTACATCTAGTCATATGACCATGCGATACCCTTTAACCTAGGGCAACTTTATTAGACTACGCAACTTACAACGCTTTAGCGGCAAGATCAACATTAAGGCTCCCTTCCATAACATATCATGCAGCGGCGACAGCCTGAGTGCTTGCAGCTAAAAAAACAAGACTTTGCGTCCCACTGTGTTTGCACTTCTTTCCTTCTAGTCTCTTTTCGTCTGTTTTTTTTTATTGATTTCTTTTTCTTTCCTTCCGTATTTCGTTTCTACTTTTTTTTCTTTGTCAACACTTCAGGTGATTTGGACAGACGCTGCACAGCTGCGCATGATTCATAAGGATCAGCTGCACTCTGATCGCAATGACGTCAGCTCCGAGCATCGGTTTATTCCAGAACTTTCTGGAGGCGCCTCCCAAAAATATCGATTCGCGAGTCGGTTCCAGCCACCGCCGGGGCGTGGCGCTTGCGCGGCGTGAAGGCAGTGGAAACAGGGCAGAAGACCAGAAAGCGACCCGGTTCCCGAAAGAGATCGATTCCCACGCCAAACTGATCGCAAAAACAGATAGGCCGAGAAACTGCAATTGACAGGAGATGCAATCTCTGGAGTGGTCATTGATTATGATTGTTTGCAGTCGCGGTGACTTTCCAAGTAGCAGCTTTCCTCCGATGGGTCGCAACTTGCATTTCGCGGACGCGTGGTGAATTTATTCTCGGGTGTTTCTCGCTCAAAGCAGCGAATAACCGTTCGTTATATTTGCGTTCAGCATCGGAGGCAAAAGACCATGACGATTAATTGGTAAAGTTTTTCCAACGCGTGGCGATTACTGATAAAAAAAATGCAGCCATTCCGCTTTAACAAGAGTAATGGACTGGTTCCTTTGAACGCTGCAACCGCTGAACGTGGCATGAGAACAAAAACAGAGTGCGAAAAATGAGACTAAAATGCATTGGACTTCTGCTTTGGCTACAGTGTTGTAGGGGTAACTCTCTCTTGCCCACTTTTTTTACATATAGAGTCTGAATTGCGTCGAAGCACTGGGTCGAAAGAGGCGCTTATGATTAATCGTAAGTTTCTTTAATTTTCTGAAATGCAACCTAACTTCGATATTTGGAGTAATCGATACTGGTTGCGTCAGGAGTTACAGTTCCTCTCCTGAAAGGCAGACGCAGACTCCTTTCGCTTTGCTAGCATCGTGCGTCGAAGATAAGGCCGGCCAGAAATGTGCGCACCATGCGCAAACAGGCAAGATAAACGCAATCTTGTTTGTTCAGAATAATGCAGGGACGTGCAGCTTTTTCTCTCTTTTTCGCATCGGGAATTCGGCGCTTGACAGCGCTATCAGTCGCGCAACACAAAGTCGCCCAACACACGGAGTCACGCCATGAGGCCGCGATGGGAGAGGGTCCTGTGCAGCTGTCAGAGCTTGTTCCCGAGCTTTTGTGTGCGCAGTCAGCGGTGGGACCCGGTTCACTCCGGTTCGCTGCCCCGTCTTCTTTACCGGGAACTTGTGCTGTTCCCGGGCCGGCGATGCCTCGTCGTTATCGGCGCTTGACCTGGTCGGGGAAAGAACTCTTTTCCGGGATGCTTCTTTTAGAAGAAGTATGCCGATTGTTTTATAGTACGGAAAAAGAAAGGCATGGAACTTATCACGCCATATTAGCATAGCTATGGGCGTGAGGCGTGTTAAGCTAAATCTGCTATTTCTTTCTTGACACTTTGTTACTCATCCTTCCATTGTGGTTGTGAATAATGCATTCTGCTTTCTGGTTTCATTATGTGAGAGTGGATTTGCTATTGTTGTCTCTCCTGTAGATCAGGTATAAGGGTCTATTATTGTAAATTAATAACATAATAAAGAGCGACAAACTGTGTTGATGCTGAGGTCGCTAGTTAATGCCATTCGCGCAGTACCAATTGCTTGAAACTCGCTTAGTCTTGGAGGTTATCAGACTCGTACGTGTTTAAGGGCATTTAGTAAAATCCCAGCTTAGCATCTTCGCTCTCTTTGTAAGGAATTCACAAGGGTGCGACATTCCAAAGATCACATTCTTGAGCGGCCACCCATCGACAAGCTGCGATCTATTTATTTTTTTATTGGCCATGACAGGTCCTTAAGTAGATTTGTTCCTCATGGACTGAATGAATTGTTATGCTCTCTTTCTATCTTTTTTCCACTCCCTTCATTCTTCGTGTGCAGGGTAGTCAATCAGGCATTCCTTTCTTCTCCCTCTCTTCTCCCCCCCTCTCTCTCTCTCTGGGTTCAGTTATGGTACAGGATTGGCAAGCTGAACTGGTGTCATTGGAGTTTTGGAAAGGTTTAAGCAGTGCAGCCTTTGAAATAAGAAAGTTAAATCTACCGAATTTCATTGCTCGCGGTCGCAACGAGTCCATGCACGTTTTCATAGCAAGAAAATTATGTATGGTTCGAGCATGACGCCTCCACAGCAGATACTTCTGATCGTATCTAGATTCTCTCTTGAGAATCTTGCGTCTGGCGTCGACCTCTTTGATGTATACACATTTAGCGGTCTTGACAGCGTTGCACTGCGCAGCGTGGCTAAAACTAGGCATGTTCACTAATTATGAATACTAACACAATAACAGAGCTGCCCTGTCGCCAGCCTGTGACGCTACCTATGACCTCAAAAAGCTACTTAGTATAAATATTGGTACGCATTCAGTATTGCAGTACGAAACGAGAAACGAGAATTGGCCTTCCTATCATTTAAGGCGCCA
The DNA here is from genome assembly GCF_052857255.1 of Amblyomma americanum. NCBI lineage: Eukaryota > Metazoa > Arthropoda > Arachnida > Ixodida > Ixodidae > Amblyomma > Amblyomma americanum. The sequence continues at coordinate 7,843,516 of NC_135503.1, read as the reverse complement.
GCTAGACGGGTCAGTTAAACTTATTTAGTTAGAAATTTTAGCAAAATGAAAAGTAAATGCACGCAAATGGTAGTGAACACCTGAGTCTAATAACAACAACATCTTGTTTACAAAGCCTCAGACTTTCTTCGCAAACAAGCGGGCGAGTTTTATGCGTAAATTAACAAAGTGCTAGCAAAAAAAAAAAAATACTAGCCACCAAGAGAAAATAAAGGAGTGGGATAAGCTTTGCCAATATAGGAACCTCTGGGAAATTAAGGCGTCGAAGTCAATGGCATCCCATTGTCGGTTTGTAGCGATTTGTAAGGCGGTTTGTAGCTCAGAAAAGTAAAGCAGGGAATCCCAAGCAAATTGGTCAGTCGTAAACACATGCAGCAAAAGGATTCTAAGTTGGACGAGAACCGGGGATAAAATTCTGGAGCGGCGTTTAATTCAGACCTGTCACGAAGTTGCAATATTGTGTTACACGCTGAAATATATTCTCCTAAATAACCCCCTCCGAGCTGCGAGCTCGCGCTTCTCCCGTCTCCGGACTTTCCTTACAAAAGCTTCGGTGAGTGGGCAAATCTCTAGAGCGAGTCTGCGCCGAAAAGTGTCCGTAATATGAGCGTCGCCAGTTCGGGCCACCTAAGGACCGTGGCAATCCCATCCCGCCGGGCGGTTTACGGCGTCCCACGCAGTGTTCCCCGTGGCGCCGCTGTCTGTGACTGGCGACGGCCAGGCGTCACAGAGCGCCGCAGTCTTCTCTCTATCCGAGTTTTCTCCGCCTTCTCGGTCGGCTTAACTCGGTCGTAGACCATTAGTCCCCGAGACCTATCTCGAGTAATCCGGGGATATCCGCCACCGCTCCTTCTCTCGGTTCCTGGCTCCGGGAGAGGAGGCTTAAGGACCCTCCGGGTTCACGCTCCGCGGTCGTGTTGTTGGGGCCTCTCCCCCGAGAGATGAGAGCGCTGCTAAGTTTAGCCGCCGGGCGAAATGGCGCGCCGCCGAAAAGCGCGAATGAAGTGCTCCAGCCCGGGCGGCGGCGAAGAGTGCTCGCCGGCCGAGAGCCGAGCGGAGAACAACAACATTCCCGGCATAGCCGTCCCGCGCAGTCGGGGGTGCCCGCGTCCAGCTTGCGCCGCCTGACAGCCGGGCTGTTTTTCGGCCTCGAGCGCGTTGTGCCTTGTGGACGCCATAAAGGGCAGGTCCGTGACATATCGATGCGAAACAAAAGCGATCGTTTCCGATGTGTCAGAGAAGATAATAAATACTAAGCAGCCATTCGCTTTGATAGTGAAAGCAAGGTCACCACAGCATGGACGAAATAAGCTGCTTTATGGTGAAATCCGCCGCGTAACGGTGTGCGAATGGTGTTGGATCCATTGTACTCCACTGGCAACATTACGAGTAATTCGGGACAAGCGCTTGTAGCTCTCCTGGCTACCACGACATTGCAGATGGCTTTGAGCGCTCAAAAACAGCGCATTGATACCAGCCGTAGGGTAAGAAAGGAACAGAATGACAGAGTGGCTGACATTTAAGCACAATAGGCTGCTAGGCTTACAGGCACTGGCCGGGCGCTGAAGCGAATTCCTAGTGATGTTTGCGTACAATCCTTCTTTTTAAAGAGTCTGTTATTGTCCACCAGGGGCAGAAGGCGACAGGTACCGTTATGACGCGGCTCAAACACAACGCAATCTGTCCAGCGTCCTAATTTGCATCAGAATGACCGGCGGGATAGACGGTTCACTTAGGAGGCATCTTGACTTCTGGCGAAGGGAATCAGAGATGCGTCAAAAAGCACCCTCCCTTTTTCAATGAAGCCAAAATATGTCGTATTAAATTAATAACATTGCTGATGTGGCTAATCGCAATGATTTTCTTTGAACAGATAAGTCTGAAGATAGCCTTCATAGAGTTTCATTTTACAACTACAGCTTCAATTATTCATTCACTAATTTAAGCTGTCCTTAGCTGTATATTTTAGAAGACAACTATTTCCTATGCCACGCCAAACTGCGCATGCAGTCGCCATAATTTGGCAAGATTTAATATTATGTGTTTGAACGTAACTCGGCGGTTTTGTATACAACATTGATTCAAGATAAGGACTGTCTTGGAATTATGAGGTTGTCGTTGCTATTGCCCCATACGTATAAAACCGGAGCTGTATTGTAGCTTGATTTATAATGAAATGATTCGAACAAAATTGATTCGAATAAAATACACATTACTGGCTTTTTTTTCCTGCAGACCATACACCGCTGTACAGGAAGTATATAAAAAAAAAGAAACATAACGGTACGTGAGCGAGGGCCTACACATATATACATACTCTGAATTAATGTCATTTTCCTAAGGTCGCTTCTTGTTCGCACGGACAGAAGAACTACTTGAGGAATACTCCTCACTCAGTAATGCTCCGAATACGCGCTGAAGATTGCTTATCTGTTGGCAATGCATTATTCGAAGCTGATGTGTAAGAATCAATTACTCAAAGAAAAGCCGAGTGACGCGCTGTGAATACGAACGGTAGACTGCTGCGGTTCTTCTTGTGAATTTGATGAAATTGCTCCAAAGTGAACTGCTTGGCTGCAGTAATGTTGAGCCACATGCACATAGCACCACACGTGACACCACAAAAGTAAAACGGTGCGACTTTCTCTGTACCAGTTTGCCTGCAGCGAAGGTGAAAAGGAATCTGAGACCGCCGTATAACAGCAGCTGCAATTCACAGTTAATTGGTAAGAAAATCTTGCCTCCACACCCTCTTCTAATTTGTACAACATTTCGTGGACCCCTAAAAACACCGAATTTGTAATCTTAGGTTACCCGCTCCCCCAAAATTCATAAGCGTAAGCCGCGATGTGTAGAAAGCAAGGGCCACGTTAGCCTTGCGATACTGCTGCCACGTGTTTAGTTTTCACGATGTTACTGAGCTGCTCTCGCATCACGGTCATCGCTTCAAGCAGCACATAGGCGGGGAGCATCGGCCTTGTGGTTATGTGCCCACGCTTCTCGACTTACGAGTGCCTCCCCGGCAGATGTCGACACCAGTCCACACAAATGCCCGAGCTCGCGCGCGAGCCGCTTGGCGCTTCCGATGGCGTGCTGCTGGTGGCCTGACAGAGAGAATCACTTTGTACGGAGACAAATTAAGCGCCCAGCAAATCTGCATTGTATCTGAGGTTTCCGCAAAAGACACGTTTCACAGCTACAAACTACAAAGCTAGTCATTGCCTTCTCAATATTGGCTGGAAACGACTCTGTTGAACTATTCAAAGGAAGACGAAAGGCAGCATGCTTATTTTAAGAGCACCTAGTTTCTTCAGGCCCATCGCTAGAAACACTAAAACTTGTTTCTGAGCTTCAAACCTCACCCCCCACCCCCTCCGCTTTCGTTACTGCGTTAAAGTCCTCTTCCCAGCAAAATTACCAGGTGTGTGTTTGTGTGAAGCCTCCTCCTGGAAAGCGCACTTCCGGGCACCCACCGGTGAAAATGCATCCACCACTTGCGAGCATCAACCCACCGCTTACCCACCAACCCCCACCGTTCTAAAACATTTACCCATTGCCCACCTTCAACCTCCAGATCTCCGCCACCTCCACCCTCCAGAAGCTGCACACACTTAACACCCACGCGCCTCCAACCTCCGGAAGGCCTTCCACTCACCACCCATCCGCACGTACCTCCACCGACGGGAGGAATCTCGAGTCTCACTGACGAAAGCAAAATCATCAAGAAAAATCAAATCATTACAGTCATTACAGTGAAAGTAAGCATGCATCAAGGGTAAATCCTACTTCTATGGCAGCTTTACTAGTATCAGATTTCACGATCGCGGGGACCATTTTTTTAACTTCAGCGGCATTGGAGCCGTGTTTTCTGAGACAGTACGTAAGCTGCATCTGTCCGAGTGCTGCACTTTTGTTAAGTTACTCGTACACACTAAACGCGAATACGCCTACGTGAGAGGAAAAAGGAAATAAAGTGCCCTATAGCGCACTACCTTTTATGGGAGTGCGCTAGAGGGCAGTTTACTAAATTTTTATCTCTTTCTGTTTAGAGTGTAAGTATAGAGATGAAAATGCATACGGTCAACGCATGCAGGAAAATGTATAAGCCATTCCAGAGCACTCAAGAACGGTAGCCATTTAAGCGTTGGCAGCAAAAGGTCTGTCGCAGACCGTCGAGTACTCACGTCTCTATTAAAATCTGCTAGCGGTCGCTGCGGCCCTATAGGTGCGCGCTCAATGTACCGCCAAAGAAGTGCCACTTTCAACTTCGGTGCCGAGTTTACGACGCCTCTTCATTCATTATAACCGAGTTGTGCGTCACAAAGTCGTTCGCTGTATTTGAGACGAATTCCATTGCCCTAACGCATGTATTGACGACAGGGCCACGAACTTTCGTTGTAAGCGAGCGTTCGTTATATCTGCAGCCATTATAAGTGGACTGACTGTATGTTGTCAGGGCGTTTCTTCTTTGTTTTGTTTCTTTTTTTAGCATTGCGAACCCTTCACCGCCGGACACGTTTGAACAAAAGTCTGAAATGGGGAACCTGAAAGCTTCCGCGACCAGGAGCTTCTTTCAAGAGGCGGGGCTCATCACCTATGATGCACGAGGACTTTACGTGTCTATCAACACGACCTTAATTGAAAAAATAAATAAATTTGCTCAGAATACTAAATGTGAACAACGGTTCATAACAGTTCGGAGAAATTTCGTTTATGACTTCTTGCTTCTGTTTTTTTTTTTTTAAGTTAAACCGTAGAGAGCGCTTACTAGAAAGGCATTCTTGTCGCGCTTGTGTTCAGATAGCGTGCCGGCAGAGTGTAGAGTGCCGGTGGAGATAAATACAATCTAACCGCGAGCCTTCAGGTTGGGATACGCAAATTATTTGTTAACGTCAAGGATTTGAAACTTTTTTTTATCTTACTGGCAAGGTTGCCGTGCGTTGTCGTTGACAGTCGTGGCACGTCTTACTATTTTAAAGCTGTACTGTTTTAAAACTGTGGTTCAAGAGCTGTATTTTCTTGTGCATTCTGTCGTCAGTTCTGATGCGATTTCCTCCCCTTTTCTAAAAAGAGTAGGCTGCGCCGTTGTCAGGCCCCAACCTCTCCTGACACGTCCATGTGAAAAAAGAGAAATATCTTTACGTTATTGTTTTTTTCTGCGAAAACGTCTGCAGAGCGTTGAATAAAACAAACGTTACTCATAAAACTTGGCATTTCTCTTCGTGTCATTGTCATACTTTGTTCCTTCACGACGAGCAGCCCTGGTTCCCCTCCGCTCAGGGAACCGAGCTGACGTCTTCGAAGCACTCGACGCTACCGTGAATGGCCGGCGTTCCCTTGCGGAGGAGAAAGCACTGCGTGTGTGGTAGATAAATATATCTCCCTCTCCATCTATTTTCTTCTTCTTCTTCCAACTGCTCCCCTTGTGCCAAGCGAGCACGTCGCTCCTCAAAGGCGGAGGGGGGGAGTTCCCTCCAGTCTCAGGCTTTCGCTCGTTGCAATGACCTCCGGGGAGGCCGAAAGCCTCCGCGCGAAGACGTAAACAAGTCGCCTTCCATCCGTTCCTCCTCCTCTATTTCTCTCTCTCACCCTGTTCTGCAGTGCACGGTGCCCGCAGCGCTCACCGGATGCAAGGACCGTCATGTCCAGTGGCGTCAGCGGGCAGTGCACTATATTTTGTCTGTGTCTGGGGCACAGAGATGTGTAATGTTGCGTGAGGCTATGTTAGCAAACATTCTCCACGCTACCGTACTAGAATAACACTCGTGGTTACAGCAACCACGCCTTCTGTTTTTTTACTTCTGGTCTGGCACAAACGAAGCTATAAGCTTGCTTCTTGCTTCACCGATTCATCTTTTTGGATAAAATTGGAAATTCCCGTCAAGAAAGCAAAGGGGGGGGGGGGGGGGGGTATACCAGGAGGGAATACGGCATGTGTGTGCACTGTGCACACACACACAAATCGTTGCAGGAGTATCTGTGAAGCCACCAATTTGTCACCTTCAGAAACAGCAGGGCGCAGATACAAAGGATAACGGAAGCACACAACAGCGCTATGAATGCACACTCTTGTTCCCTTCCTTAGTCTGAAAATTCCTGCAACATTTTTGTTAGGTAATGCCCCGAAAACTTCCTTCCCGTCTCCTCGTCTTCCTTAATTTAGCTGCAAAAGATTGAGTAAGAATGCGGCTGCCAGAGATTGCTCTGAACTCATTTAATGGCTTCAGCAGTGTACGTTAGCGCATGCGCGGTTTTCTTTTTCTGACGCCATCCACTTTATTAAGCGTCCAGTTCGTGCGACAGAAATGCGTGAAAGTGTGCGCTGTGAAGCCTTGAAAGAGAACGTCTCTAGTTGTGTTGAGGCAGTTGCTCCCCGCCAAAACCGATTTCAACTATCGCTTTTCGTCGTTGGTGTGCTTTCCCTGCATAGGATAGGATAGTAATAACTTTGGTAAAATGCATGCAATCGACGGTTTAACGCGTCGTGACGTTGGCCAAGCGTCGACCCGGTGTTATGCCCTACCCTGCACCACCCCAGTTCGGCCCGCTTGTGGTGGGTCGTGAGGCTTGTGCTTTTCGAGTGCACCCCATCAGGTGCCCGCTACGATCCTGCAAAATCGAAGCGAAGTGGCTGGCTCGGTCTCACAGCGCTGACTCGTCGCGCACACCTTCAAATCAGCGTCATTTGCGCATCTGTCACGAACGCCATGCAGCGGAGCTGTTGGAGGTCATTCAGACGCTAGCTGATTTATTCAACTCCCTCACCACTCCTTCTCCCCATCACAGATGATCCCTCACATCAGGCAGCTGGCGACTGTTTTTCTCGAAGGAGCCAGTCGATTTTCTCTCACTGCATCAACCCAGTCGGCTCCGAAGCAGTTCTAACCGGCCAGCCCTTACGAGCTCCAGCTTTCGAACGCGTCGCTATCCGCTAACGAACGTTTTGTTAAACGCGCTTCGGAGTCAGCCGAGGGGAGCCTGTTTGCCTCGTAACACGGAACTGCGAAACGCGAGCAGACGCAGCCCCGTCAAACAAGGCTGCTCATTGTTCGCGGAGATTCTTCACGGTAGGCGCGCGCTCCAGTGCAGTCAGACCACCGTTGTGACTGCCGCAGAAATGACCGATGCTCGTCGCCTGCATTCCGGCGTAGTCGCGAGCATTCGACACGTGCGGGGACTCCGGACGTAAACAGGCGCGGCGTAGCTGCTGCGCTTCTTGTGACACGCGGCTCCAGAGTCACGTACGCAAGCGTCGCCAAGTGCGCTGTGTGCATTCAATCCTACACCAGCATTTCTTGGTTGCGTTTCAGCGGTCAGGTGAAGCAAGATAGATGTAAAGAGAAGTCAAGTGAAAGCATTCTTATCTTGCGCATGAGAGCGTTCGGTGTTTGAATGCATAAATAAACGTCCGCGCTCCTATCTCTCTGCGCAAAAGCATGAGAGGTTTTTAGCGTAGGCCGAACCAGCGCTTGTTTGTGAAGCCGAAGGGAAAGGTTCTTTTATTGCTTTTTCCGGGATGGAAAGCGCATTTGTTTTCGCGTGCAATGCGCGTCACGATTTATCGTTATCTCTATTCCGATGGAATTCCTTTATTTCAGCTAAACTAAAGAGAATACATTTTTTCTATTTCGTGGGTCATATCAGCGCAACTCGGATATGACGCGGCATACGTAATTGGCAAATGTAAGAGCACACCTCTAGTTAGTCATTTCTATTCCTTGCGCGTTCACTCTAAGACAGCTCAGAGGTGCTGAAACCTTTTCGATATCAATGCCACAAACAATTTGCTAATTTTTAGGACACACGATTTGCATTGAATGTTGGGAGAAGAGAAAATGTAGTATTTACGTGGCATAAAAGCGGGAAACAGAAAGCCCTTTAGTGTGTCAATATTTTTTTCTGGCTATCGTGGAGTCTTATGGGGCCATAGGGTGGTATGCTACGATGCACAAATGATAAAAGGACCTCCCTTCTCATAAGAAGGTGAGTGTCACCTACACTGAAAGCGGTTAAAATCAATCAAGAAAGAGTTCTTCAGGTGGCTTCTCTCTCCCATGCTGGGTGCTTGTAACGTGGCGTGTGCGTGGTTCGCCGGCTTATCCAGCTATACGGTAGCCAATGTCCGGTACTCCTCACGAACTTCACTAGCGAACGCCTGAACCTCTTTCGCGGCAGAGAAAATTGCGCCAAAGAAGCTTGGTCACGTGTGCCATTAGTGAGAGTTCCAAAGGATGGTACTTTTGCAAAGCAGCTTGTGACGCAACACTTTGCTTCGCTTCGGGCGGCTCTGTGCCTCAACTTGGAGACACGCGGTCTGTTATGAGAGAAAGCCACTCTATTACGCCACCTGGGCGCTGACTCTGCTTACACGCCACACAAAATTAGTCGTACTATGTCACCTGTGTACTTGAGCTGTGCCGTTGTGGTTGACGTACAACTTCTTCTATTAGTGCCACGTGTTCATCTCAGCGCGAGACATTTCTGTACAGCTGAGGAGACGGGATGTGTCTCTCTGGACAGCGTCGCTAGCGTGGTGTTCCCTGAAAGCCCACGAGCTAACAGGCGCGGTAGAAAGGCGTACTTTTGAAATTTTTTGATGACGCTGGCCTTCAATGGCAACGATGGGAGTTATCTTTTCTTGTTTAGATTATGTGGCGCAAGCTGAGCAGTTCACGGTATCATCAGTGTAAGGATAACCACGCCTGCTCTTTAATACAATCACCATCACCTATCTTTACTAACCTCTGAGCTATCAGCTTTATTGGTTGCGCTTTATTTAACAGGAATAAGCTCGTGGACTCGAACGCACTCGACGGTGAGTATTTCTCCCACCCTCTTCACCATCGTCATTCGTGAAGAAGTAAGGGCATTGCGCGCCCTCTCGCTCATCCCAGCAGCAGGCGAACTCATGGCCCACATCGACTAAGCCTGCCTAGAACACGTGACCATTAGGTGACATGTATTGGGAGACCGCTTCCGATCCCCATATGCCCAAGGTTGATCCACATAGATAGGCCACCAAGTAGACATGAGATTTTACTGCATCAACATACCACAACACCGGGGAGAATGCGGACGCAGTTACGTCAAACAAATTCCCGTTCGCTGTTTTTCCTGAAAAATATAAACAGAGGATTTGGTACACGCTTGGCCATGAACCACTTCCTCTCACTCCTACCTTGGTTCGTTTGCTTGAAACGCCTTTGCTCGTTCTTTTTGTGCTCCTGTCTCAGGTTTTCTTCCCCATATCTAATTGCGTACTTGCTTCTTTTACTTTTTTGCGGCCGCCAATACGCGCTCCTCTTTAGTATTCTCTTGCCTCATCCGTGTTTGCAGAAAGAGTCGCTGCATCAGCGAGCCAGTTAAACGCTTTCGGTCGAGCCAAGGCGCGTCCTACATCACTCGCAGCCTGAGAGGAGCCAGTCGTCGGACCCTTTGGTTTTGTTTGCGAACTGCGTGCTCCTTCCTCCCGCTCCTCGAACAGGTCATTGCCTGTTTTGCTTCCTTGCGCCGCGACTAACACTGGCGCTCCAGCAAGACGCACACCTCCCTTGCCCATTTCTAAACTATATCTTCGCGCCGCCTCCTTCCTCGTACAACTCGCGCGTTCTCTCTTCATCTGCATTAATGCCATTAAGGGGGTGCATTGTTCGGTCGCATGCCCGGTCCAGACAGCCGCTGTCGGCCAGGCGTCGGCCCCGACTGACTGATGGGCCGCTTGCGTCAGCGGCGGTGTCACGTCGGGACTCCGCGCCCCATTGTCTTCGGCACAGTCTGGAGGCGGCCGTAAACTGGCCCTGTCTACGGAGGGGGGGGGAGCCGTTTGTGACGTCTCGATATGGGACCCTATAAATACTGGTTATTTATAGCCTCTGCCATAAAGAGGGTCGTCACACCCTCGCCCCCCTGGCACATTCTCGTTTTCCTGTCCGTCTTCGCTTAACCACTGGACCGGGCCGATGTCTACGAGGGCCTCTTATTTACTACTGGCCCTTTTAAGGCCTCAAGCCGTCCCTACACCCCGAACGCTTAGTAAAAGCTCTCAGCTGAACAGTGTCTCTATGCGGACGCACGCAGATGAACGAGTGTGTTGATGGAAGGGAAGAATTTTTTGTATGGTTGCTCTGCTTCTTTATTTCTTTTCTGGCCGGGTCAACGTCTTCATTTAGAATACATCGCGCTTTGCACTCCCGCCTTATGACTTGGTGCACTTTTCAGATGAGCTCTCGAGGTATAGGAGCGACCCGCAGTGCTGACCTAGTTACGTACAAAGTAGCTAAAGGCACCGATTTCTTCTTGTCTGCTGTGAGCGCGCTGATGGATGGGCCTGTAAGAATAGCGAACACCGAGTTCTCTGTCAGAAGATAAGATGTTCCTAGGTCGGAGCCCCAAAACTTCATTACTATACTTCGTTTTTAATCCAAAGCCATGTCTGTAACTACGCTTTCACAAGGAAGCACAGTTATATCACTTTCCCCTTCTCTAATTTCAAGCGATGGAGAGGCAACAAATCATAGCAAGCTGTCATGTTTTGGATAAAAGCGCTGCTGCAGCACACTCACGCGGTAGTACAGAATTTTGGCCATTGCAGTGCTGTTATTTCTGCCAAACTAGTCAGTGTCTGTGGAGCACGGCCTTGGATCAAACGGGACGAGCCGGTGACGCGCTGTTGGGCGTTGCTATATAACCGCTCCTCTCACTGGCAAAAACCATTTCGAGGATACGTGCTCTTTCAAAAAACTTTTGCGCTGACAGCGAGATCCAAAGACCGCTGTTACCTCTCCCGCGAACTGCTCAGGATCTGTTACGGTTTAACTCCTGACATGTGATCTGTTAGCAAGAGACGCCTAATGAGCCTGCGTGCGTGGTGCACGCTGTTCATTGATGATTTGGGAGTAACAAGAAAAAGGCTTTTGATTTCATTAGAAAGAAATTTTCGTCATCCTTCTATCAATGCAAATAATGAATTTCACTGCACCGAAAAGAACTATCCCGGCATTTACCAAAGCTCTGGCATACACAAAGCGCTACGGCTACAGCAGATGCAGGTGAATTTCCCACTGGCACAGTTCAAATACACCAGCAATAATTCGCACCCCATGTCCTGTTGCTTCTTATTTGTTTTTGGCAAGCTGTCGTCACTGAGTGACGAGTTTCCGCTTCAGTGCACTTCGTGTCTACGCTAAGCGCTCACGCCCCAGAAGCCAAGTTATACCGGGATGAAAGCGGGACTAAAATGGCGCCGTTCAGCTGTCTCCGACTCATCGGCGCATGCAAACGACTCACTGGAGGCCGCGAACAACAGTGCCCGACCGGTCCGTCCGAATAGTTTGCGCTGACAGCCCTCTGACGGCCGCTGACGAGAGGCTGCGAATTGCACCACGAATGAAAGAGCCAGGCTTCCCCGTCTGACGAACGTTTTCCCATTAGGCGCCGCGCATGCAAACTAGCCTGCCAACGGCAAGCTTTGCTGGCGGAGGCGGCGGCCGCTTTGGCTGCAACCGCGCGGGGTGACCCGGTCAAGTGCGCCTGGTTTAGCTGGCATTCCTGTCTTCTCCATCCACTGTTTACGTTGGACGTCCCAGGGGTCCCTTATGCGTCATAAGTGAAACATGAGGGTAGCTCTGTGGATTTCGCACTGCTACGCGTTGCATCCATGCTCGGCAACTGTGGCAACTTAAGATCCCAATCTTCACCGTATCATGTAAAGGAAAACAGAAAGGCTGAAATTTTTGCATCCCGTTCCTGAGCTGCATTTAGAGGAGTTTCTTGTATAACAAATAATGAGGGGAAAAATTTCCATATTAAGTTGCTAATTATATGTGTAAGTAAGCGAAGAGGTATGATGTAAGTCGTTATTTTCGGTAATTCAGTCATTCGTTCACTTTAATAGTTACTTCCCTTATCTATTCTAATAGTAAATCAAGACCGAAACTGCGATAATTGCTGGTATGAACGCAAAGAAATCCACGCATGTTCTCCCTCGTAGAACGAAAGTCCTTGATGCACCGTGGAAAGACACCACGCCAAAAATTCGCGAAGTGGAAATTGCCCCGCGCGCTGCTTCGAGCGCTTGTCCAGAGACGCTAGCTTATTTCTATTCTTAGTTCCCGGCGTGTATCGCCGAACGTTTATCCCCAGCATCATTACTGGCAGCCAAAATCAGTTCCGGTTGCATCACCCCGCTCAAAACTAGAGCACGGGCGCCGGACCGACGCTCGGGCAACGGTTGACAAAGCCAGCGCCTTGTGAACGACTTCGCAGGGTGAACGACTTCGATGTCAAGCCCATCAGCAGCAGCAGCGTCGGCAGCCTGTCGAGAGAGACGCTGATCCTCTTTCCTGGGCGCGCCAACGGAATCTTGGCGCCTGTCCACCTGGGCGGACGCGTCGTCATCGAGGCGCGACTCGTAGTGGCGGCCACGGCTGACGTGCGACCGTTCAGCTTATTTTTCCTCACGTTGAAACGATATAAATACTCTAAAGGTAAAGACTCTCTTTGGTTCTAAGAGAGATGGTGACCTCAGTGAACGACTATGTGGCTCAAATCTGACAGCAGTTTAGATTTATCTTCTTTATACGCGGCTGGCCATAAGGGCCCAGTAAGGGGTACAGTACAGTAGACCGGCGCTACACGATGATAGCTGAATTATTAAGTACAAGCGATAAGACAAAGACACAATAGGCGTGAAAAGGGAAAACAAGCTTCGAACAAATCAGCAAAAAATGTAATTGATCTAAAAGTTCCGCCGCGTAAAACACATTTTCGGATGCAAACTCATCTGGACCAGTATTTAACTCAAACATAAGATGCTGTGTGCTGCACAATCCCAACCATACAACAAGCATAAAACAACCTCAAAGCATTGCTTAGCTTGGTTTAAACATTTGGTGCAGGTACCCCCACCATGAACGGTGGAGGTGACACCGATACACTTTACTGCAAAGGCGAGAGCAGTGCCGCTCCAACTAGCGCCAGGAAAGCTGCCATGGGCCTAACAGGAAGCGCAGTTCACCGGTAGCCAACGAAGTGACGGAAGTACGTCACGATCCCTGTCCGCCCCCATCGGAAGAGGCTTACCGCATCTCACGCAAGAGCTCTGAGCAGCACGGCATGCGCCGGTCGGTATTTCTGACGCCGGCAGAGGCTCGCAGCATCGGTTCAAAAATAGGCGCAGGTGACGACATTCCGCGGACCGCGGTGACGACGCAAAGGCGGCGACGTCATCTTTGAATTATGATGGGAGGAAGGGGAGGAGGACGCCGCGGGTGTTCTGTGAGGCGCTCTTGCTGCAAACTACCCTTACAAAAATGGTCTACAGACAGTCTATAGACTTCTTTTAGACTCTATTGCCTTCCTATAGATATTTCCTTTTCCCTATTCATAGTCTATAACTGTCTATACGAAAAGAGTAAGACCACCAATCTATAAAATATCTATAGACTGCCCATAGGATTTGTATTGCCTATAAACTATTCTCCAGGGTTTGTCTACAGAGAGTCTATAGACTTTATAGACAGTAGCCTATGGACTCTCTATTGACTGTTTAAAACTTTTTGTAAGGGCATGGCGACTTAGCATCGCAGTGTCCCTGCATTGTGCAAGGACGCCCCAATGGTTATGGACCTATGCATCTTCGCAAGATCGCTTCACCAATGCTCAGAACCGTTCCAGCCTCCAAAATTATCAGCGAGGAGATTTTGTCTTCGCTGTCTTTAATGGCAATTTTCACGAAATCGACGTCACCTGCGGAGGCGCCCTGAAGAATCGGCGCGGGCGGAACGATGTCATTTGCCCCATTGCATGAGTGGTTCGCGGCACATTCACACACGTTGTTCTAAGAGTTGCGCTGCGAAAATGCATTTTCAGAGCGCTTTTATACGTGTGTTTGCACGCTAACGGCATAGAAGAAGTGTCATAGCGCGAGCAATGCAGAGGGAGCTTGGTAGCATTTTTTGCACGCTGTAGCGGGATGCTCGTAGAGCCACGACAGTGCAGTTATCAGGTACCGAGGCTTTGTCTAAAACGATGATTTGCATAGACTAGTAGAGCCTAGTAAATACGCGATGCAATATAGTTACGCGTAGTAAACATCGCTGAGCACACATGGCTAACCAGCCTGTAACTGTGCCTGTAACTGCAGGCCTTAGTACGCGTGTTTGTGTGTGTGTGGTGATACGGTGCTTTGTTATCCACGAACAAGGGGGTGATGATGATTACACCAGAAGTGCGTTTCATTCTTAATCGTCTTGCATTTCGTGATGGCCCCACGACCCTGCTGTCCCTGGAATCGGTCAGTAACATTGGCGGGTGGTGAATATCGAATAGAACCGGGCGGAAACTGTATCAAAGCGGTCTTGTCTTCATGACAGGCCTTCCATCCACCATCCACTGCTTACGAGCAAGTGAAGAGAACGAGGCGCAGCAAATTGCTCCGAGAAGACAGCGGGCGGCGAGAAAGGCGACCTCATTGTTCTACCGGCACAGACGACTAGAAATGTATATTAATACTCCGATTAGAACACGGTTAATGAACGTTATGAGTTCTCGCGAGAAGTATACAAGCTGCCCACTTATAGGCGTCTTGCTTGAGCAACTATGATGCGTGATTCCTCACAAACATGCGTCATACGGTAAATGATGACACCCTGTCCATTACATTTAGGTCGCTTCCTCGAATGTCGCAAAGACGCTTGCTTTCTCCGTCCTTCTGAATGATAGAACTGCCACACATAACAAAAAATACAATAAATAAAAGATGACAGAGCGGATGAAAGATGGCCGCTTACTCCCGCGACAGGCCACCTAAATCACAGACGTTTCCCGCACACATGGATGCTTTTATATGTCGCGCTGTGGGGAGGATACGCACTTGTGCGTCACTTCCTGCTGAACGCGACCAATTACTTCCTCCTGATCCTTTTTTTACTGATTCGATACTGTTTAGGAAGATTAATATCATTGGCTTGAAAGCAACTTCCGCAATAAAGAGCCATTAAATCATTTGTATCGTCTGCTTTCTATGCACGGTCAATGCGCTTGGCACAGAGTCGGCAGCAGGGAAAATAGACGAACCAACTTTTCTGAATATCAGCACATGAGGTTCAGTCAGATAGACTTAAATAACGAAAAGAGAATTCCTGGTGAAGGACAAAGTAAAGAAAGGAACGAAGAAGAAATGATAGGAACTGAAACCTGAAAGTAAACTAGCACGAACATCATGCACCTGTTGCGAAGTAACACTGTACAACAGGCAAGTTTATTTATTTATTTATTTATTTATTTATTTATTTATTTATTTATTTATTTATTTGTTTATTTATTTATTTATTTATTACAAGTACCTACAACGCCCATGAGGCATGATCATCATTGTAGAAAGATGATATTGGGAACATGCCAACGCTTTGTTAGAGAATCTGTCTTGGATTGTTAGTCCTCGTTTGTGCGTCACAGTTGTGTTCATGTGCTGTTTATTATTTTTTGGCTATTTTTCTTCGCCACCATTCACTTCTTGTAAGGACGCAGTAGCGTCTAAAATGTGTAAATTTTGACATTTCAGATACGTAAAAAGAAAGATTGAAAGAGTTGGGCGTCATTCGTGCAGTTAAGTGTTTTTTTTTTTTTTAGCGGCCAAATTCCTTTAGCTCGATGGCACTCGGCATACCATTCAGCAATATCAAGGTAGTGAAGTTAAGCAGGGCGTTTCTTTTCCCACTTACGTCACTTCTGAGGAGTCAGTATTTAATCTGGTAGAAGCAAGATTACGAGTGCCGCATCATACAAGTAAACAGTCACATGGCAGCCTTAACTAAATTGGCGGCAGGAAAACTCAGACTTGAAGCAGCGTCAGAAGAACTAAGCTCAATGCCGGCAGACAGTAGCATTTGTACAGAGGATTTAAGAAACCAGCACATCACTGAACTCCTAAAGGTTTTTTATTTGTTGCAACGTCACCGTTGAAGTTTGCAGTGCGGTGCGTGTTCACTAAGGGAGCTATAGATATCAGGCGACAATAACGGAGTTTTAAAATAAGAAAAAAAAAGGGATAGAGTAGTCGGTCCTAAGGCAAACCAGTTAATCCCCTTTTCCTGTAGGGTGTATCATTTTATGTCAGCTTTATTTATCTTTTTTTATGACACCTTACATTAGCCGCTCGTTCGCTCAGGCCATGAGTCACAAGCATAGCTGCTAATGCTGCTGCTGTAAAAAGTGTTGAGGTGTTCCAAGATAAAAAGCGCCATCCGCATTACTGCAAAGTAGTTCATGCTGCAATAGCAGTTGATACAGGAGTGTGAGAGTGAGTGAGTGAGTGAGTGAGTGAGTGAGTGAGTGAGTGAGTGAGTGAGTGAGTGAGTGAGTGAGTGAGTGAGTGAGTGAGTGAGTGAGTGAGTGAGTGAGTGAGTGAGTGAGTGAGTGAGTGAGTGAGTGAGTGAGAGAGTGAGTGAGTGAGTGAAAAACTTTATTTGGCTCTAAGTTTGTGA
Source organism: Amblyomma americanum (assembly GCF_052857255.1). Taxonomy (NCBI): domain Eukaryota; kingdom Metazoa; phylum Arthropoda; class Arachnida; order Ixodida; family Ixodidae; genus Amblyomma; species Amblyomma americanum. The sequence goes on along the minus strand of NC_135503.1, from coordinate 7,827,032 downwards.
CGTTGGTGGCTTCGCCTCCGTTGATCTACCCTATATAAACAATTATTTACATATTGCCGCACTACTGTCCGCTCTAGTGGCGCCGTGCCACAGCCGAACTGTCTTATCTGGGACTTGGAAAGCCTTGGGCATTTTGGGGGTGAGAGGTTTTCGTCTTCCTCGCCCGACCTTCCTGCTGTCTTTCGCGTCCCAGAAGGTCTAAGTAAACTTGCCCTACGTACGTCATTCGTTTGTCGGTGACAATTACTATATATAAATATGCGCATTAAATGCAAATAAAATGCGACAGAGAAGAGTATATTATTTAAAATGTCGCTGGCATTTTTGCGTCAACTACGAGATTCCCAGCCTTTCGTCTTAATCCTTGACTTAATACGCGTTTCCATGTAGGCCCGCAGCGGTTCCTACACTGTAGCGACGCATTTTACACATATTATACACGTGCTTAATGCAGGCCCTCTGACAGGGTTTTCGCTGCTAACACTCGCATGGCTGCAGTTCTAGCGAATCCGCAAATGGAGTATATTTGAAAATTTTAAACAGAAAGATGGGATCTCTTTAATGTAAAACAAAGAATTTAGCCAGCACTTAAACAGCGCTGACCTGCTTCTCTCCTTCCTGAGGGGTTTGTAGAGATAAAGGCGATAACAGATAGGTGCAGAAAACAGCCAGATAGCTTTAGCATAGCAGGGTCGTGTACCAGACCAGCCGGGTGCCAGCTGCGCATGAGCAGTGGTATACTCTCCCCTGCAAACCCGCGAATGCGCATGTCCAACAGGAATCCGGACCGTCTGGTATACGTCCGCGCAACTATGTCATCACTGTGCCGAACCCACTGTTTGCACGTATTGCAAATGACCTTTCTGTTTCTCTCTGGTTACTTGAGACTGAAGTGGCTTGATTAACACAAGCAGTTGCGTGCACCGCAACATCTATGCATGATGGTTCTTTCATCTAGACGCTCGTTAAATCACATACATTGTAAACGCGTCACGAGCACTGGTGATAACAAAGACCATACCGCGTTTACGACCGAACCTGGGTTTCGTGCGCTCTCCCTGAATTTCGGCTGATTCACGTGACCCGGCAAGCCATGGCTCTTACCAGGGAGCCCGCACGTGATTCGACGCAAAAACGATAGCGCACTCCCGCATTTTACGTCATACTGTGGCAGTTTTTTTTTCGACGGAGCGATTCGTTATATTCAGCGAGGAAGGAGCTGCGGATGTCGTGTCGGACTCGTCGTGAGCGCACGCTTGCCGTCTAATTCGCCACCCGACAGAGAAGACGGATCCGATACGTCCGCCCCAGAAGCAGCGTGGCAGAAGAGCTCCGTAATGGCTTCTCCAGGCGGCCCAGATTTATGTTCCGACCTTCCTCTCGTCCGCAGGGTGGGTGCAGTGCGACATCTTCCTGCCCTTTCATCCCTCTTCCCGCTTCCACTCCTTGGCCCGGCGGCGTACGAAATCTTGTTGTGTAGGACGTTGTTGTCACGGTGAGTGGAAAGGAGGAGATGCTCGAAGAAGATCCCCGTTTATTTGCCCGAAGCCCCCTCCTCCCTCCGCGCTGGCTCGGCAGCCCTGCTGCGTCGTTGTGCGCTGGGAATAGCGTGGTGCTTCGACGTCGGAGTCTGGACGAAAGAGTGAAGGCTGTCGGCCGGTCGGGCACGTCCCGCGTTCGTATACTACTAAGACAGGCTGCTTGCTGTTCCGTTTTGAAAGCAAGCAGTTATAGCCTTGTTCGGAGACAAATTACCCGTGCGCACTTGCGCTACTTTGCACGTGTGCGCAAGTGGGTCGCGTACGTGGAAAATCTTTTGTAATCTGTTATGGTCGCGTTGCTTTTTGTGATCGTAAAAACCATACATATAGCCAGTGTGCCTTCAAGCAGTGTGCTATTTTAGCGGTCACTGGCAAAGCAGCAAAGTGTGAAAGTCAACATGCTGCAACAAACCGACAAAATGTAGTACAACAACGAGAGGATTGAGCTCGGTACGTTCCAGGAAGCCTGAAAGCCGCGAAGATTGTCCGCGATGTCGCTGTGTCCTGGGAGTTACTGGCAGAGAGTATAGTGTCTTTTACTAATTGCAAAATAATGTAGCTATCCGATTTTCGCGATCAGCTGTTTGTGGTATCGGCAGCTAAGAGCAGCTTCTAAACTTTGGAGGGTACTTTTCAGTGAATAAAAATATACCACTTTTGGGGTCTTTTCGTCTGGTATACTTAGTGGCAACACGACGAGCGGTAAGTTAATTCTTCACCCGTCGTTGATATCTACTGAGATTAACTCTGATTAAAGTGGCCTAGCGGGGATGAGCTCCGGTGCCGGAAGAAATGATAGGGTTCGTTGAAAAGAAGCACACGAGATGCGCTCAGGCTTCATAATGGGGAACACGATCCAGAGGTGGGTGTGAGCTGGGATGGCAGAATGGCGCGATAGGCATCAATTGGTTTTTCCAGACAATGTATGCGGCCTGGTAATAGGAACGCTGGCAGGACGATGAGAGGGTATCCGAGACCGGTGTCGAAGATGTCCTCCGAGGGCGTAAACCGTAATGTAGGTGGTGGCTGCATTCTCCTGGGCGATTAGCACGGGAAAGCGCGATAGGCTGTGACTTCACCGCACGCTTACTGTCATCGCTGACCGACTTCATTTTCCTGTTATTCTCTGTTCTCCTTCACCTTAATATCCCTTCATCCCTTTCTCCCAGTACAGGGTAGCAAGCCAGTTTCTTATCGGCGTTAACCTCACCGCCTTTCCGTCTCTTTATCCTCCTGAAAGCCGCAAGGAGAAAATGAGGCAAATTATGGTGGAGGACGTTGTAGATATTGCGCTAGAAAAGCTTGCCGCTTGCACACGCAATACCTCCAGACGTCGTGCTATACCGGAAGCGTGGAAGAACGGCAATACTGTAATATTAATGCATAAGAAAGGCGATATGAAGGCTGCTACACGTTAAACATTCGCTAGCTTCCTATCTCGTGCGTGCACGTCCTTAGCATTATTACTTCCAACCTTCAAAGGCAAAAGTACAGGAGTGGTGCGGCCCTGCCATACGCGAAGTAATAACGCCAACTCAGGACTATGACGAAGAAACTATCAGGAGAGTAAAAAAATGAACGGAGTGCATTTTGAACGCACTCTGAAGTCAAGAACGGCAACTTACCGACAACATGCATAAGAAAATTATGTATAATAGCAGTCACATCCTTACTCTGCACACGTATGGAGACGAAGGCTAAAGAAAACGTTGAAAATAAATTCTTCAAAATAAAATATCTTGAAAGAGAGAAAAGCTGCTATAGACTAGACTAGTGAACAAACTATAGCTGGCAATAACGCAGCGGACCTTAACCTTGTTGCAACGAATCGGATTGAAAAGAAATACATACATTAGTAGAGGGAAATGGTTCGAGGAGATGGTTCGAGATTGTTCGATATTTCGACACCCATCATCATCATCAGCCTGACAACGCCCACTACAAGGCAAATGCATCTATCACGCCTCTGCAATTAACCCTGTTCTTTGCCAGCGGCGCCCCCCCCCCCCCCCCCCGAACAAAAAACTGCACAATATAACCTGCGCTAAAAACATAGTGGTGCGGCCAAACTGCCCCGAGGAGAGACTACCGGGCAATGCTCCATGCTGCAGTTCGGTTCGGTTGCCTCGGCATTGCACAAGAGAATTGAGTTAAATTATTTTGCAGGATAGCGCTCGTTTCAATATATTCATTCATTTATCAGCAAAAGTGCGAGCAACAGGCAATAGAACCGTTCCTTGTAACTGTCACAGATCGCAGGCAATCTGCAAAGCGTTGTACGCGTGCGAAGCGAGCGCATGACTCGAGTGAGTATCATGAAGGAGACAAAACGGCTATTAAAATCTCAAAACCAGATCATACTGATGAAGCCAGATATATACCGCGTTGTGACGGCCCTCGTCAGAATAAGGGTGTCCACTAAGCGGCACAAATGGATAGAGTGGCCCTCGCATCTTCAGTGTCAGCGGGGTGGGTACTCCGTCCGAGTTCATACCATGCAAAGTTGGTGTGACATATTGTGCGTTTTTTGAGGAAAGCGCCGGCATCAAAGTGACGCCGCAGTGTTTGGAGGCTGCATAGCGAGAGGTTATGAAAGGAGAGTGACCTCGAGGTATGCAAAGAGAGGAACGTCGTCGCTTGCGCCATGGCAGCACCTCGTCTCTATGCGCGGCGAGATAAGGTCAGTCTCAGAATAAGCCATTTATCAAACACGGAAGCCCGAGTGCGCGCGATACACACTATGTGCGACGGAGGGCCGAGAGGATTCGTGGAGGCGAAGACGGCTTGAAAACTGCCTCGGCGCCGGCCTCTATCGGCATTCAAGCGGCGGCATGACCGCGGCCTGTCAACGCTCGGGGACCACGCGCCGCTGAGCGCACGGCCCGGCGTGTCGTTTATCTAGTCTCCGGAGTGGCGTTGTTACTGTTTGCTGTCCGGGCAGAAGACCGTGGTTGTGGCCTTGCAAAGCGCGTGGCGGTTTTTGGTAGACTGGGGAGAATGTTACCGGCATAAACGTCCGTCAGAGAAAGAACGCTGAACCACTTGCCGCGGATGTCCCTAATTTGGAGGCTGATATTTTCCTCCTGTCCAATATTCGTTCGCTTTCTTCGCGTTTTTGATGTATTGCTTTAATGGATGCGTCCATTGAGTAAACGTAGCTCAGCAAAGCTCTTGCATCGCGCTTGGCTTCACCTGACTGTTATGATTGGGCTGCGTTGGGTACTACCAGTACCCAACGCAGTATTTTTTTTTAAGAAACTGAGAAACACGTGCGGCATCCACAATGACTTTTCCACAGCTATTACATCAGGCTAATAGATATGCAGCGGCAGTATAGCCACCTATCGCTTTCAACCTGTGCTCGACCGAAGAGCCTTAGGCGCACAAATCATTGAAGCTTTGTGTAAGGAAATCAAAGCGAGTTCTGAAATTACTGCGACCATCGTGACATCAACATTTTTGCGTTTAAATTGCCCAGAAAGACTACTCGAAACTTTTTTCGAAATGGCGCTTTTCTAGGCACCATTTCTCTCGTCCTCTGGCGTAAATAAGGCATCTTCACTAATCTGCACTCGTATACTCCCAACCAGAGGTGTAGAGAAAAACGCACAAGCGGCCTGAGGACGCCCATCCAGGCTGGCACCGACCTCTTCGCTGGTTCCGCATGCCCGCTGACGCATTATGCAGAGGCGCTTCAGGACAGCCAGCCCCTCAACAACACCACCCCCTTCCTCCTTTGCCCACGGCTCTTATATGGACGGGACCTAGCTGCAAGGCCCGCTGCATTCGTCCTTTTCTGCCCCGAAGCGCCCATCGGTTCCTTCTTCGCACGCATTTCATTTTGTTTCATTGCACCAACTTCTCAAATGCCGATTGACATGTCCGGAATACGCTCCCCTCTGTCCCTCCCTGGCGCCTCGGTGAGCAATAGCATCCCGCGCTTCTCGACACGTCGCTATCACGTCAAAGTCGGAGCTGTCACATTTCTCTTCATTGCCAGCGGGTCCCGTTTCTTGCGAATCGGGGCCGGTTACGTATACAGTCGATGGATATTGCTAGCCCTGCTGACAAAGCTGCCCGTTTGCATTATTATTATTATTTTATTCTGTCTAGACTAAACAGAGGGCGGCGTTTATGGTAGATGCAGAGGTCGGTCGCAGAATGAGAGAGATGCCTCGCCGGCCTCATATTTCGCGCAACAACACCTTGGTTGTTTGGCTTCTGCGGTGATCGACAGTGGCCACTGTGGCACTTTTATCGGCACTCTGAGTTTATTTACAAAGCAAGTTGCGCAAGTCTGGATGCGTTCTTCAACCACGCCTTCAAGGAGCATGCCGAACAAGGCTCACGCAAAATCTACGGAAAACCCCCACGAGTAAGTCCATCCCTGAAGCATCGCTAAAAATGAACAGCATCACTAAAATCAAGCGTACAAAACCGTAAAGCAAAAGTGTTCGAGACCTTGGAATTTTCACATGCTGCCAAACGATGCGTACATTCCCGATTGAAACCAGGCCGTTTTCATCAGTGATATCAGTCGCGCTATAAATGAACCAACCGAGCGAATTGAAGCGTGCTTGAAGGCCCGTTACTAACAATGGCTCAAACGGCCAGATGGCTGTGTGGACCTCCTCGTGTAAACTATGCGGCCTCTTTTTCCAGCCGCTTCCTTTTATCAAGCAGTCTGGCGGAATCCAAATCGACACATACTGATGGAGGTCACACCTGTCTCGCGCCGTTCGCGCCGGCCGCAAAGGGAATCTATGTTAAAAACAACAGGGGCGGCGCATGTCTCGAGCGGCAGCTCGTTCCTGGCACCGTTCTAAGCGCAACACCTGGCGAGAGATTGAAGCTCCCGATAACTGTAGCCGTTATCCCGTTACTCGCGAGCGGCATCTACAATCGGCACACGACGAACAGGTGGTCCCCGCGTTACACGCAGAACAAGGGAAGCTCGTAAAGTGTGTGTTGAGCGTTGGCGGCGCATCGTCCAGGTTTATAAGGCACGCCTCTTTTCTTTGCGACACCGGGTGTGGGCGACCAAACTGCGGTGACGGCGGAGGGCAGTGCGCTCCCCTGCGTAAGGTGGGAGTCCTAGTGGAGGCTATTTTTAGTGCAGAAATGCCTTGTAGGCCTTGTACTCACACTTTTGTGGAAGCAATTTTGCGCCCGCTCCACAAACCTCATGACGAAGACAAGAAGCAGCCGTGTCTCTTACAACCGTATACACTGCATACACGGAAGCCTAGGTTATTCATGTTATCCGGGTAACCTGCGAAGAGGAAAAAGGAAAGTTTAGGCCATACGCTATATATATATATATATATATATATATATATATATATATATATATATATATATATATATATATATATATATATATATTGTGACAAAGAAGACGACGAACTGCGCAGTGGCGCGGGCAGGAGCGCTCGCGCTAGGCCGGCAGCCATTAAAATCATCTCATTTCCATCGATCATCGTGTCTCTTTCTTCGGCTGGCCGCCACGTAACATTTTGTGTGAGGTGCTGGGGTCCCTTCATCGCCATCCTGGTCCCGGAGCTTCGGCGTCCTGCGCCTGCCGTGGTCGTCGGCCGTGTGTGCCTGGTCCGCACCGCCCGGCTGTGCCCAGCCCGCCAGACCTGAACCGACCTCGCCGCTTACCCCAGCCCCGTCCACCGCCCCGACCACAAGACACGACGAACTGACCACGTTGCCGCGACCGGAATGACCCGACCGACCCGAGACGCTGCCCACACGTGAGGACACCGCCCCCCCCCCCCCCCCCCCCTGCCTCTGCCGTTCGGTGCGTCCAGGGACCTCGGCCGTCGGCTCCTGGCAACCTGCGGCCCGGATGCTTCGTGGACCGGGACTCATTCGCCGATCGTCTCATTCACCGTGGCGGCAAGCCCTTCACCTCCTTCTTCTGTATCCAACCATTTTACAAGCCCATCGTCATCTGCAGCATTTCATCTTCAGTGCCGATCTTCTCGTTCGCGATCGGGACGATCGCTCGGTGGCCCCGAGTAGTGTGACGAAGAAGACGACGAACTGCGCAGTGGCGCGGGCAGGAGCGCTCGCGCTAGGCCGGCAGCCATTAAAATCATCTCATTTCCATCGATCATCGTGTCTCTTTCTTCGGCTGGCCGCCACGTAACAATATATATATATATATATATATATATATATATATACATAAACAAAAAAACACGAAACACCGAAACAGCCAGACACCGTTATAACTCTCGTCCAGATGATTAGCGATAACTCGATGAGAAGATAAAGAAGTGCAGTGTGGCGCGCCGTTAGGGAGGGTTGGATGATCGCTTCCTGCATCATAAATGAAAGCCTACCGCAAATATCGTGAACTAAAAGTTCTTTCTAGCATAAGGACAAGGAGTTTCCGGTTTAACGGGCGGTACATATAGAGTTGGCCAGGCTTGTTTTCTTTTCAACATTCCAAAAAAGACACTGGACGCTTGATCTCTGTACCGTTTACTTTCTCATAAATACGACGGCGTACTCGCTTCCTCGACATTTTTTCTTGTAGTTGTCGTTTATTCTCTCACGAAGTTTACCGCATCGGACAACGTTCTTCACCTTCGCTATTCAACAACTGCTAGCCGCTAGTCAAAGTTTCTTTATTCACGCCACTAATGGGCTGAATGGGGCGCACTTGCGCTACGCGGCCGAACGCCGCTGTGAGGAACCGCCGAAGAAGCTGCGGACGCTTATCTGGCGACCACTCAGCCACGCCGAGTGGTCCCGAGTCTCCAGTGCCGCCGCGACAATATCTGCACTCGGATTCGCCACTACAAACACGTCGAGTGGCCACTCTGCGCCGGAAGGCGAACGAGCTCGCCCACTGCGCTCATTTGGGCGGCAGACAACGGGCCTCGATTGTAGCGCGCACTCGAAGCTGCAGTGGGCTGCGCTGTCTGCGCCCGCCGTGGAGTACGTGTGGCGTGACGCGGCCTGGGAACAGGCACCATAGCCACGCGGCGCCTTGGCGAAATGTGCGCGTGCAGCAGCCAAGGGTTGAAAGCGACTGAGCTCCGCGGCGACAAAACTAGCGAGGTCGTTTAGGAGAGCACGCGCAGTCTTGCCCAAATCACGCGCTGAACTACGCCCTAGTCATTCGTATGGTGCCTGCCGCTTATTGTGGTGACGCGACAAGGGCAGAAAACCCTCACTGTCAGGACAGCGAGAAATGACGGCTATGGATGTCGAGGGTGGCAGTGAGTACATTCTTCCTCACTGTCTGGAGGATGAGCTCCCGCATTATTCTCAAGTTCATGTCATGTCAATGAAAGGGTCCACGCTGTCGCTAGTAGAGCTCCCGAGCTATCCTGAACCCTGGACCAAGAGTTACAACCAACGATAAGGACTCGTTTCCAAGCGAGAGCACCGCAGATGGCTAGCTTCATCTTAGCCACCACATTACCACCGCCATCCTCACGTCCAAAGGAACATACATTCGGCAAGCTGAAGGACTTCCACTCGTATGCGATATAATAACACACACACACGTCAGGAATCGGCCTGGAATGCTCCGTTGTGAAGTCGGGGAGCGTCATCCTGAAACAATGAGCACGTGCTAGATTTTTCCTTGCGCTTAACATTCACGACCAAACCCCTACCTCCTCATGGTCTTTTTCATTTACACCTACAATCAGGGACAAAAGTATATGGACCACGTGCTCCGTAAAAAAAAGCCGATAGGTCTAATATTAGCCGCCGAATGAAGACCAAACTAGTGGAGGCGAAATATCAGGTATTCAACTTTCGCCTCCACTGGTGTGGACTCCAGCCGGCGGCTAACAATAACGATATCGGCTTCGTTTCAGAAGCATGTGGTCCAGAGACTTTTGTCCCCGACTGTACGTACCAGGCTTATCTGCCTGCTTACTTCTACTTTCAGTGGTGCGTTTTATTGAAAGTATGTCATGCTTTTGTCCGGTGAATGCAGCCCCTCCCCCCCCCCCCCCTTCCCCATGTAATGCCCGGAAGGGGCCGCAGGGTAGATGTGATAAATAAAATAAAAATTCACAGGAACACCTAATTGACCCAATTTAATGGCAATGCGATAACATCAGAAGCCGTTGAACTTTTTCCAAGAAGTGACGTCACTTCCATGACTGTGTAATATTTCATGACTGTGTAATATTTCGTGAAATTAACGACCCTAACGACTCTCTTCTTTTGCAAAAAGACATTAATGGAATTATTGAGTGGTGTAATACGTGGTCAATGGAACTAAGCAAAACCAAATGTAAAGTACTACGTGTGTCACGCATTTCAATACACCCCACCTCTTATCATCTAGATAACATCGAACTAGAACAAGTGTCTTCATACCGCTATTTAGGCGTTCACATAGCAAGTGATCTAACTCGGTCTTTTCATATCAATTCAATGATTAACAACGCCAACCGTGCCCTCGGCTACCTTCGCCGAAACTTTCTCTCTGCCCCCACTTCCTTGAAACTTCTCCTCTATAAATCTGTCGTTCGTAGTAAGTTGGAATATGCTGCGTCCATTTGGGATCCCTTCACGGAAAACTTGATCAGTTCCCTCGAATTAATTCAGAATAACTCGGCACGTTTCATCCTTCAGAACTATAACCGTACCGCTAGCGTAACCTCTATGAAGAATACATTACAGTTACCATCTCTTGCTAGCCGTCGAAAGCACGCTCGCCTTTGCCTAATGCATAAAATAATGTATCATAACCCCAGACTGCACCGCGATCTTATACTTCCTCCATCATATGTTTCATCACGAGTTGATCATGCGCATAAAATCGGCATTCCTTTCTTTAAAACAAAATGCGCAGCTGAGTCTTTCCTTCCACGAACAGCAAAGGACTGGAACCACCTTCCCGGAAGTACAGTCTCCATCATCGACCATCAGCGTTTTTGTTCCGCCTTAGCTATCATTGTATAATTAGAAATCAAACGCCTTGTACTAAACCCCTGTATACAACCACTCCCCTCTTCAATGCCCTCGGGCCTTGAGGGTAGAATAAATGAAATGAAATGAAATGAAATGGGAATTATCCGCTCTGGTGACGTCACTTTCCTCCAGCGAACGTGCGAGTTTTATGACCGACGATGAGGCTTCTAATGCTATTGCTTTAATAAATACTTAGAACTCGGCCGCTCCACCACACGACCTTCGCCCCGTTACCTGACCTGACCTGGCACGACTTGCCACCCATGCTCTAGAACCTACTGCAGCCCCCACGTTCGCCCATGCTCCTCTGTAGCACACTTACACGACCCGAACATGGCTTATGCGCGAAGTTTCTCACAAACCCTAATGTTTATTCTGTACGATCGCATTACGTCGACAGAAGGGCACCAAGCTCCTTCACTGAAAAATGAGGAAACAAGAAGCTATGCAGCAGCAGTCAGAGTGAAGCATTCAAAGTCTCCGGGTTCATCGCCTCATTCGAAGCCTTCGCCATATAGCTAGCAGTGAAAATAAATTTACCATGAATGGAAAAGTATATGCTCCATTTTAATTTTTTTTCTCTTCATGCCTAGCAACCCTAAGAACAAGAAAGCCTAAAGATTCCGGGTGATCCAATTAGGCTTCATACAAGGTACGCACTTTCAGGTACCAAATGCACACACTCGTAGTGAGTTACCACGGAAGTCGTACTAGAGGACACCGCGTCGAGTTCGCTCATGTACGGTTCTCCTGATAGTTCACCGAAAACTAGGCACATGCGCACATTGACGACTCCCCTCCGTCGCCATGCAGCCTCCTCATGCAGCCTCCGTGGTTACATCTGCATTGCTTGGGATCAGCACCTGAACGCCAGAGCCGGTGAGGCATCTCAGTGGGTCAAATTAAATGCCAAGAAATTTTACGAATCCAGGGAACGAACCAGGAATTAAGAATCAACAGTTAGCATTGCAATAGAAACGAGCCAAGTTAAAGCTTTTTGGCGAATGAAAAAACTACGCCATGACTCCGGTGTCACCAAGCGGGTGTTTCTCGGGCCCTTATACGCACCCATAAATCCCGGAGAAGCTGACAAACTCGTTTTTATTGCGAGGCGCAAATTACGGCACACCGCGACGAGTGGCGTGACACCAGGACACAAGCGGCAGCCGTCGCGCGAGGGAGTTGCCCCCGGCGGTTCCGCTCTGGGCATCGCCACATCGGAGCGCTGGGGAGACTCGCACCCGGGCGTTTATTTGCGGCCGCGAAGAAGGGAGAAGGCGTCCAGTTGAGCGCGGAGGCGAAGCTTGTGCGCGTCCTCGTCACTGGCGCCAGGGAGGCTCGGTGGGTCCGCATGTACTGACGCTCTTTGGCACGCGTAAACACTCTCAAGGACGGGACACTCCACCCGGCTCGGAAGGGAACACCCCCCACCTTCGCCCGCAACCCCCTCCGGATGAACCATCATTCATTTCCGGGCAACCACTCCAGCTACTTCTACATGGCCAGGACTTGGCTCCCTCTCTCTCTCTCTTGAACCTCCTCTTGTTCTCCTACGCAACTTGCTTGTTTAGATACATGCGCGCCGAAATCGAGGGCCGGGAAGGAGCGGTTGCTCCACTGCGCAGCGATGTTGATGACGACTATGCGGCGTTGCGCAAAGGCTTGTGATTGAAACCCTCCTCTTCCTGCTGCGCCTCCGACCGGGGGTGGTGGATCATTTCTCTCTGTCACTTCTAGAGATTTTTTAATTTTTTTCCTGCTTCTTCGCTTATTTTGTCCCTAGTTCCTGTGGCTGCTGAGAATTTCTTGGCCAGGATGCGCTAAAATCCATCTGCAGTGGTCGGGGGACTTTTCTAAGTTAACACAGAGGCAGCCATAGGGAAAAATACAAGTAAAAAATGATGATGGAGCATCTAAATAGAGGAGCTGGCATCTGCAGCGCACAGAGAACTAAGCGAAGCAATTTTTATCCGGAGAAGAGGAGAACATTTAATGAGATGTCAAAAGCTCTATGAACTAGTTTTTCTTTCTGGCTCTGATGATAAGCTCGAGCTTGCTAAGCTCTTTTCACCGTGCAGATCAGAAATTACAGTCTTCGAGTGCTGGATTTAGCTCTCCCAACGGGCGTGCTAATTATGTGGCTGGCACAGTTGTGCTCGCTTGGTTTGTTTGGTGGCATAATCTTCATACGGGTTGTGCAAGCGTTTCATACTAGGAAGCAGTATTAAAAACATTGCGCCGCCATGTTTTCGCTCCCGTCCCAGTGGTGAGGTGCAAACGGCCGTGCAGCTACTTTTCCTACACGCCCAGTATTCGGTACACAGACGAACTCGCGCCAATGAAATACGTTATTTACTTCTTTTTTTTCAACCTCTACGCTTCGCATCAATTTCATTGTAGCAGTCAGTGCACACTCCTTAACACAGCCCGTTGCCCATGCTATTCTTGTCTTTTAAGCAACGTGTTCGTGATTGCTTAGATGTGAAACAGAGCTCAAAACGGACAACACGAAGCGCTGACTACAACAAACCAGCTATACCGCATGCGCAGCACAGAATGTAACATACAAACCGAGCTATAAAGGAATGCAAGAAACCATGACTAACGTAGCCGTGTCACTGTTGCCGTACGCTCGCAGTTATTTTCTCTCGCAGCTCTATGATCTTTGGCCTCACGTATGTCTCCTGCGTAAGACGTATTATTCGGATTCCGTAAATATCGCATACCCTTGGCGCAAGGTGCCTGCACACAGCAGGGAGGCGCAATGTTTCATCGGGATAGCGTTTGCATATGGCAAAGCTGAGTAACGCAGAAGCTTGGGCTAGTTGGTTGGCCATGCTGAGGAACAGCTCATAGGAAAACATCGGAACGTGAGACAAAAACACTCAGAAAAGCGCTTGTCTGCGTCTTTTTGTCCCGTGCCCCAGTGTTTTAGGGTGCGCCACTCTTTCTTCATTATAGCTTCGGTTACTTACTAAAGCGTGTTGAGTTAATTGGCTCAAAATCAACATATTTGTGTTCATGTACCAAGTGCAGGTTTTGTTCTCTGGTGCTCAACGCTTTAAAGATATGTCATCAGCTTTAGTCAAGGACTAGGCATATATTGTGTGGCCCGGGTTAAATCTTCACTATAGAAAGTACTACTCCGTCCAAGTTAGCATCTTTCCTTTTCTTTTTTGATCAATTCGCGTAGAGCACGAATGAAGAAAAGCCGAAAGAGAAAGCTGCACTATCACTGGATTGCTTGCTGCGAAAATGAATTACAGATAGCTCTTCGTCAGCGCACCGCTGAATCACATCAAGATTTCGGGATCCTGGACTAGCCACATGCATGACAGCCAAATCCATGCATCATCTCTTCGTTGCGCTTATTTCCATGAACGTGTGCTCCCAAGCATCATAAAATGCCTACATTCAGCGGAGTGGCGCATTGTTGTACGCCATTTGAATTTTCCCCCTTTAGTTTTGCATTGCTCATTATTATACAGGAATGTTGCCGCCTCTCGGCAAGAAGTTGCGTAAAACCACCGCGCTTGATCCGTACTCGCTGGAGCACTTGAGAAGGAATTCTTCCAGTCTTTGCCAATTATGCTTAGTATGCGCGTTAGCTGTCCGCCTGCAGACACTGTGCGGAAAGTTGTATGCTGTTACACAAGAAGTGGCATATATATGGTCATTACACAATGCTCTGCGCGAGCACATCGTGCATTTCAGAAGCTACTGAACTGCGTCGCTTAATTTCTTTACCTCACTGAAAACAACTAGTGTAGCACGCAAGCAGCAGAGATCGGTATGGCTAACCGCAGCACAACCATCGTTTGGCCGGATTAACTGCCAAGGATTCTAAAGCACTACACTCGCGATGAGCACTGTTTCCCGCAACCTTGTTAGAAATAGGTTTTTCGCTGGCAGTTTTAATGTTTACACGCTACAAAGACGGCTGGGATCCACAATCGTATGCGTCTACTCTGCACAGCTAGTCAACTGCCTTGCAATAAATCCAGTGTGTGCGGTTATATGCATCCTCATATTGTACTCGTGCTGTCACCCCTGCCCCCAACACGCGAAGGATTACAAGGTTATTGAACTTGGGAGCACTAGTTGCCGTAGGGCCTCTCTTACCTCTCCTCTTGTCACTCATCCGATGCTTCAAAGGTAAGGCGTGTAGCTTCATACCTTTGAACGCACGTATAACACAGACACGACGGGGATGTCAATCCCCGGCAACGCGTCGCCCTTTCCTCGCAGAGAGAAGCGAAATAACGACGGTCTTTTCTCTTCCGACGCGCACCCCTACGACAAGGATAGAAACAAGATGGAACGCTAAGCTGCTTTATTCAAATCGGGCTTGCAAAAAATTCAGCCGACAAAAAAAAATGAACGGCCCTTTTTGAATTTTACGCTCTTGCATTAGTGCAAACATTGTCAGAGCGATTGTGAGAGCAGAAAGTTCGCAAAACATTGCATCACTCTCCGCTGCTTACGCACAACGCGCGCACAAGCCAAGCGTTCCTGCATTACTTAGTCTGTCAGAGGGGTGCGTTGCTAAGCCCTTCGTTCCTAAGTAAAAGGGAATGTTGTGAGACAATGGAGTTCGTCTCCAAGCTGGTATAAATCACTTTCGACCTTCGGGGCACCAACGAGAGCCTCTGAAAGGCATGCGACGCTTACCGCCTGGTTTCTCACGGGAGAGGCGCGTTGCTCCGACGACGCGAGCGGAGCGCGGCTCGCCTTATCAGCCAAGCGCGCGACTCGGCGAACGTCCAAGCGGGCGCAGTGACAGCAGCCGCCAGGAAGCGGGTTAATCCGGGATTGTTGTGCCGGCACGGCCCGAATATCTGTGGGCGCGACAGACGGAGCGGCCATACTAGCCCTTGGCTTGTGAGAGGTCCTTTGTGCTGGCCGAACCACGCCTCTATGAAAGTTGAGAGAAGATGGGTGTGCAAAATATTGGTAGGTAGGAGGACTGCAAGCCGCGCCCGTTTTAATCCAGGGACTTATTTTGGTCGATGTTGCTTCGTGAGCACGTGAACAATGTAGACGTTAAGAGTCATGGAATCGATTTTTCTAATAACAAAAATTTAATTGTGTTGTCTTTAGTGTTCCTTTAATTGTACCTTTCTGAGCGTAAATTTGTATAGGGCTTCACGAAACCAATTAAGCTGACACAAACCGTTGTACAAAACATATCAAGTACATAAAGCTCTAGTTTGGGGTGGGCACAAGCCCATAAAAGTTGAGGCATTGCAGAGAGGAGGAGACCTGCGTTGCTTTAAACGCGGAAATTTAAGACCAGCCTAAAGTTGATAAGGAACCCCAACGGTAGACACACTATACGCAGCAAATGCTTGGAATTGATTACGACAACGTAACTGCAAGAACTACCTATATGTTCGCAATGAGTACGTCTTTGTCATTTCTGCACATCACGCTATGTCCTACTGTGAGAAACTTGCTGTTTTAACAGTGATTATTCCAAAGTAAGAAGTCTTCGTACTGATTAAATGTGTATGCTAGAGGCATTCATTCAGATGACAACGTGTAAAGAATAAAAAGTCATCAAATATGGGTATTTAACGACTTAAGACTAGGTCGTACTGAAGATCAGTCACAGGACATCACAGAAAAGCCAGAGCCGACTTGTTATCCTAGCCGGTTCCGACGTCATTGGCTACTAACTCTTCATTTTCCAGAATCCCGTCAAAATGTTATCAAACGAGCGGGGAAGCTTTAGTGAGAAGGAAAATGATCACAAAATAAATGTCTGTGACGCCCTTCAAGGAGGCCCAGAGTGCTCACGGCACTCTTACCAGTCGGAGTGTATTGCGGAAGTCCCAGCTTTTGCGGGCAGCTGCGCATTGTTCGCGAGCTCCTATGGTATTCCAGCCGCGTGTTTGTGAGCCGAGAGCCTCTTGGCGTAACAACGGCGTCGTCAGCACTGACGCAGGCCGGAGAGCGAGGCATGCACCTCGACGACACGTGGGGAAAAACTGCCGACACGCCAGGTGCGTCTCTCAGGCGTCGCACGTTGCCGTCTTCTCGGATGACCTCCGTTAGCGGCAGTGGGCGTCACTGTTCTCAGAGCGACGCACTTGAGTCCGCACGGATCAACCTGGCTGTTATGCCCTGGTGACAAAACATTCAGCTGCCGCGCTCCGCTGACTAACTATTGGACAACAGAGCTTTGCCAGGGCCCAGATTAAAATAGGGCCTCTTCTCGAAATGTTGGTGAGCGGTCTCAGGCACCCCTCCATCCTCTTGTTCAAGTTTCCGGTTACTGAAAGCCACCCTCTGTCAAAAAAAAAATGACCCTTGAGATGTTTCGTTCAGATACTTGGCGCCTTTTAAGCATTTGTGAGACATCATACTCTCTTCTCGGTTTCCATTTGTACTTAATAAATGGGAATCACTCGCATTCAATACTGCTGGCAGTCATCGTTAAGTTTGCGCCATCTAACCCATGTCTTGAACATTTCCTATTTTATTTACAAGAAGTGAATATCAAAAATAAGAACTAATATTTGTGTCATAGAAGGCTCCACCGTGTGAACGAACACTGGCGCGCTTCGTAGCTCGTGAGAAGGTGAGCTTTTTATTCCTCTCACGCATTAGGTTTATATGCTGGCAGTGTTGAGAGTTCATGTAGACTTCAGATTATGTAAAGACTGCTGGCGCCATAGCATTTCTTTCATGCTTTTAAAATTTTATAAAGCAGAAAACAAATTGAAGAATTCAAAGATTCCGCGTTGTGGCAGTGCAGAGCACCAATTGATGTTTCTCCTACCTTTCAGACTGCAGTGCGGGGGCAAGGACATAGAAAAGAGAGTGCTGCTGCCAGCTGGACAGCCACATGCATCTCTTCTTTTTGTTTTTGTTTTTGAGAAGCGATCTCTGCGCCCCTAGATCATCGAACATCTACGATGC
The DNA here is from genome assembly GCF_052857255.1 of Amblyomma americanum. Classification (NCBI taxonomy): domain Eukaryota; kingdom Metazoa; phylum Arthropoda; class Arachnida; order Ixodida; family Ixodidae; genus Amblyomma; species Amblyomma americanum. The sequence continues at coordinate 7,809,612 of NC_135503.1, read as the reverse complement.
CTGCTGGAGTCAATGATGAGCGTTATCAGTGGGTGCTGCACAGAGCGGCTTCACCGTGTGCCGATCCCCGGGATGGCGCCTGGCAGCGCACGGTCACAATGCAAGAGGGGGGGGGGGGGGGGGGGGGGGTGGAATAGAGCGGCCGCGGTGCCTGGCGTTGCGTGAGCTCACTTCCTGCATTTGCGTACGCCCGCCACGAACGGCGATTAGGCGCCGGAGGCCGCCAAGGTCGCCGCTGGCCCCTCGCTCGTAAACAGGTTATCGCTGGTTGCGGAACGGACCGCCGAGCTGCGGAGGGGGGTTGCCTGGCCTTGGAAGGAAGCTGCCCGGGCCGCTGCACCCCCCCCCCCCTCCCCCTCTTACCCTCTGCCGCAGGGCCTCTCATCTCGTCTCATCTACCGGGCATCATCCTATCCATGGCCAACGGCCCGGGAGCTTACCCCCCATCCACTGCCGGCCGGTTCAGCCGTTCGCCCCCGTTCGGGGGCGCTGAAGAAAGCTGCCGCTTCATCAGGTGCGAGGAAAGAAAATTCTAAAGACAAAATTTTCGATGGCCCGTGGAACATAAGCGGTCCGAAATGGACAAGATGCGTCAAATGTGCGCCAAACGCATACAAATGCAAAAATACGTTTTTCTAGGGCCACATTTTCGACAATTTTCACGTCCGCACTTAGTGGCAGCACCATTACGTCCACACTGTGAAGCTTGCCTGGATTACAACATAGATCACATTTGGCTTCATAAACGTACTCCGTGTACATGACGACGTACAGCGTGCAGCGCATCATATTCACGTAGGTACGATGATGGGCTGTCAAAAATACCCACGCGGAAGAAGACGAATAAATAGTGAATGCAGCAAAAGGCAGCCTCCATAAAGAACGTATACTTCTGTGGGTAATCGGTTGGAACGCAATTCTACAGCAGATGCAACCAGCGTTCCACGTCTGAAATGAAGAGTCGTACTGATCCTGCTTTTCATCCATCGCAGCCGGAAAACGAAGCAGCACTGAAAAGCAACGCGGGGTCATCGGTGCCTCATCATCATCAAACAGCCTTTTCGAATTCACCGCACAATAGCGGCCTCTCCCAATCATCTCCGACTTCTCGTCGTCCTCTCGTGTTTCTGTGCTTTGCTGGACGATTGTTCGTGATAAAACATTTAACGCCGTGCTGAAGCCTAATATATCTGCCTTGCGGGCAAGCAGAAACTGGGGAGACGATAGTGTGGTCATGGCACCAACGCAGCAGCTCATAACTTAAGCACAGGCGCAAGGGAAGCTTCCTAAAGGCAACAGAAACGCGCATGAGTGCCCCTATATCTGGGAATGGTCCCCCTCTGTATTCACTATGTTTCCTATATATGTAACCGATGAGTGATCTGAGATCTCGCCCCATCGACAGCCATATTCGACAACCAGGAACTTGAAGGAAAGCCCTAAGTATGGTCCAAGCCCCCTCCCATGCCAGCACAGATACAGCTGTGAATGGTGCACCTGTGTGACAATGCCTGTGACGTCGCTATATGCACGTTATCTATATCAGCCGTTCGGCTATTCCTGAGTCTTGTCAAGCTCCACAAAAAGCTTTTATTCTGAAAACTAAGCCGCACTGAGAAGAAAAGAACTTGAAAATAGTATTACGAATTTACTATTTTCAACGTCCATAGACCGTAGCGCCACCTGGCGATGAGACAGAGAAGCGCCAGAAAAAGGGCAGTGCAGGCTAATGCTGATGACCGGACGGCAGCTCAAGCCCGTTTCTCGATTAGCGGTATACACTCCTCCTTTTTTGCTTCCTAAAAACATAGAGACGAAACGCGAAATCAGACGAATTCGTTGGGACTATCAGTATGCTGATCGAGCTGTCTACAACCATACATTTATCAATTTTTGGCCGTGAGGTACTCGTCAGAAGTCCGAACAGATTGTGAAGCTGTTTACTAGTATGCGTGTCGCCGCCGGTGAAAGTCTACAGTGAAGGTTTCACCGTCATGAATTTGCTCTCAAGTATCACGGTTAAGCAGAACGCAGCTGCTTGACCCGCTAAGGCAAAATGCTCATCGCTTTGCTACGAGGTGCTAGCGACGCCTTACAGAAGGACGGGCCCTGGAAATGCAAATGCCGGGTGGATTATAAGAGTGCGACTTTTGTTTGCAACAAAATTTATCTGAATCCTGGCGGTTTATAAGCCAATGAGCTGCATGGTGGCTATATTCTATAAAAAGCAGCAGAATCATATAATACGGTCTAGCATGGTGTGATATCTACCACGGCCTCGACGACTTGTGTATGTGCAGGGGTAGACGAATTACGCCAATAACTTCCTCGCTAAGCTGCTAAATGCTGCCAGCATCACACCCAGGCTTCATGAAACCATTTGGTCGAAATCCTCTTATTCGGGCGTCTCTTACGCGATCGAATGCGTTTTTACGGCCCTTGTGTTGCGCCTGATCCACCGGACTGACTGTGATGTCTGGCGGGAGAATAAACCAGCATGTAAGCGCCTCTAAACGTGTGCGTCCCTCCCCCCCCCCCCCCCCCCCTCCAGCTGATGTTTTCGAAGCACAAAGCCAGTGAAAAAGCCGATTTTTTTATTATCGACCAGAATGCCCGGTCTGCAGCGAAAAATGCATGTGCGGGTCACGCCGGGAACCACACTATTAGCTTTATAGCTGCCCGCTTAGACCGGCAAAAATGTTTGCACGTGGTATCTTTGTTCGGGAGACTGCTGCGTGCAGTTGTGCATGAAAATTATTCTCTAATCTGCTTAACCATGCGCCACCACCGACGGACAGTAAACAAGCACTCCCTTGGAAACACTCCGGACGCCGCAAGCTTGGCACACGTATTCGATCACGCGACCCCGCGGCGTGCATGGACTACGCCGGTGGATGTGCGTTACACTCAAACATGGCAAGCCCAAATAGCTTAAGAGAGAAAGTATTCGCAGCACTGACGTATGGAACCTAACCGCTCGAAAGTGGCTTTCATCTCTATGATGTGACGTACGCTCGATCTGCACCTCTCCGCCCTCAATTAAGCATAAAACACCGGTCTGCATGCCCTTACCCAATGTGGCTCGTTATGTTTCCTGAGCCGCCGTGCCAGTGACAGTGTTATATTGTTGCTTACCAAACTCTGCGCACGTACACCGTCAGCATTATGCAGCGCGCAAAGGCCGAACAGCGTTACCCTGTTCCAGGCAGCCATCTTGGATTTCGTCGCGCCCCCTATAGGCTGTGTACTACATTGCGAATACAGTTAACCTTGCGTGTTTCGCGCAGCTGATGCATCCGTCTCTCGCCTTGGTGGTAGCGCTGAAATACACAGTTCCTGCCTGAGTTGATACGAGATCGAAAAGGTCGCCTCGGTGCCCTTGCGGGATACGCAGTCGTCAAGGCTTACCACTTGCGACTCGCACCGTTAACCGGACGAAGGTTGGGTTAAGCAGTCCACGGCTATTAGGACGCCTACTTTGCTGCGCCTTTAATCGAATTCCTGCTTGCCATTATAGACCACGGTGCCGGCCTAATTTCAGCGACTGGTTTACCCTTAAGTAATAATAATAATAATAATAATTGGTTTTTTGGGGAAAGGAAATGGCGCAGTATCTGTCTCATATATCGTTGGACACCTGAACCGCGCCGTAAGGGAAGGGATAAAGGAGGGAGTGAAAGAAGAAAGGAAGAAGAGGTGCCGTAGTGGAGGGCTCCGGAATAGTTTCGACCACCTGGGGATCTTTAACGTGCACTGACATCGCACAGCACACGGGCGCCTTAGCGTTTTTCCTCCATAAAAACGCAGCCGCCGCGGTCGGGTTCGAACCCGGGATCTCCGGATCAGTAGTCGAGCGCCCTAACCACTGAGCCACCGCGGCGGCGCCCTTAAGTAAATCCAAAATCTAGTTTCTCTGTATGTGTGAAATACGTTTTGGCAGCTCAGCTTCTGTTTCTCCAGGTGAATTTGTTGTATGGTGACGAATAAAGTCACAGATTTGGAGTTCCCCAATGCAACTTAGATCACAAATGTCAATCGTCATTAAAGTTAGAGCACATGCTGCGGCTTATCAGGCGTGATGTATCGGGCAAACCAATTGTATCAATGTAGGCTTACCAAGTGGGTCAAGCTCATCAGAGCTTTTTCTTCTCGTACAATCTCCGTTTTGTTCTTACGAAATAAAGAAATGAAATGGTCAGATGAATGATGTGCAGTATATCACTAAATGAGTGGTCATGCTTTTATAAATAAAGCGGATGCTATAATATAAAGCGGATGCTATAATATAAAGCCCGAAGATAAGAGAAAAAAATTCGATGCTTCACTAATTCCTACGGGAGAAACTGAGCGTAAAGTGAATAATTTAAGTGTCCGCGCATGTCCTAATAGAACCCTACAAGAAATACATCGTATGTGTCTCATGCAGTATGGCCATGTTCCAAAAGCATGCCAGAGCATGCCGTAGACAATGTTCAACGCTTATCTGTGACATACGCTTGTCTGTGGCATACAGCGTGGAACGACACAGCTGAACAAAGGACTGTGTTTGCTAGAACAGGAACATGTCGGCGTGCCAAAATGAAGACCTGGGATATGTTAAAAGACTGCTGAAAGACGGAAATTTGCTAGGTTGCAGTCTCTAAGACACAAAAATGGTTGTGCGATCGCCCCTTTATTTATGGTAGCTTGCAATACACGGTCTATAATACACTGTCTTCAAATATGGAATATAGCTCTTTATAGAATCTCTCCTCATCCGATGTTTCTAGCCTGTTTCAAGACGTCAAAGCTATCCGCCGCAAGTGCTTGAGCCAAAGTACGATACTGAGCCCCTGTTTCAAATTTGTTTCACTCCAGCAAATATATTAACTTGAGCTTGCGTGTTGGTTATGCTGCATTGTACCTGCCGCCAGCACCACAAGAAATCAATAACTCCAACAACGTCGTCATCTAAACCCAAAAGAACGCGAGAGAATGGGAGGGGGAGGGGGGGGGGGGCGCAAGATAGAGAAAATGAACGAAGGCCAGCAAAAGATAACCAGACATAATGACCTATGGGCTTCCGTGTACGTAGGAGGGGGGAGGCAATGATAGAGAACCGGGCGCTAATGAATGTTAAAATCATGGTCCTCATGGGATTAGACCACGGCCGTGATTCCGCCGTGGCCAAAAAAAAAAAGGGGGGGGGGGATTGCACAGTTTGTCCTTGGCGGCTGCTAGACACATGACGTGACTCATGATTTCCCTTACGGGGAGCAAGTGACGACTGATGTGCAGCGTGCAGCAATGTCATTGGTGCATTACTATGACAGAAACATAAGGTCGCAGAAGTTGAAACCTCTCTTTTTTGTTATTAATCTTCAAAAACCAGTACACACACACAGTTGGCTGTGCCCATAGCCTTTATGGCTAGTAATGGGTCCAGATGCTAAACAAGCACAATAATACTGGCAGACCTTATCATGACAGGACACAATCAGAGCACACTTTAGTAATGCACAAAAAAGTTGGAGAGCTGAACTACAGAACTATAGTGTATGGTCGATTAGATCACAACACATTCAGTTGTAAGCAAAATTTCTAAATCAAATCACTCAACCTTCTTCATTTTATATGTCCATGGAAATGAGCAAACCATGCTGTATAGAGATGCTCAAAAATTATTTTTGCTTTCACTTCATTCGGCACTTCATTCCACACATGGGCTCCGTTATATTCTAGGAGTCTCTGGCCGTACACATTATGACAATTTGGTTGGTTAAGTAGATTGTTAGTAGAAGATCTTGCTTTGTTTCATTGGAAATCTGAATAAACTAAGAGGCAGGGGGCTGTTAGAACTTATTTACTATTCCACCTATCTTCAATTTATATGCCACTGATACTAGTAGTATACGAAGCTGTTGAAAAAGGGGCCAACTGGGGCAGGTACAGTTTTCTTGCTTTTAGCGGACGCAGTGCGTCTGAGTATCTTCTTGAACACATTGCTACGTCATGAGCACCATTATTTTCCAAACTGCTTAGCGCGACAGGGCTCTCCTTGCGTCGTATACGGGAGGAAAACAGAGAGCGCCGCAGGTGGCAGAACAAGCAAGCAGCTATCCCTGGGTGTTTTGTACAGGTCGCCGGTGGAACGCGTGACCGCTGTCACGCAAGCATTGGGCTGAGGTGCTGGGGCGCTACGCGAGACAATTATGTAGGACGCTTCTCGTGCGTGACACGATTGAAAAGTGGATCACAGTGACGTCAGCAAAGTGCCCCGGGCGGTTCGCTGGAGGGCGCACCTGACGCGCTGCTACTCTTGTCTCTCCATCGTAAACAACTGGCAAAGAAAACAAGCCGGCAAAATAAACCGAGCAGCCCCGATCCGTCCGTCGGACGCCGTCGCCCTATTATTTCGGCCCAGTGGAAACCAACCCCCCCCCCCCCCTCCCATCTTTTCTATACAGCTTTTCTTCTTTCAGCGGCAGATTCCATGACACCGACAGATTTCCATGCCAACATTCGTCTTTTTGAGCTGAAAATGTCGCGAGATCAAGCAAACAGCGAAACAGACAGGTGAATAAGCGATGAATGCACGCTCATTACGAGTCGAGTGTTTTTCCCGCATAGAAGCCCGAGATGTTTTCCTCGCCTTTCGCGCGCCTCGATTGGTATTCCGAGCTTGCCTTCCGCGAAAGCTTGCGTCAGCGGCCTAGATTCCCGGGCAGCTTGACTTCAGTTCGCCAGGCCAAGAAATGCAGAGCTTTCTGCTTTCCTTATCTTGTGCCTTCCTCGCCTCAAGGGAGATCCAGATGATCTAGTGTCGGCCGGAAACTAGTGAACTTGTTCCACGTGGGTGGGCATTTGTAGTTTGGTTAGCGTAGGTAAAGGAAATTGTTTTTGCTGTGCCTAGCCAAGTCAGACAAAACAAGAAATAGGACACGAGACGGCACAGGCACAGGAGGTGCCTGAAAATGAAGACAGATAGAATATGGACTAGGCAGCGTGCCATAGGCATTCTAGGCGAAGTCTTTCCGTCGCCTTTCTCTGCGCCTAGCTTGAGATACGATTTTCTCATTCCGTACGCGATCGTTCACTTGAACGACAAAAACGAAATTGTTGGCAGAGTCCATTCTGACGTCTTGGCATTCAGCAGCACGTGTATTTGCGCTCTTTTACGAGCCTTCCTAAGCCTCGCTTACATTCGAGGCAGGAAATGCGTTAAGTGCGAAGATTAACCCACTAACAATGCTGCTACTCGCCGCACTCTGAATGTTTCACGTGCCGCGATGTTATCCACTGCGCCTCGGGCAGAGTGGAAGTCGCTGATACGAAGCGAGGCATAATAACCCGAGCGTTTTCTGGCAGGTTGGTCCCCCCGGTCGAATGTCGTTGTAAATTTATTCAGAGTGAAGTTCTTGACTTTGCGCCCAGCGGAAAGGTAAAAGCGGGACACACTTTCAGGTCGCGATAATGATTGCGCTCCCGCTGTAAACAAGGTTTCTCGGCGGGGGAGACTCCGCGATTGGCGCAACAGCCGTGGACTAACCAGACGCCGTGGCGAACAGGTTGCGCCCGGTCTTCGAGGGAACCCGGGGGTTGCCTGGCCTTGGAGGCGTCTACGTAGGCAAGCCGCGCGTGCCTCGATCGCGTCGCGTGCGCACTTGCGTAGAGCCTATTGGGCTCGCCGGTCGTTCTAGGAAGGGGAAACGACGACGACGTCTGACCGCTTGCGAGAATGCAGAACAGTGGGGGGCGCAATTTCGTCACCTATTTTGTTTTTATTTGCTTTCTGATACGAGTTTTTTTTTCGAATATTCTGCTTGGGTTTTCCCTGTCCACCTTGTGATCGTGTATCAAGCAACTGTGACAATGAAATTATAGAGTTGCCTGAGACGTTCGCCTTTGACTAGGGCCGAGACTTATGGTGCTTTGTTTTTCAATCTCCTAAGATATTTTCCTCAACACCTTGTCCCAAAATTCTGCTTCCTTTCTTTTTCTTCATATCAGGGTTGACAGAGGTCAGCTGCTTGATTACGCAGCGAACACAGCGCCAAAAAAAAAAAAAATACGTAGATACACCTATCGATATTTACATGCAGACTATCCAGCTTAAGAAGTGGCTTATCTACTGTGACTCACCTGCGCGCAAAAAAAAAAAGGTGTCATTTACCTATTTGTAGGAAGAAATCACTGAAATATGCCCCCCGTGTGAACCTTTGAAACTACAGATGAAAACAGAGAAAAATAAACAGCGCTATTAGTGTACTGAACTTTCGGGAAATAGAGACGAAAGAAGGTTTTGTGGTTTATGGGGGTTTAACGTCCCAAAGCGACTCCGGCTATGAGGGACGCCGTAGTGAAGGGCTCTGGGAATTTCGATCACCTGGGGTTCCTTAACGTGCATTGACATCGCACAGTACACGGGCCTTTGGAATTTCCCCTCCATAGAAATTCGACCGCCGCGGCTGGGACCAAACCCGCGTCTTTCGGGCCAGCAGCCGAGCGCCATAACCACTCAGCCACCGCGGCGGCCCGAAAGAAGGAAAGCGGCCTGCCAGGCACACTCACCGTTTTAGCGTGCAGAGCACGAACATAGGGCAGTGAAGGCGAGAGGAAAACGCAACAAGATTTAAATAACGTCGTTGCCTGTCCGAGAGTATATGCATGGTCCGGTCAGCTCACGTGACACCTTTCCATTCCTTTCGCAGACTTCTTCCGTGCTACGTCAGCACCTTGAGTGACTTTGAGCACTACTCTTTTTCATGGTGGAGGGAATTTAAGGCGGCGACATCACTCACAACTGAATGCCACTCACACTGGCAGACTTACTTTTTCTTTTCTTTCTGCGATTCGGTAATGGGTCAGAGAGGAATATATTTTGCGTCCGCTTGCCACAAGACAATATATAAAATAGATATTTCCCATGACCTCACTTTGACCTCAAGTTCAAGGGTTTTCTCTCGACCAAATTTATGTTGTGGCTTTTCGCTTCGGTGTAGGTTTGGTTGAGGGCGTTTAACGTCTCAAAGCGACTCAGGCTATGTGGAACGCCGTAGTGGAGGGCTGCGGATGATTTCGACCACCTGCGGTTATTTAACGTGCACTGACATCGCACAGCATATCACCTCCATCAAAATGCGACCGCCGCGGCAGGGATCGAACCCGCGTCTTTTTGTTCAGCAGCGGAGCACTATAGCCACTGAGCTTACTGCGGCAGCTTGGGCGGCTTCGGCACTCATATATTGTAACTTTGTGACTGACGGCTGTACAACCCCCTTCAAAAGTCTTTAGGCCATAGGATCTTCTTTCGAGCATTTCTGTGCAGCGCTCAAGGCACTCGTCAAGCTGCAAACTTCTGGGAGACGAGAGCGAGCCTTGTTGTAGCCTTTGAAGGCTCTTCAGTCTTTATGGGTGCAGTGACTACTCCGCATTGCGGCCTGAAGATCCTTGAACAACACTGCATGCTTGAAATTCACATCCAAGTTGCTAAAAGAGAACCCCGCAGGGAACTGCAAGTGGGAGATGGTTGTTAGGCAAAAAAAAAAAAAAATCACGGGACGTTTACGAGTGTGTAACGCGAATGCTGTGGTGCGGCAACAAAGAAAGAAGCCGGACGCAGGGCCGGGCAACGTTGGTGCTAATCTTTGACCGGCGGTGGGTTTCGAGCCAACCACCTCACGCAGTCCAGGCGCACGCATAAGCCGGCGGGCCACCCGCCGCCTCTAATCCTCATCCCCCTCCCACTTTTGCTGTCTCCTCTATAAGTGGCGAGGCGGATTTCCCCACTTTGCCACCTGCCGGCCAAGACAGGAAGGTAGGTGGAGAAAAACTGAGGAAAAAGCCAATAAGAGCGAACGCTCTAGAAAGCGTGCACTTAGCACACAGTCTGCAGAACCCACTGAGGCGCGGCCGCGATCTTGAACGGAATCTTGTTGGCCGACAAGACCCAGCCTCTCGACTTCCAGGCACTGCAACCGTCGCATCGCGATGCGCATGCAGTCGCGTGCAGGAGGGCGGGCGTCGAAGGCTGCGCGCGGCGTGGCCCCGATTCCGTTTCCCCGAAGAAAGCCGCTCTCTTTAGCCTCCTCTCGATTCTCGTTTGCCACTGTCTCCCTTTCTTTCTGATTGCTCGCCTATTCTCTCCTTCTTTTCTTTCTTCTTGTGTCCTTGAATATGCTGTTCATAACAGACGCGTCTGCCGCGTCCGCGATCGTTTCCATGACGTCACCAGGGTCACCCGCATGCTGTCAGCTCGTGTTGCGCGTAGCGGCTGACTGGCTCTCCGTTGCCTGGCCTGTAGGCCGTTTCTGAAATGACACCTTGCGGCAGCCGTAGCGGTGGTTACAGAGGCAGAGCGTCCGCCTCCTATATCGGGAGGCATTGGAGCTCCAATCCAGTTCCCACAAAGGAGCGGTCTTTTTTCTAATCTACACAGATACCCTCCAGCCTTGACCTATACATTCCTGGCTATCATAAAACTGTCGTTCTTCGTGCGCCGTGCAAAAAAAAATAAAAAATCCAGCACTGCGGTCTGCGTTTCTGGGATCATAAGGTGGGGTGCTTTTAGCGCGCTGTTAAGATGTTTTGCACCTGTAGCCCTGTAGCCATTTAGCTCAGGCTTCTATGTAGCAAACTCACCCCTTGCGAATAGGGGCTCCATCACCTCTCGCTCCTCCCTTCTTGCAGACGCCTTACACCGCGATCTTTGGAAACGGGGCCTTAACACATATCGCTGTAAAAGCAAGCGCCTTAAAACTGGGAGTGTTTGGTTTGCTTAGAGGAAATGAGTCAAGCAGACCGCTAACAGACATCCGTTAGCTAAAGCGACTAATCAAAACGAACTCATTCCGAAAAGGACTGCTCGTGACCTAGACAGAGAGGGGGAAGGGGTTAGGTTTTTCTTGGGATTTTGGTCTCTGTTCTGCAGAGGGCGTTGTTGGACTGATGCTGATGATGTGTGCCTTCAGACGAAGAAGCAGATCTCCCTGCGTTGGGCTTCCAAACTAATTGGCTCGGTTGTGCTTGAGGTTGTGTGCACGCCCATGCCCTGACTTAAATGCACGTACATGAAAACTCTCGGGGAGAAAAAGGGTTATGTGGTGCTCTTAAATGTTGCCGGGATGACAGCATGGACTATGTGCACCACTGCGTACTGAGTGAGCACTGCGCAGTGCTCACTTGATGTCCATTAAGATGTTCAGTGTGGGAGTTCTGCACATAAAACACTGCCTTTTATGTCGAGTCTGGAATATCCTTCGCCATTTTTATTTTGCAGCCTTCATTCTTCAAGGCTGATATTTTTGTGGCGGTGTTGCAGAAAGGCCGTTCTTTATTTACTATTTACGTTCGCTGCATGAGAGTTCATCTCTTCCCTCTCCCTGCGGCGGTACTTGAAGCCTTGCAGGCTGTAAAGAAATTAGAGTGCAGATTTTTATGAGTATGTCGGAACTTCCAGCCAGGCTATATTCTCGCAGCTGTGGTGTCGCAAATTTAGCCCGTAAGTGTATTCCCCCCTCCCAGAATTCTGATCAGCGATAACTGTGTAGGATGTCCACCGTTAACGCGCAACAGTCGAAACAGTGAAAATTTTACTTATATCAGCCGTAAAAAATGTTGATGCGAAATTGCAATGGATGCAATGTTGAATAGTAGTTTATATAAGGCGTTCTGCCTACCTTATCAGCTTTTCATATTACACAAAAAGGAAACAACACAGAGAGATCTGCATACACACCCCTTACAATGGTTTATCCGCGAACATCTTTTTCTTTTGTGTTCACTTTACTTTTCCTGCGCAATTATTTGCGGTTATTTTTTCTTATTTGACAGTTTCTTATTTATCTATTGGAGATGGTTCAATGCGGGGCCTGCTGTACGTGAGAAAGCCCTCCTAGTTGCTTTTATGCTTTAACTTTTTCATCTCAGATAACTTATTTGCGCTTAATATTACGGTCCTTGACACCCAAGTGAAAGTTGCTTTACGACGTTGCAGAATGAATTAAGCCGCCCTGTCTCCGAATGTGCGCGTGAAGTTCACGGAAGAACGGCGGCAGATAAATAACTGGCTTAGTGCAGTTTTCCTCCACGGGATGGCGATGGTAGCCAACGAGGCGTCGGTCCTCGATTCACTTTGGCGGAAGCAGATTTGTTCCCGTTTATTTGGTGTTTGCCGTCGTGCTGGTGACCTATAAAAATATGGTATGACTGCTCGTCATGTAACACAACTCGACTGCGTTATTCGGAATCAAGAACTTTCAGATTCGGAGTCACAGAACGACCTCAAACACCGTGATTAGAGTAATTAGATTTATGAAGACAATAGAACGACGCAGGCATGCAAATAATACAAAAGAATAAACAGAAAGGCAGAGAGAGAGAGGGGGGGGGAGGGTGCGCCATTTGAGGCTATTACAAGGCAAATCCTAAATGTGCCACAGTTCTGTCAGCTCTGTTTGCTTCATTTAGCTGAAAAAGAAAAACGAGACCCATTTAAGCTTAGATTAATATAAGCACAATCGGCTCTCAATTTTCAGGCGATTTTAGAGAACACAAAAATGCGGTTCCCTTTCTCTCTCTCTCGCTCTTTTCTTGCGTTGTGCGCTACAAGCATTCAATCTGACGTTAAGATGGCTTCAAAGTTGCAGCGATCTGCACCCATGAAAGAATTTTTTGATTTTTCCATTCATCAAACTAATATAATTACTCCAAAATAAAGCACACAGCGAAAGGCACATGCCTGCACTGAGGAGTGATGGAAGTTAGGGCATCACTCTCTTCGGTTGTGTCAGGAACACATTTTTTAATTTGGCTTCGTATGCTTCTATTGCTATATGCTCAACTTTCTGCTCAGCGATCCAAACCATCCTGTTTTTCGAAATGTGAGTCTGGACTTATTTATTACTCGTCGACGGCCTCCTGTTTCAAACATAAAAATTCATACGCATCAACTGTTCTACTTGACAACGTTTTGTCCTACAACGCAAAGCCGACGCGACGTTTTGTGGCCCCCAGAAGGCTTTTCAGGGAAAGACGTCACATTGCAAGCAGAAAAGACAGCGAGAAACAGGCACCGACTCGTTCAACCTTCACTTCGCGTGCGCATCGAGTCAAGCTTTGCCATTTTCCTCGCGCAGTGAGACTGATGAAGACGCCTGCCGCACGTTGTCGAACCAACCTGTGTTTCAACATAAAGCAAACCAGGCAGTGAATAACGCAACACTGAAAAAAGCGGTCAGGCTGTGGCATGCTTTTTAAATAGCTCAGAACCAAAGGGTTACATGTTCACTTCGTCTAGCTGTCTGTTCATCTAGGTCTCTGTTCATCTGGGCACAAGCTTAGCCAGAACTGTACGGCCTACTATTTGTGCTAGGCCATGCAATGATCCCGTACAAGAAGTGGCCCAGTAAGAAGTGCCTGTTCAAGGCTCACACAATGCTGGTATTCGAAAGCTCCTGTCCCACGACATCCGATCTTGGGAAGCCGAGCTCGAGGCCGGGAGGTGGCTTGTACCCGCTTGAGGAAACCGGTGGGTGTCCGGGCGGAACTGGGAGTCGAACCCACCACGCGAGGACGCCTCGAGCGAGCGTGCACGTAGAGGCACTTTGTCCCTCGCCCATCTTGTGTTAAATAGGAATTCCAGGGTAGTAAATAGGCTGGTAGGCAAACGCTTCGGGGTGCATATTTCTCACAAAATCCGTACCCTTCTATACCGCCGATGAGAAAGACTGTCCTGATGTCACCAAACTGGCCTCACAGCTAAACACATGGTTCGTTAATAACGTAGAGTCCTGTGGCGTTGTAACGACAGCGCTCCAAAAGACGCCCTACGAAACCTTTACGCGTCAGGCAATGCAATATTATATACAGCGCTCTAGCCGCGCTCATACCACGAGATTCGATTTCTATAAAACGTTACGATACGAGGCTTAACAGCATGGACGAACATTCAGCATACCGCTGTTTCCAAAGGAACTTGCCAGCAAGACTGTCGTATAGCGATCGGTCTAGTCGCAAGGACAAACGGTACGAGCTGCGCGTGCTTTCCCGAGTTACGTGTCAGAGATTATGCATCACCGCAGAGAGATAGGACTGGAGTCCTTGTTTACGCGATGCGCTTTGTCTACAGATATCATCCAGCAACGCTGGCCTTGCTGTTACAGCCCGAGATAAGGGCTCAGTGTCCCGATATGGCTAAAGCTTCGCGCGCACGGCTGGGCATGCCGTAGCCGCTGTAGGTGTCTGCGTAGCCGTTAACAGTGCAAGAGTCTCGTCAAGGCAGTTGCTTATGCTGTTTTGCAGTGAGTGCAGGGACATCTGCATCATTTCGTAAGAACCGCGCCTCCTTTATTTTGGGGCTTAGCAAACGAAGAAGACAAGAGGCGCAGCAGCCTACACTTATAAAAATGGTCTATAGACAGTCTATGAACTTCTTATAGACTCTATTGCCCTCCTATAGATATTTCTTTTTATCTATTCACAGTCTATAGACAAAAGTCTACTAAAAGTGTATGCCCATATATCTATAGATTGTCTGTAGGATTTGTATTGTCTATAGACTGTTCTCTGGGGTTGGTCTATAAGTAGTCTACAGAATTTATAAAAGAAGTCTATAGACAATCTATAGACTGTCTAAAGAAGTTTTTGTGAGGGTAGGACGAGGTAATTACTTCGCCGAGAGCTTTGGTTGGTTTCAGAGACTTGTTAGAGTAATAAGGCAATTTCAAAACTCAATGGCGTGTACATTATGTTTGGCTCGTAATGATTCGTGCCCTCTTAACGTCGATAGTTTTCAGCAGAATGGGTCCAAATCGACCCTCAATACTTTGCTCTGTGTGAGAGAACAAGATCGTCGAGAAGGAGTTCATCTGCTGATACAGAAAAAGGAATATTCAAATCCATAGGACAGTAAGTGTCATTAGGTGGCTGTAGCATATAACGAAATGCGTAGTAGTATAACGGCGATAATGAATATCGTTTTGATGCATACCCGTTCACTATCGTCTGATTATTCATAGTGGCTATAATAAGAGAAAGCTTAGTTCTTGCGTTCAGCCCCTTGTTCTCGCGTTTATGTAAGTTGATGGAACGTTTGAAAAACACTGCTGGCTCCGCGATCTTGAGAATCTTGCCTGATGCTTTAATTATTGTGCTCGTAAGTGGTAACTATGCGAGCAGGCGTATTAAAAACTCACCTTTCGTCGTCCCCATTGATGCACTTTGCTCTGAGGTTTTCGTTGGCAAGTTCGATTTTATTAACGAAGTGTCCCCGTGACAGTCGAAGAAAGTCAGGAAAAGACACCCAGTTCAAGCGCATGTCGCACAATCCCGACCGCTCTAACATTCGCGGTGCCTAACTTTCTTTTGTCTCGCCTTTGATCGGAATGTGTTGTCGCCCATTTAACGTCAGCTGATGGCGTGAGTTGTCAGTTTGACCTTATGAAGTCGTTCAAGCGGAGCGAATTGCAGCTGACAGAAAAGTCATAATTGCAGCTGACAAGAAAATCATATATGCGGCCGCAGCGCTGCATTCCAGCGTGTACATGTGATTGAGAAAGTGTCATTGTAGGCTTGCGAAACGCAATTAGTGACGAGCGAAGGTGTTGCTCAGGTGGATGACGTAAGAGGTACGTCGCTGACTTGTAGTCTGCGCCGTTTTCCGTTCGCGCTCTGGAAGTATAGATATGGTCCGCTCTTTCCTTGTTGTTCGTTTTTAATGAAGCTATGCTCCGTAAAATTCCATTTCTCTGAGCCCTGATGAAAAAAAGATGAGGTAAGGGAAAGAAGAGCAATTATATTGCGAACACGTCAGCAGAAGGAGGGCAGCAATGAGTCGAGAAATGCAATACCGTAGCAAGCAATAAGGCCGCCCCTCACGGTGCAGTTTCTGGCTAATAAAATTTCACTACTTCCGAGAAATTATTACTTCGTAATAATTAATCAAAGCACACACAGCACCGAGTACGCGCTACAAGAACAGTCCTGGTTACACGAACGGTTTCAGAGTCCAACTCATGATTATGTCACACCAGGAAGTAAGTCACTTATGCACACGCTGGCATTTTCCTACCGAATATTACTTTTTAACGACATTGCAGCCTTATATTCTTGAAGTGTCTATTTCTGAAGTGTGGAGTGTAGGTCTTTTTTTTTTTCTGTCATGTGGTTGTCATGGAGATTCGCTGTGTCGTGGTACACTCTGTTTGATGGTGCCGCCTGCTCTTTGACGCGTGGTCGCTTGCTAAAGCTCATCCATTCAAATCTCTGCTCGTCCATGCAGAGCGCATGCGCCTCATGCACTCGTACAGCCGCCTTCACCGGGTTCGTGTTTCTGAAAGGCTCGATTCTGCGGGGAACCAGCGCAGTGTACGTAACCGAGGCGAATGCGCATGTATGTAGGAAGCGGCTGGCTCCCGCCGCCGCTCAGTCGGTCTCTTCATACGCGATATCTGCCAGGTGCGCGCGTTTCGATGTACACATGTTTATCCCCGAAGCGCCGGAGCCTATCCATTTCCGTACTCGCGAAAGCGCGCGCTCCAGCGCACCTGCATGATACGAAGAGTCGAAAGAAAGAAGGAAGGCAGGAGAAAAGAAACAAAGAAAGCAGAGTCGCAGGAAGAAAGAAGGAAAACAAGGAGGCTTTGCCATCTCTCGTTCCTGCTTTTTTCTGTCTCTGTTTTTCCTCGGGCGCAGCGTTTAGCGCGCGACACAGGACGTCAACAAGGACAAACTCCGGCGGCGAAGCCGAGACCCCGCGCGACACGCGAGAAGACTGCTTTTCGGGCCGGGTGCCAGCCCGGCCGGCGGCTCGTCGGCGCTGGTCAGATGCCGAGTGCACCTGAAATCACGCCACTCGAGCGGAGCGATCCGCGAGGCGGCCTCGAGCTATCGTGCACGCAGTAGGCGCGAAGACGTCATTTGTCGCTTCGAGAAAGGAACGCGCGTCAGTCCAGGCGATCGCAGGCGCCGAGGGAAGGGTCAGTTTGAGTTATATCGGGGGAACTCGTAAAAACCGCCGGTCAGGAAACACGCGGCCCGTAGGCCGGAAGATGGAGAAAGTCAATCCACTTGGAAGTCACATTCACGATCCTAAGCCATGCACGTAGTGTCAAACAGCGCGGATTCGGGACTATAAACCGACGAAGTAACGACGCAAGGCTTTCTTGCCTGCGCTTCGCACACACGTGATGCTGACTTAAAAGAAACTTGCCCAACGCTAGACTTTGATAAGTCATGAATTCGAATCTGTGACTCACCGACGTGGCAACAACAATTCTGTTTGGTGTGTCACCTTTTAAATAGGCACAAAATAACACAAATTCGAAAGCAGATTTTTCGTACTTGCTTTTCTCGATGGAACTACTAACAGGTATGGATATTTGGCAGTGCACAAATACGCATGTCTTCGTACCCGTTTTTCGTTACTCTGACAAGTGACCGGTAGATCTGGCCAGCGACGCAGAACTTCGGGAGGTGCGACTGTTATATTTATTTCCCCGTAATTGTTGGCGCTTAGCGCTCGCAAAATATACTAGATAGTAGTAGCACATCAGAAGCAGGTATGGAATTTCCGTCGTATTTGCCTCATTTTCCCGTCAGGCTGACGGGTCCTCCAAGCGTGCCTCCGTCGCCGTGCAGCTGCGTATATAGCCTCGGGCTGCGCAGGCAACGCATGTGTTGCGCGCTAGCTGCTTACGTTTTCAGCCGCCATATTTTTACAAAAAAGCTGTTGAGCTTTTTCGCACCCCTAAAGAGGCACTTTAGACAACGCAGTCCAATCAATGTTTTCAATAAAAATTGATTACCTGGCGGTATTGACGTTTATCCAGCCGCAAAATGCGCATTAATTGCCGAGAAAACGAAATGGCGGTGCGGCCAAGCTCCTAGCCAGGATCTGCACCCAGAAATGGCGAAACATGTGCAGTCGTACCTGGACACTTTGGTTCCCGACCAAAAGCGTTCACAAAGCGAGTCATCTGTACTCAAGGATCGTCATGAAAAATAAAAGCAATTATTCTGTAAACACATTATGATTCCGTCTGCTTCTGTACATAGTGGTGGTCAGTAAAATCGAAAGCGGGCAACCTTGCAAGCTCCAGGTGCATTATTGTCGTCTCCCTTATCGTTAAAATAATGCGGTGAAGGTTGAAGCACTTTTGAAGTGCCCAGAAGACCATGAGATGCGTAATGGTGCCTCATGATGTCATAAAATTTTTATTACAACGACTGTTCGGCTGACTGTTTCTGAATATGGTTTTCGCCCAAACATAAGCTGCAGAAAGAGTTTTTGTTTGTTTTTCAGCCACTCGTGAGTTGCAGCAAATGGCAAGGCACGCCGACTTGGAGCCATGCCATTGTAAAGCATGAAACCACGCTCGCACACAAAGGCATTCACTAAGGCATCTGCACTTTCGCAGAGCATTTCGCTGGCGTCCTGTACTTAAAATACAAAGAGCGGAACATATTTTTGGAGTAGTCGTGGTTTTGAACGAAACAAACATACAGGGGCCCCAATCAGCTCCGTGGATTTTCGCCCTGTCCATTATCCGGACAGCCAGTTGCCTTATTAACGAGTAGTAAATGTACTGAAAAGTTTGGTCGCCAGAAAAACAGTCCATAACTCGAGTTGTCTGTAATAATGAGGGTCATATTAAGAGACCACGGCCATATTTCGTATTTTGCTCGTTTGTAGCTCATAAATGTCCACTTTAGATGAGAATGTTTTTTTATTATTAGAACGAGGTACCCTGTCGATGCAGGAGATATTCTATTCCTCCTCGGTGTTCCTTTAAGTTGCCTCTGCTTTCTAGCGCTGCTCAGGTGGTGAAGGAGGAAAAGGTGCGCTTCGCAGGTATATACGTCGTTTTAACGGCCCTTGTATAGCAATAACTTGGGCGCATAGAACGCAGATTACTACTATGTATTTATGGTTTTTATTAACTTATCTTTACATGCCCTCGGCCACGAGAGCATTGTGGAGGGGGAGAATTACAGTTGTTACTAAACATACAATATGCAGGAACGACGGTTAGCGCCATGGTAATAAATAATAAAAAAGTGAACATCTGAATGTAGATACGAAATAAGCACATGGCGAAACAGATAATACAGAGAATACTCCATAACTACTCGTCATAGAATGGTTACAGCAAGGAAAAATATTAGCACATGTTCATAGGGAGAGGTAAGCAGTTCTACGTTCAAATCAAAGCAAAGAAAAAAGGTGCAAAAAAACGAGCAATCACTGGCGGTAACTGACGGGACAAGTCACAATCCGTAGTGGAAGCACTATCAGCAGAGTAGTAGTCTGGCGTATGGGTTCTAACGTCCCGAACCTGCACGTGGGCTATGAGAGACGCCTATAGAAGAGGTTCTTTAACATGCACTGACAACGCACAGTACAAGCCAGTTTTGGCATTTCGGCAGCACTGAAAAGTTGACGCCGTTAGTTTACACTCGGCAGCCGAGTGCCATAGCCAGTCCACCAGGGCTTGGGGTGAACGGAGAGTGGGCCCTCACAGGGGATGCTTAGGTTTTTGCTACGTTGAAAATTGATTCCTATTTTAATTTCTGGCCGTGTTAGGAATTGCGTAGTGCCCAGTGTTCCAACGCGAAAAACCGCAAGAGCCTGCGGTCTATAGCGCATGGTGATGCGGGAGGTACAGCGGCGTCACATGATTAGATGGCTATTTCGCAAAGACTTGCAATCGGTACAAACAATTCTTCAGCCAGGATAACCTACCGTTGAAGAACCGAGGCACCGGTCAATCCTAACCGATTTCTCTTGCTTTATAATTCTCTTGCGCTCGAAAATAATTGTACATTTGGGATCTGGGTTCGTTTCCTGAAGACTGACTTGACAAAACATATAAAGAGATGGTGTAACTCAGCATAGATAGCGCGGCGGCGTGCCTGTCCAGTTATTTGAGATCACTGCTCCCAGCTTTCCACTTCCTCAGCTGCAAATTACAAAGCAAAACTCGCTCAGGGACGGCAGACGAACAACACGGACAAGGCGCAGAACCAAACTAGCAGCGTGCGTCCATGCCCAGTCTGTGAGGTTCTTCTGTCGCCCTCGACCCTGCTCTGCCTTGTCAAGGTCAAAGTAACTCGCCCAAGCGTGCATTTTATCGTTTGTATTGCATTCCAGAGCCTCTGGCGCCCTTGAATGCCAGGCACTCCATTAGATATCTTCTTTCCTCTCTTGAACCAATCTATTAGATAGGTCCTGGTTGATAGCGTGGCCTAAAAGTCATATGCCCCACAGCTTGGGACAATGCGCAGATGTGCGCGTCAACTGTGGAGCAGAGAAAAAGCAGCAAAACAAGAGAATGCGCCCATGTTTATGGCCCTCTACTGGCCCCACTCTCCTAGGCGTCGTTTTCGCGCCGCGGGCAACTCGCTGGCGCCTGCAGCCACGAACTACGACGACGTCCGGAGCCCGGCGGAGACGCCCGGCCATCGGCGCGCGCTCGCGGGCGTCGCGCTGAACCGGCGACGTCACAGAGCGCGGCGAAGGGGTTGCCCGACCTTGAAGCCCGCGCGGGCGGCTTCCGCCTAGCGCCGAGTAGCGTGCAGCGATCGCGCGCTCGCCAACGCCGCCCGCGCTGCTGCGACGGGCGCCCAGCTTGTTTGTCCTTCTTGCGAATGCACTCGGTGCATCCTCGAAGCCCTGACTGGCGCCAGCTGCCCTCCTTCCGGCCATCGCGCAGAAACAATAGGAGGGTGAGGCCTTCCCGTATGACGTAACGGTTGCGGAAACGCCGCTGTGACGCAGCGCGTGAGCCCCGCGACAGCGTCGGCCGGGGTCGCCCTCTGCAGGCTTTGTGTCGGGCCGAGTGCAAGGATAAGATATGCGACCGCTTTGCATTGTCGAATTCAACGTTCACCAGCTGCCCCGCGTCTCGTGATCGCAGGCACAGATGTGTGGGCTTCGGATACGAACGGTCTTTGTCAACACAAAGCGCTCGCGAAGGGAACGAAACAGCAGTTGCATTGATCTTCCTTGAAGAGCGGCGACATACCAGTATCGAAGCACAAACAAATACTGTTTGGCAGCGTATGCAAGCTATTCATTTTTACGCTAATTAGCCCGAAGCGAAGTGTGTCGACACATACTCTCTGCACCCCTAACTAAGGTGTTAAAGCTTGTCGGAGAGAACGTGCGCCCCCTAATGAAGCGTCTGGCGCGACAACCATTTGGTAAAGGCAAAATGCACAGATGATCGTTTACTAGGATTTCGTTTCACGTTAAAGAACTCGAGGTGTTCGAAGTTTTGCGGAGGCCTCCGCTGCAAATTTTCTGTAGGCCGCACCGTAGCTATGTCTAGTAAGTAAAATATGTCTGCACGCCTTTTGCTTTTGCCATGCTATGTCGTAGCGAAAATAACGCTCCAATAGAATAAAGGTGACAGCCGAGTAGCTAGGGGCGATGCGCGGCGGTTAGAAGTATTGCCATACAGTCAGCAACAAATATAGGAGAAAATATGTTTCGTGTTTTCATTACAAACGCCCATCATGCTGGGTGATATGAGGTTTAACGTCCCAGTGCGTAGAGACGCCGTAGTGGAAAGCTTTAGATTTGATTATACCTCCTGGACCCCAGATTGCTTGAAGGTGATATACAAGAGTGCGGATGACTGATAATATCCAATTTCGAAATCGCAGCTAAAGAGAGAAACTGCAGGACAAGCACTACTCGCCACGGCCATACATCAGTGGCGAGTAGCACCTGTCCTATCCACTTCTGCGGTCCCTCTTTTTAACTGTGCTTCAAAAGATTCGGTATGCTATAGCAACTAGTTCAGCATGAAACTTAAGATTGAGAAGACCTCCAAGCAACGCTACAAACTTCCCTGTATTGTTTTTTTTCCCTTCAGAGGGGGGGGGTGGGGAAGCAAACACGCATCTATCGATTTAAAATGTATTATTAAAAGTTGCTCGAGCGGTAGGTCTGCAGTGTTTGTTCTCAGTTTGTTTACATTGCTTCATTGTAAAGAATGTTGGAAAACCGTTGCTCTTTGAATTTTCCCAGCCACTTATAGCGAGTAAATGTTTATCGTTGCCTCTCAGGTTGCGGCCTGGTTCGCCAAAAACCTTTTCGTTACTCAGCCAGTGCATAGCCCAGAGTAGAATACGAACCGCAGCAAAGAGAATGCAATTTTCGAGTTCGAGACAATGTTTCAGCAAGCGGCAGCTGTGCGTTTCTTTTTTTTTTTTTTTCATTCACCTCAGGGAAACTATCATGCGCAGAGTTCGCCCATTGCTTCACAGCCGCCGGCACACGAACACCCCCGTATAACTGCACGTATGCTAGTTCGTGAACGACGGAGGGCACCTTCAGGACGTTCCGCTTTTGCGTAGTCGGAGGCCTTGCGCTCCCGTGGCACCGCGGGACTAAACCCGGACCTCGAGCCCCGCTGCTCGCTCCGTCTCGCTCTCGGCGCTTACTCGCTTCGCTCAGAAATAGCGAGAAGGCCGTCACTCGAGCTTCGTTGAGAAGCCGGGTTGCGCGCCGCGATTTTCCACAACGTCATTCACAGACGCCGAGCAGAAAACAGCCCCGTCAACTGCAATCAAGTTCGCTGCGCCGACCGAAATAGAAATGTTTGGGCAGATAGCGGACACACATTAAGTGTGGGAGTGAAGGATCTCCTGCTGTTCTTGATCCTGCCTCAGGTTTCCCTCACCCAGCTTCGTTCTCGAGTTATATCTATGCAATGAGCGAAGAAACGAATGCAGTCACAGTAATGGGCTGCTGATGCGCTCTTGGTTTAATGGGCTCATGTATGAGTTTCTGACCTGCCAAGAGGCCACATGTGGTGAAAAGAGATAATAGAAAAACACAAACGCGAACATCAAATAACAAGAGTACACTGCAGCATGCATGCGAACAAGGAATAGAAAGCGGACACAGGACCGAATGAGCGATAGGTTCGGATATAAGCGCGTATACAACCAAATAAAGCGGAAGAAGCTGCAGTGTGATACCTAGGTATCCTCAATAATTTTCTCATTGGTTACGGCACTGGTCAAGGGCCTATAGGGTATATAGGGTATATTTGCATGCCGCTTTCACTAAACGAGAAGTCCTGGACCTTCCTGTACTCCCCATGAACCTATATTCGCCCTTTTTCCGAAGTGAGTCATAGGCAGCGATGGGTGTACCTTATTCCACCGCGCTTCCCCGAGTGAACTGGGCCTGCGAAGGTTGTCTTTTGGGCATTTCTTCACGCACATGGTGACACTCCAATGGTAGCTATAGCGGCGTTTGGTGAGGTGTTTGAATCATTCATCATTGCTAGCGTTGATCCTCATAACCTTTGGTCCTCATTTTATTTTGCAAAATGGCATCTTGCAGTAGTGTAATATTAATAGTTTCGCCTGCGAAGATGCGCATATTTGTTTTATTGCTATTTCATAGCTTTGATAGCAACTATAGCTTTGGAGTACATGGTTTCATTCCTGCGTTAGTAAAAAGCTGTGGTCTGTGTGTCCGTGTGAATCCTGCACCATCCGGAAGCACCCTACGGAGGGAACAGCCCAAGGTGGATGTACTACCCGACACCCGTCGATAAAAATGCGCCTCCCAACTAAGAGCCTCTACCCAACGCCCACCTTTGCCCACCAGAAACCCCACTCCAGAAAGTCTCCACCCATCAGTCTGTACCCTCCAGAATCCCACGTCGCACAAGAATGAAAAATCGACGGTGAAATCGAATTCAGAGACGGAAAAGGAAGGCGATGAATGTAGAAGTGAAATGTACAACAAACACTACTAACGCAGATTCACGCATCAAATCGTATGATCGCCTGTGGATTATTTAAGTAAATATTTCTCTCTATTCTTCTTACACGGCAAGCGGCAGCTATTACCGCATTTTGCCTCGCCAATTTATACAGCACGTCGTTTTATCTGTACTCACGCGAACTTGCAGGACACTCAGGCGAGGCAGCGTTCTGCTCAAGAAAACGAGGTAGCATGGGAATGCCCAGCCACGGCCGCCACAATTCGATGCAGGAGTAACCGAAGAAAGCTGGCAGTGAGATTTCGGATCAAGTTGAACCTCAGGAGCCCGCGTTACTTAGCTCTTCGTAGAGGTCGTATCGTTTCCGGTTGCAAAGACGCATGTTTTTAGTTCAGCCTGTGCAGGTCTAAGGGGCGAGCCTGACGACAGCTGAGGCAACCAGCTTCACCTCGATCCTCCGTGACTCCCTGTTGTCTCCGCAGGGAGCTTCACCTCAAGGTGCCGTTTGGCAGGAAGACTTCCTGCGGAGGAGGAGTGTCGCAGCTCCCCTTTCCCCTGGTTGACGTGGTACGCGGGATCCTTGGAATACCGCTGCGTGTTTTTCCACGGCCGACCTTGGCCGGGCCGGGGTTCAAGTTCAGCGGCGTGCCTCCGAACTGGGGTGCCGTAGCTGCAAGGCCTCCTCCCCGTGGGCCGTCCGGATATAGAGCTGCATTCGAGCACCGCAACTACCACGGCGAAGCTACGTCGGCGGGTCGCCTTTGAAGCTGCGACCTGAGACAGGATGCCATACGAGACTCTGCCTGCGAGGGGAGTGTGGGAGGGGGAGCGACGGAAGCTCACACACACACAAAAAAAAAACAAACTGAGCCTTAACTGTAACGAAAGAAGGGCAACAAGCGCGGGAAAGCCAGTCGCACCGGCAGCAAAGACGCATTTCATCGCCGCAGACAGCAACAGCTGTCTCTGGTGATGTCGACCTGGCTTGAGTCCTTTTGCACCTCCCGAGGTTTCGAGTTTTTCTTTTCTTTTGCTGTCTCAAAAGATACAGCTTAACCTCGCCGCGCTGACGGGCTGTGGCTGACGACCAGCGGCCCCGGCAGTGCATCTCCGCAGAGGTTTCGAGGAACCCTTACTTTAGCTCCCCAAGAGGTCTGCACCGCGGAGATGCGCCACTTTGTCTCCTCGAAAGGCGAGGTGGGTTGGGAGTCGAGTTTTACTCAAAATGGTGCTGTGGGTTTCGCTGGAGCGAAAACTCCCCGCGGCTCGGGTTTCGCGCAACTTTCGTGCTTTGCGGTTTACGCGTAGGTGCCAAGAGCGACAAGCGCAAAAAAACAGTTACGGGACGATCGGAGATATGATGCGACGATTGCTCGGAAACAGTTCGATTTACCCTCGTTGAATATCTTGAACCTTGAAAACAAAAAATGCTACGAGCAGTGGACAATTTCACTTCTTAAAGGGACATTAGCACAGGTGAATTCTATTTCTGTTCTTAACTAAAGTCTACCTTGTGCTTCTTAATGGCTTTGTTAATGTTTGTCCAGAAGCAAAAGACCCATTTATTGTTGCGAAAATGAGAAAATGGGATCGGATCCGATTCGATCTCGGGACATAACATGAAGAAGTTTGTGACCGTCGTTTGAAAGAGAATGGTAGTGTAGTCTGTCTTCATTGATCCACACCCAAAAAAAAATTGATGCAGGGCTGCTTTCCTGTGGAAACGTTCGGTTGTGGCGGCCCCTGCATTTCATTATCTGAACTTTGTTAGCTTATAAAATGTGCGTCTTTTGAGTGTGATAGTAGCGTCTTTGTTATTAGTACGCTGTAAGCTACAGCCTAGCCTTCATTTGTCCTTTATTTCCCCCTAATAAATTTGATGACGTTTAATATGCATCTCCTGTAGTTTTGTTAGCATGACCCTTCCTATTCGTTTACTTCGTGCTCGTTAGTCCGCGGTAGTCAACGTGTTCGTCGGCATAGTAAATTGTGATGGAAAGCGGCACTTGCTAATCTATTAAACTTTCATTCGTGTTAACATGTGGCATAAGCGACATGAGGGCTGTGGGGCGAGCTCTGCCAAGATGTGCGACCCAAGATCCCTTGATGTGAAGAACATGCGATGACATGCGGCCCGCCGGAGAGGAAGGAGTGTTGCGGACTTTTATAGAATGCACTTTAGCACACACTTGACTGGAAGCTACTGGAATACGAAGGCAAGCCATCTGAAGAAACTTTGCTGCTTCTTTTGTGTCACCAAATGTCGTAGAGTTCAAACACCTCAACATGACACGCAGTAAGTAGACGTTATAGTTCATTCATTACAATTAAACTTCCTGCTGTTTACGGAAATTGTGGTTTCTGAGAAACCTAGGGTGCAGTTTTCGTCCAAACTTCACCACATGTTAGGTGAAGTATGTATAGAAGAATGTGCCAGCACGTCCGAGCACAGTAGTAAAAGACAATGGTCGCGGTATTTTACTGCGTTTCCGCGCCCATTTGATAGCATGCAATCGCCTGTACCATTCAGCACTCACTGTATAAGCAGTGCATTGGATGGTCTCAGCTGCGGGCATCCGGCGCGGGAAATTTGTTTATTTGGTACAAATGTCAAAGCCGTTAACCTCCTGCACGACGCACCTACGAATAACCATCCACTGATTCATACATGCGCACACAGACACACTTTATTTACTGTTCAGGAGAGCAAGCTGCCGGGCTAGTTGGTGATGCATGTTGTAAATTAGGAAGCGCGAAATACCGGACGACGGACAGAGTAAGGGACACAAAAAATAGGTTCACGAGCGCTCGTGAACCTGTTTTTTGTGTCCCTTACTCTGTCCGTCGTCCGGTATTTTGCTCTTCCTAGTTTACAACACTTTATTTACTGTTTGCGCATAGTGAAAGTTATGTTTGGCACCTGTTTTTTGTTGCGCTTGCTCTTCCACGCTTTCTATCTACCATATCCCCTCCATAGCAATGTCCGCCGGGAGCACCCTTGAGTTAGTGCCTTATTTCTTCTTGAGCTGCTGTGGCCGGAGGTGCAGCGGTGCCGACTCCAGCCCCGCCTGGTTTCCTGACGCTCGGGGTCGGGTACCGAGGCCTCTGAATGAAGTCGTCCTCTCGCATTTCGCTCACCATCGAAACGCAATCGCCGCACTCTGAACGAAGCCGATGGCCGGCTCATGGACCGACGGTCTTAGCCAGCCGACGCCACGGAAGGGTGGCGGGCGGCTAACGACCGCGGCTTGACGGGCGTTCACGACCAGAAACTCCGGCACAGACGAAGGGTCAGTGCCCACTTCAGGCTCGGCTTTCCTTCATCCCGTCCTCGACGACGGGGCTGCTCCAAAGAAAGACCTCTCGCAGCGGGGCTCACGACGTCGGCCGGTGTGATGCGGCCTCGTCTCACTGAACTGGGAAACAAAAGCCTGTCCTTCTTGCGCAAAGCATGCCCGGGGGGAAGAATGGCGACGGCTGATGATTCCTCGGGGCCCATCACACCGCTTGGCAGTCGGCCCGAGCTCCGCGGCTTCCCTTTCGCAGACGCGTCGCACAGAGAACACAGCGTATTGTTTTTCTTTTACCAGAGTCGCACATACATACACCCGCACGCTGCTTTCATTCAACGTCGAAGGCCTTGAAGCCATGTCTGCGTTTCCGCGTGCCTTGGTATGCCGTGGGAAATGGCCAAGCGTACGGTTGATGGGGCTGACTGGAACTTGGCCCGGAATGCGAGGAGGCGTGTACGTAGGATGAAGCTCTCCCAACTTCTTGCTGAAGACAATAACATTCATAGCGTGCTAGTCTACATAACTCAAGATAACGGCGCTGCTGAGAGGTAGCCGCATTGGCGCTTTTAAGGTACGCAATACTCATGCTTGGTAAGAAAAAAAATATCTCCTTTACCTATTCTCTTTTAGTGCGAAAGCTCTACTTCACCAGGTCTAATCGGCTCAGCGATTTTGTGTGAAGCTTGACCTTGAAGACCTTGGCGAAACCTAACACAGCAATTGCCCATGCAGAAATAAAATAAATATTACCGCGACTGGAACTTAAGCCCGCGGTGCCGCCAACAGATCAGCTTTGCTAGACACTGCACGAGAGTGCTGTATGATATCGATGATGAAGATGATTATGTGTTTTTATTGCGCAAGGGCATATATGGCCAAAGTGCTCCATGGCACAAGGCAGTTTCGACTTGTGAAGGTGGGGTCAAGTACCCATCTCCCAAGCATTTCACCCTAAATTAGCCTAGCACCGGACCAGGCGAAAGCTTGTACCCATTGTATCACCGGTGGGTACCCGGCGGCACTGGGAATCGAACCCCGCATCTCCCGCATGCGAGCCGGATGCTCAGCCACCAGGCCACCGCTGCGGTCGCTATCCTATTGCCGCAGCCGATCACGCCTCGTGTGAAACTCCAACTCATTCTAGCCCTGTGCATTGCACATCGTCGGCTTCATCAAGTGGTACCACTATCGAACTAATAATGTTGCCAGACTTGCCGGCGACCAGCAATGCAAAACCATGAGCCAGTCAGGCTAAACACATGCTTTCACACGTCTGCTAGGTTTAACGGGGTTGAAACCGAGCACTTTCTGTTTTTCCAGTCAAAAAAGGCGTCAATAGCTTTATTACTGTCCGGCTTACTCTGTACTGACGACTAACGAAGGGTCGACACTATCGCGATTTTACTGGATACAGGAAGTTTCTTTAAAAAAAACAGTACTAAGCGAAACATTTTAAGCTTTTCTCTGTTTTCTATTATACAAGCATGAGAGATATCTGCTTCCTTGCTACCTCTCAACAATGAGCACGTGCAACTGACGTAACCATGCCAGAGCTTCCTTGAAAACTCGCACACAGTGAGCTTCGTTGTAACGAAGCTTGAGGGGCTCGGTTATTGCTGTTCTATTACCGTGACTTCGCCATTGTAGTATAGAGGCTCTTCTCCGAATGACTTTCAAGAAGAATCGCAGCGCTTTCTTTACGATGATTATAGCTTTGCATGCCATTTTGCTATTGCGAGGTTTCGCTCTCTTATCGCGTGGCTTCAGTGGCATGCGCTATATGAAATGTACAGAAATAAAGCGGACGGAAAAGAGACAGGCTATTTCTTCCGAGGCCGCATCGATGCCTTTAATCGGAAACCGCCGTGGCGCAGGAGGTGCTTTAAGTCTTGGCGCAAGCGGCCGGCCACGCGTCGTAATGACAAACCTCGAGCCTGCCCGCTCGCGGGTGGCCCCAGACTAGGCAGCGCGCATAGCCTTGCGGGTGTTTCCTTTCATAGCGAGTGCAGCCCGAAGGTGAGCGATATGCGTCTTAGCCGGTATCATACGAATGCATGGATGGATGTGTACGCGCACCGCGAATGCCCCTCTATCTCCCCACAATACACATGACCGGGCGGCGCGTCGGGGGAGCGCCGCAATTAGGCATGCGAGATGTGCAATTTCATCCGTCCGCCGCGAGCGCCAATTGCGGTCATTAGAGCGGCCGGAAGAGGCATGGAAGGCCGCGACCACCGCACAACAATTGCCCAGGCTCAGGGTCAGCGAATGCGCGGACGCTGCTATCTGGCGCATGGGCGCCGGAGTGGCATACGCTGCATATGCGGTAAGGCACGCCAATTTGCCAGCTCTATCTCGATTCGTTGAAAGACTTTTTCCGGGATGCCGAGGCCTTAGAGCAGTTCTTGGTTCCAGTATCAAGGACCCTATTGCGCACAAGTTGCGTTGCTGCACGGAGATTATTTCCCAGTACTCGAAAGCTCGTAGTTTCATAAACGATGCTTGACGCGGCGCCAGTGGCTCTGTAGTTCGTTCCCAAGGAGCTCTGCCCAAACGTGCCGTTCCTGTTTTAATTTTGGCATGCCCGCTTACGTTAAGAGGGTTGTTATAACTCCGAAACTATGCGCTTGCCGGACTTGAAAGCGTAAAGCACTCCAGAAAGCTACTGTCACACAAAAGCTCAAGTATACACTCGGGTTGTTTGCGGCTCTTGCGCGGAATCACCTGCGCGCCAAAATGAATCGATGATACTACATTCTCAGTTATGTCATAAAGGCTGCGTTAACTAATGGCGTTAGGCAGTCATTCGAACGGATGCTACGAGTCGCGCTAATAGAAACGCAGCTACTTTCTTGTGCTTTGCCAGTACAGTTTAGTCTGTTAGCTGGTGGCTTTCAGCCCTTGCATTTACGTGTTTTGAACGCCGTAGCGGTTTGTGCAGGCCTAAAAAATAGCACAATCAGAAACAAAGTATCGCCCTAGCGCATCTCTTTCCAGAGAAATTGTGACGGATGTCTGGGGTTTTCGAGGCCAGCGTACGCTTGAAGAACAAAAAGAAAGAAGGGAGCAACCAAGCTTCAGCGCGCAGAGATACAGCGGCGCCGTACGAGCACGTCACACCGCCCGGGGCGCCGTCGTTTGTTCTGGGAACTTAGCTGCTTGTGCCGTCTTTATTAATTCGTTTCTTTTCAGCGTTGCACGACTGCGCCTCCCCCGCTGCAAGAACGGAAACGCTACGGCGGCTTGTCACACTTCCCGAGCGTCGCCACCTCTGCTTTGCCTTTCTTTTGCTTTCTTTCTTCCCCTCTTTTCTCTCTTCTTCTTTTCGCCTTCGACTACCTCTTCTGCTTGTGGGTTTGTTTTTTTTTAACACAGAAGCGCGCAACTTGGCTGAGGCGGGTGCACAGGGGGTCGCAGGAAGCGGAAAAAATCCTTTTTGAGTGACTAACGGACTGACGCCCTCACTTCAATAGCATCCAACGAGTGAGCAGCGGTCTATCTGGCGAGTCCCGTCTCCCTTCAGACGCAATGCATAGCGCCCCTTTCAGCACCTGGAAGCGGAGAGGCAGCGAACAACACCGGACGCACGAACGGATTCCAAGAACTGCTCAAGTTTGAACTCCGTGCTTGGTTTTCGGCCAAACTGGACACAATTGGAAACATTCTGGCTTTCAGAGGGGAAACTGTAGCTTGTGGTATTGTTGGAAACAGTCTATGGCCCTTGCGAAACGAGCACGTTTAAAAAAAATGTTTTTTATTCTTTGTGGCGAAGAGTACAAACAAGTTCGAGGAATACACGCTGAAGTCAGTTTCAATGACCTTTAAATTTGCATTTCTAAGCCGATAACATTAACTTTTGGCTGTTTTCGTGGTGATCATGACATCAAGGACGGCGCTGAACTTTTTATCACTAGGCATAGTGAGTGATTCAGATTGTGAAAAGCTGCTTTTCTGAGTGTCTGAAACACGCGGTCGCGAGGCCTTCTCGTGCGACCCGATGACGCCGTAGATTTCAGTCTTTGTTGTAAAAGAGCCTGCCAGCGATATTTTGGTCTATTTTCCGTCCGTATTGCACGTATTTACCGCTCACCGTGTCTAACTTGCTTGTAAACGAGGACTCATACTTTCTGTGCAGACACAGGAGTAGTATTCTCCACTATCTTTAACTTTGGATCACCGTCTGAGCTTCGACATGCAAGACACCAAAAAATTAAAATGATCATAATGGTCATAAGCGCCATTAATAGTGCGCGCTGTCTTTTCCCTTTCTTTCTTTCTTTCTTTCTTTCCTTCTTTCTTTCTTTCTTTCTTTCTGTCTCTTTCTTTCTTCTTCTCCCCTTTGTGGATACTAGTCCGCGCGTATTGAGATGAACTTGAGACCCCAGTGCTGGAGTATTAATGGCCTGGCAGTCGTACCACGGCCACACAGTCCGGAGTAAGCTGCGGCCGCATCTTCAAAGACCTGCATAATTTCTTACTCGCACTGGTGTCTTGCAGATGGCCGGCTGCAGCAGTTAACCGCCTCAGCACCGCCCCCGTTTCGTTTCCTTTCTCCACTACATGTGTTCATCTGGGCTGTTTCGAGGATACACGTTCTCTCTATCCTCACATGTCTGCAGCCTATGCCTATAGCAGGACTCAACCCGTCAAAAGCTGAGACCACAGAAGCCCCTCGCCTTGTGAGCACAGTTCATGGTCAGAAGACAACGTAGCTGGCGAGTGCACGTGGGCCGGTCAAAAAATAACCAGCTTAACGTTCAGATAGCTTTTTATGCTCGAGGTTACCTAAGACCACATCTAATTTCCAGAACGGTGAGATGCTTTAAAAGCAGAGTTCACTTCCCCGCTCTGCTGCTTTCGGGAGTGCTGCGTATCAGGCGCTGACACGAGGAGAACCGCGCGCCCTTCCAGGAGCCACGTCATCGTCTGAGGGAGCAGAGCTGAACGAAGGAGTGCGTGAGAAGGGAAAGGGATGCAGGCAGCTCTGGCACACGCACTCGCACACACGACACACGCGGCAGGTCGACGCGCTCCGCTCGCGTCACGGTCCACTGCGTGGCGAATAAGTAATGCCGCTGCAGAGAGGCCGCCTCATTAGCCAAGCCGAATCAAGCCCCGCCATTTGCATAATTGCACGCGCCAAGCGGGCGGCGAGAAACGGACGCTGCGGTCATCCAGATCTTCGTGCGCCGCCGCTCCGCGTCGGTGACGCTGCCGCGATCGCCCAAAGTCCAGACGATGGAGAACGAGGGGGCCAAGCGTTACTGGGGCGCCGCCGCACCGTTGCGTGCACTGCGATGATTCCTCTTCCGTGCACGGGGAAGGACAAGATTGATGCCCGTTGACGATGGGAGAGCCCGCATGCTGGACGATCGCCCAGCGGAGCTAGCAACGTTAGGGGCGGTGCGCGAGGTTCGGTGCTTTTTATAGCAATGCTCACGAGAGTTGCGCTCATACATATCTGTGCTGTGGTCTACATCTCACACATCGACAGTCGGTTCAGGTCACGCTTTGTGTGCAACCGGGGTTCGCCAACAGGCCCTTCTCAGCGTCTTTACTATTCCGAAGACAAACGAAAGCGCTGGTTATGCGTCATTTCAGTGTTATTGACTGCTGCGCCGGACTCGAGTGGCATCCGCTGAGCCAACTTTGCCCTGCACAGAGTTCCCAGTTTCTCTCGTCCTGCCTTTCGCTCTGCTTGTACGAAGATGGACCAAGAAGTTTTACTAGGAACTCTAATTACCTTGGACACTGCGCCAGGGTCAATGAGATAAATACCCTTTGGCTGCAACATTAAGCTCATCAAATCAACTACTTGAAGACAGGTAAAAACAAGTTGAAACAGTGCAAGGGCATAAGACGAAGAGGGAGGAATAGATACGCTACAGTTATGGTGTCTATCGCACTACCTCCGTGCGACGTTCTTGTACCGTCTATCGCCAGGTCAGTGTTGCAGGTTTAGTAAGAAATACAATTTAGTTCTTCCTTGCATTCATACTCTTAAAACATTTTTGAAATAAAATGTAAAGCAGTAACAACACTCGTCGCCAACTTCTTGAAAGGAACGCATTTTGTGTGTTGGTTCAAGACGAATTGAAACTACTTCACCTTTGACTTACGTGCACAAAAATGAAATTAAGTGCCCATTGCCTTGCGTTTTTCCGCCATTGCTATGACACTATCGGGTGAACTTAAAAATATTCTGCTTATTCTCATTAACAGTGTAACGAGTTTTGCACGCCTTGTTCAACTACTGTATGCGCACTCTCGTCATAAGTGCTCAGAAAGAGGAGCATAAAACTTCCTTGGGAGTAAGATCTTATCCAGCAACAAATAATTTACTGCTAATTTTTTGTCAGATGATGCGTCTCCACAACTTTTTCTCGGCAAGTAACGCCACCTTTCATGTTACTCCAAAATCACCCAACTTGGCTTCCGTGCTTACGCGCCGGTTCACGGCTACTTTATCGACTTGCCAACCATAAGCAACAACGCTCTGTGGAAACTAATTCTGTTATAGACCTTTTAAAAAAAGGGGTGCACGGGCGCCGCCATATTGGGCCCTGGGCTGTGCTTGTAGAACAGGAGTTAAGAATTAAGCTACCCACGTTCTCCCCGCAGCCCAGAAAACCTGTTTTCCCGATGGTCGTGAAAAGGTCCACATTTAAATAACATTGAATATATTTTTTTTCATGACAACACAGTTAATAATAATGCGATATTATATTGGTGCTGTTAATGCTTCTTTTTTTTCGTTTACTGTGTTCTGTTTTGTTGTCTTCATGAATTATTTCTGTTTTTTTGATGTAGTTGACCCTCCCTACAATAATGCCTGCGGGCGATGTAGGTACACTGAATAACTAACTAAATGAATAAAACTCGTTATTTTCAGGTGAGCCTCGAAGTAACTCGGGAAAACTCGGGTAAGCTTGGAAGAACGTAGCGCCAGCTGTAGCCAATGGGAGGAGGTTGTTACGCCAGCAGCATCCGAGTGGAGAGAGGGTGTGAAGATGAAGAGCAATAAATGCGTGCACGTGCAGATGTCAGGCGAAGAATGAAGTCGCTGGTGGAACGTGCAACGTAGCAAACGCCAAACCATGGACGAAGCCGGTCCTTCGAGACATTACGCAACCGGACGACGTGCACGGCTAGCTGAGCAGCAACGCAAAAGAAGCGAGTGCCAACGTGAGTGAACCCACCCAGTGGATGTAGCAAGCCGAAGCAGAGGGGCGAAGGCAGAGTAACCTTGCTAAACGAGACCCGGAAACAGATGAAGGGAGAAAAAGAAGAGGCGAATTTATGAAGTCGACGGAGTAACGTGCAGTGGAGAGAGGGGAGTACAAGTGTGTGGCTTCAGAGACCGCCGAGCAGAGGGAACAGCGCATCGAATAGCAGCAAGCAGCTTAGGCGGGTTATCGCAAGAGGAAAGCCGAGTAAGGGCTGCAAAACATTTGGGTGAAATTTGAATTTTCACGCTTATAAAATTTTAACAAACCTAAAAAAGCTAACCAAGGGCAAACGTGCTAGCGCACCTAAGTCGCATTTAGCTTAACCAGGTACAACCCGGGCCATTTTCTTTTTTCATTGTTGTGGCTTATATGGCACGAAATCTGGACGCATTACATTATGTCTGAGAAAAATAGATGGTTTATGGGGTTTAACGTCCCAAAGT
Source organism: Amblyomma americanum (assembly GCF_052857255.1). Classification (NCBI taxonomy): domain Eukaryota; kingdom Metazoa; phylum Arthropoda; class Arachnida; order Ixodida; family Ixodidae; genus Amblyomma; species Amblyomma americanum. The sequence goes on along the minus strand of NC_135503.1, from coordinate 7,774,921 downwards.
GACTCAGGCTATGATGGAAGTCGTAGTGAAGGGCTCCGAAAATTTCGACCACCTGGGGTTCTTTAACGTTCACTAACATCGCACAGTACACGAGACTCGAGAATTTCGCCTACGTCGAAATTCAACCGCCGTGGCCCGGATCGAACCCGCGTCTTTCGGGTCAGCAGCCGAGCGCCATAACCACTGAGCTACCGCGGCGGCTGAGAAAAATAGAGTTGACAAACTTTGGATTAAGCACGAAATGTTATCGCCTGTACCCGATCGTGTGTGTGGATAAGGATAGGCTCGCGGCACATTAATGAGCCAGGATTCGGATACACATTGCACACGTTGCATGGAAGTCTAGATTCAGAGCCCGCAGAGCTGTAAGATGAAACTAAGTAGCGCAGTTGCAATGCTGGCAGCAGAAGCAAGGGTTTGTTAATCACCAGTCTGTAAAGCATAGCTGCCTCTAAAAGCGATATTATCCTTAGTGGAAAAGTTCTTGGCGAAACCAGGAATGTGACGAATGTTTCACTTATTCTGCGAAACGCTGCTTTATAAGTGACTGCGTACAATGTGCGGCAAAATGTCCTATCAACTAGTCAAAGCATGACATCGTGACGCCGAAGCTTCTATTTACTTGATTCCGTGGGCTCGTACAATCATGTTCTACTTTAAACATGTTCGTATCATAGCCAAAGCACCGATGTCATGTTTTATATAATGCTAGCGCATGATTTCTTTCAAGTGGCGGATAAGCGAACACGTGTGCATGGTTCGAGCAGTTCTGTTCTACACTTGATATCCATAAAACGTGATATCACTGGATATTTTGTGCATGTTGAGCAGGGCCTCTCTGATCATGACCTAGTACGTGTTTCCTTTCTTCTTTTTTTGCCTAAGAAATGCCGCAGTTCTTCTATTAAATATTTTAAAGATTACTCACATCCCAATGAGGCCTGCGTAGTAGAATATATAATATATGGAAAGCTGCCTGACTGAATTCGGTGACACTGACGCCTGCGTCCTATGGGACTAATTTAAGAGCATTAGCTATTACTGCAGGCATAACTTTGTGGCGAAAAAACGAAAGTTAAACAGACACCATGGATGACACTTGGTATTATAAATCGGAAGCGTAAAATAAAACGATTTAGAAAGAAGTGAGTGTAATCAAGCATAATCAAGAAATTACAGGAGAATCTTGCACATTCAGTACGTAATTCGAAAAATCGCTATTTCAGTATGTCTTTGCCATATATTATAAAGAACGCACCAGAAAAGTTATGGGATTACATAAGCGAAAAAAATAGAGCGTTGCGTCTCAAATATCAGTCGAGAGTTCCATAATCACAAACCATAGGTCCACTCCGCAGTATTTTAATACCTATTTTCAAAACTACTTAAAACTATTTTCAAATTCTAGTTCATTTACCCCTACAGCCGCACAGTTTCATGACATAAAAGTTAATTTTGTTTCTTACGCCGGGGTATTTTTTATGTTACTGAACTTGAAAACCAAAAAGCATGTCCCGATAACAGTTGAAACATCTTTCTACGACTATATCCCGAATCAGTTGCAAAGTTTTTTATCTAATTTTTCAGGCATCCTTGCGAAATCAGAATTTGTCAGAGATTGGAAGACCACCCGAATTGTCCCTGTACGTAAGAAAGGTGATCGTTTACTGTTATCAAACTATTACGCAGTCTCTCTAATATCGTCATGCTGAAAATTAATTAGCATGTTATTGCTAGCCGCATAAATGAATCCTTATATCGGCACTCCATTCTATTCGAATTTCAGAATAGTTTTCGTAAAGGATATTCAACAGTAACGCAATTAGTAACAATCGTTCACTCGCTTGGGTTGAGCATAGACAATGGCCAAGTTGGTTTAATATTCTTAGATTTTAGCAAAGCTTATGACAAAGTCCGTCATGATAGATTAAATCTAAAGCTTAAATCTATTGGCCTTCCTGAGATACTGGCTATCTGGATTTCAGACTAACTAGCCGTAAGCAGTAGGCCTCAATTTATGGAGAGTATAATCGGACGCTTTCTTAATCCCTTCCGAAGTGCCTCAGGGGAATGTAGTGCTGTATATTATTCCTGCTGTATATTAATGGCATCGTTGATACAGCTGTTCCTGGCGTCGTGATTCGTTTGTTTGATGATGATTGCTTGCTTTATCGTGACATTACATGGTCTAATTACTAGATTGACCTAGATATTCCTCTAACATCCTTGCATGCTGCCAATAATGGGGCAAGGGTCTAATTACAGAAAAAACAGACTTCCATCGCGTGACACGTAAAAAAAAAAAGAATGTTTGAGCACAGGTCAATCACGTTGGGCAATCACCATTACATGAATTCTCCAGCGTTAAATGCCTAGGTGTAACATTAACTAATAATCTGTCCTGAAATTCACATGTGGAAAATATCTGCTCGTCCGCCATTCAAAACGGCCTGCAACGGTGGTGAGTTTGCTCACAGTCCGGTGGGTAGGTTCGGGTGACGTCACAAGGTCACGTGGCCTAGGTGGCCCATCTACGTTGGTTCTCGTGCGGGTGACCACCTGGGCCAACCTAAACCCCCCTATTTCTCGCTCACAACTCCGACGCTGGATTTTCTGGATAACGGGTCCTTCAACGCTGCTCCGTTAATAACAAATGAGGCTGAAAAAGAAACTTCGTCAAAGATACGTGACCAGACAACACTGTCTCAGGACACGGAACCAAGGAAGTTATTATGTCCCGTCGCAGATAGTCAACGCTGTTATTCAGCACGACGTCACGACTTTCACAACCAGCAAGCTACAACTCTCTAACAAGGCCACAAAACAACGTCCGGTATATCGCACAGATGGCTGTGAACAATGCAACGCCTCCGCACACGTTATGCAGCAGTCGAGGCAGAACAGCGCGGCATCGAGCTGCTGTTGCTGGCACACGCGTGCGTGCACGAGTTCCGCACGACGCTCACCACTCGTGTTCGTCAACAGACTGTGGCCAACCTGGCAAGGCCGCCGCATTGCAATGCGTGTGCCGTGCGTCATCGAGCGCGTGTCAGCATCGGGACGCCGGAAGCGCCGGTCCACGGCTGAGTAGGCCCACCGGCGATGCGACGGTTCCAAGTCTGGCGCAGGGCGGCTTCGCCAATTAGCGTTAAGCTCCCTCCGCCAGCGAAAGCGTGTACCGGTAAGTGGTTTACGCGTTGGGCCTCCGGAAGCAAGAGCACTGCCAGGATGCCCGCCGTATGGTTGCGTGCCATTCATGCGCCAGGAAGCAGTGTGTCATCAGGCCATTACGTCTTTTGCGATCTTGTTTTTCAGCTGATTTCAGTGGGTCAACCTGTTCTTCTATATTATTGCTTTTATCAACGCACGATAGCGTTCAGCTATATTAATTTAGTAGCTTTCCCGGAAGAACGACTGGCTCCGAAATATATTCGCGTATTCCTGCATGGCCCGCTCTCACTCGCAAGGCAGATGTTGCTTATTATGCGTGCCGGCGCTATTCGAGGAACCATGTATTATGGATGAAGTCAACTCAACGTATAGTAAAACGGAGACGCATCTGCTTTTCATTATCAGTCGAGGTTAAGCCTTTTCGACCAGGAATTGAAGACCACATGAACTCGGGGATTATGAGTGTCCATGGGCGTATAAGAACATTTGCATGCCTGGAAACGCCTCTAGAGAGCTAATCATCCGTACTCTATAAAGACTGAAAAACTGCCAACCCAGGCAGGTTTACCTCAGCCGATTATCACGTTCAGTCCACTTCTCCCTCGAAACGCCTGAAGCGAAGTACACCACCCATTTCGGCACAGATATGAACCCTCACTTCGATCAAGCAGAACGACCGATTAATTCACGCTGGCTCACTCGTGACCGGCGCATGTCTGTACGGTCCCGCCCGGGCTGCAATGGCAGTCGAGGCTGTAACCTGCATAGTTCTGACATAGGTGTGTCAAAGACAGCTAATGACGAAACAAGCGGCTTCCCTCTCTCATTGCAGTGCCAGGACCTGACATCCCAAGAACCGTAGTCAATCGATCAGCCCAGCTCTGGTTGTGCTGGTCCCGTCGCCTGAGGCTAAGGATAGGGAACCGCGCAGACTGACATAGGAATAAATCGTTGGGCGTCTATGCACAAGAAGCGTAGCTCCGCTTTACTCCACGGTGTTATCGCGTTACGGATTCCAGGGTAAGAGCGAGGAAGAAGGCATGCGTGTTTTTCTCTCGAGGTGGGCATAGCCTTGAGAAGTAGGCTGGAATTCGGCTTTTCGCTATGCCTTGCATCTGATAGAGGCACAAAAGCGCAGCGAATGAATGCTATGACGAATGCTGTCCCCGAAGAATTGCTCAATAACGACTGCTATAGTCTGCTTGCTACTTTACTGCGTATTTCGAAATGCACGGGGTTTTTTGGCTGTGCCGGTCGGCGTTTCCGTGCTTTTTTCTTCATTTTGCATTTACCAGTGAGTGAGGTTTGCACATTGACATGGGCGTAGTGACGTCGTATAGTCCATGGTTTAGACACAGCGCCAGTTCTAATGCGGAAATCTCACTACAGATCTCCAGTTTGGCGCGTATGGACGCAGATGTCTGCTAGCTGAAGTTCCAGCTTGGCTCTGAACAGTCCAGGAAGGCTACTGAACAAACTGTGCCTCACGGCATTAGTGCTTCTTTAGCAGCAACCAAACTTGCGGAAATCTTGCGTCTTACTTAAATGACCTGAAGGCATAGCTACCAAGTATGTTGTACTCGAGGGATGTATCGTAGAGTGGTTATTTATTGTAAAGAAATTAGCGCAAAAACAGAGACATAGGACAAGGGATGAAACACATGTGACGATTAACAAGCGCTGCTACCAATCGTTTTATTGAGATGAAGAATAGACAATATAAAGGAAAATATTAGCATGCGCAAAGATTGAGGCCGGACAGGGACACAGATCAGGCAGCCGCGGTTTGATTTGGCAAAAAAGGATTTGAAAAACACATTCAGCATCATAAATCTGCAAAGAAGGGTCACTCGCGCATCGGTCAGACAGCTTTTTAATATGGAGGGACTCTAGAAGAAACCGAGCCTTTAGGTTGATGCTCCTGTCCAGAATCTTGGTGACACACCAAGAACATTAGGTTACGAAGGTTGCGAAGGTTATGAAGGTTGCGAAGGATATGATGAATGGTTAGGTGACGAATCCGCTGCAGCGACCTTTAGTGAGGGTAAACTTGGCTGATACCTTGTGGCATTGTCCCTTTATTAGTGCGATACTATGTGCGTTGAATCAAAGGCCGGGCTAGGCAACGCGGCGGAAGTCAGCTAAGTTCAAGTCTTCGCCCATGAATGCGCAAGATTTTTCTCGCTTCATCTGCTATCTTGAAAGCCCTTTGAAAACGAGATATACACAGTGTCTATTCCATTTCAATTTTGCGCTATTGAATTGCACCCGGACTCGGTGCTAACAAGCTGCCTTGCCGAGAGCGGAACATTTTGTTCAAGACGTATAGATAGCGGCTGGTTTCGTTAATCGCAGCACCCGAGACAAAACTTGCATATCTGCTAAATTATGGGCCCCTGAAGTCACCACGGTATTCTCCGAAGCGTCTACATCACCTAGAAAGAGCACATCTGAAGATTCCGCCATTTGACACCAACAGACCTGGAGCCGGCAATTGCGATAAAGTCAAACAACACTTACTCCTCTAGCCATCTCACCATGCAGTTCAAAAAGTCCCAGGAGAAAGAGCGACGTCATGTGGCTGGCCTTTGCAAGTCAAGCTCTCTTGAAGCCGTTTTCTCTCCTCTATCTCTCTCCGGACATGCCAAAGTCTGCCCCGAGTGACTGTAAAACTCGGCCCGGGTCATTAAAACGCACGTGGGACTGACTTGAGCGTCACACGGCGCCGAAATTTCATTTATTTGGTATGACAAATGCTTCGAAATAGTCATGTGATGCTCCCATTTGAGTCTTTCGTATAGGCACAGCACCGCCAACCCAAGTTTGCACAAAGCGCATCTCTACGGATGAGTACGCGTTAAAAGTAATGCAAGGCATTACAGAAAGAAAGAAAAAAAGAAATGAACAAAACATCTATAGAATATATCAACCTCTCAGCGTACGAATTCATATCTGCATATTTCCTATGTTTAAATGCTACGAGCGGTTTGGAATGCTGATCAACATTAACCGGAGTTCATTTGAAACGTGCTGAGATAGCTTTCTGATCATAACTCTACCTCACTTCTGGCAGGCAGTACGTTTGAACGCTCATAAGCACAAAATGTTACCGTGAACTAAGCCAATGCTGTTCAAGACGCCTTGATAGTGAATTCTGACGTGTGCATGGCATGAAGTTCTCCCGCCATAGCGGCTACGCCACCGTTCGGCAGATCGAAATGACAATGCTCGTCATCCGTGCTGCACAAGCAGCGTTGTTTATCGGCCATTTCTTCTGCCTCCGCTGCCCCCTTGAAAGTCCGGGACACTCTCACCGCGTGGTGGCGCACAGACAGAATGCGGCGGCGGGTGCACCCAGTCGTCGTCCGCTCCTTTTACGCGTCGAAATGGGCCAATCGCGCTGGTCGTTGAACCTGTCCGGCGGCGGCGCGGCTCCCTTCTTCCTGCGTGGCCCAGCCATCGGGCGGCGCCGCTTCGACCACCGCGATCTGGCGCTAAGTGCGCGGGTCACCTCGCCGTGGACGCCAACTGAGGAGGGCGAAGCTGAATGCATTGTTGTTGCGCCAATCGCCGTCGCGTTAGTTGTTGTTGTTTGCACTGCCGCATTTGGTTTGCCCGATGGAGCGTGTTACTGTTGTTTATATAACTACGCGGTTGCTTTTGTTTTTTCTTGACGTGGTCGCATTTGCTCTCTGTGTTACCGCTCCTTTATTTCTTTTTTCTTTCTTCTCTGGGGTCTGTTGTTCCACTGTGGTTTCTCTCTGGGCGGCGAGGAAACGGACGTCGAGGTTTATTCTGCGCTATTAACCATGCGCGATGCAGGCGCACTGTGTCGTTGTGTGGTCCCAACACCGCGATTTCAGTCGCAGGTTTGCTATGGCAATCTCTGGATGCTTTGCTCTTTGATGTTGTGCCTCGGTTCACCGTCCTTAGCAAAGGTAGGTGCAAGCGAATGCAACGCATTTACGCGGAGTGCTCAGATCTCCTTATATGTGTTCCCGCACTTAGTAAGAGAAATGCGAGTTTTTTTCGGGAGGGCAGGGGGAGGGGGGGGGGGTGGCATGCGGACATGAGCGACCGCTACAGTGCCTATGTGAACACTTGTAAAACGATGTCCGGCATTACTGACTCAGAAATTTATGGTGATTTGCACAGTTTGTCCGAGATAAAAAAATCAAAACGAAGTTAAATAAACAGAATAGCGAGAAGCGAAAATAAGAAACGGTCTGAGCATGAAAATATTCCAGCTGCATTGGGCGGTGATTATGCTGGTATCGTGATCCCTTGTTCGCACACTGATTGCAAAATGGAGTGAAATACTTTTTTTCGTCGCCGCTGTAGACTAACACCGTGTTTACAAACACCGAGGGTGCTTGCGGACGCAGCGGGCGGCGGGGGTGTCGTCTGCGCCTTCGTATGCCCTTACAAAACCTTCTTTAGGCAGTCTATAGACTGTCCATAAACTTTTGTATATAAAGTCTATAGACCCTAGAGAAAAGTCTATAGTCAACACAAATCCTATAGGCAGTGTATAGACAAACTATAGATTTATGGACATGCAATTTTAGTAGACTTGTCTATAGACAATCTATAGATTGTGAATAGACAAAAAGAAATATTTATAGGAAGGCAATAGAGTCTATAAGAAGTCTATAGACCATTTTTGTAAGGCCATGCTGCCATGCGCGATTCGCTTATCACGGCGTTTCTAAACTGCCTGCCATTGTAGAGCTGTCTACTCTGTATAGCTTCAACGACGCTATTTGCAAGCGAATGCAGCGCACGCGGCAGCATGTTTGATTAGACGAGAAGCTTGCACGATTCGGAGAGAAACACCCAGCTAACTGAGCGCCTAGACATTAGGGAAGGTATGTCCGGCATCATAACGCTCGTTTATTGCGACGTTTCAAATGCACAAGAGCTTCGAAATGACGACACATTTTTTATGATCTTAAAAGCATGCACCTGCCATTACCGAACCGTCTCTTTCATAATGAATGTGAAATGTGAAAATAATTTTAGAAGGTGCTGTTGGCAGCTGCACCCCCACCGAAGGGTAAATGGAGCGCGAATATATTTCGGTGTTTGAAAAATACATCTGCATTGAAATGACTTTGCACACTTGCACATTCCATTCTGGAACGTACCCAGGTTTTGTAAACGAAGGAACGACATCTTGGATGGAACGTCAGAAAACTGCTCTGAAAATGTTTGTTTACATGCATTCCCATGGGCCGTATCCCCAGCTGTTACCCCCGGTGGGCTAAAGCAGCGCCACCGCATCTGCTTGCCTCACAGAACAACGTACCTCACTGAGCCGAGGTTAGAGGAGTAGGAGATGTTTGCAGGTGGCCTACTTAGCTGCGCATCACCTTCCTGCAGTTGGTGGCTCTGCATGAGTACGCACCAAGCCAGTCTTACTTGCTTTGCAATTTCGTGGATCCTTTAGAGGCGCTCTTCCATTCTTCAGCTATCATTCGCGGTCCCAACTAGTGCCGGGGTCGCTCCTTTCAAGTCGCTTACGATAACGCTACTGTTGGAGAGCTTCCTTGTACGGCAGTACAGAAAAGCGACCTTTCAGGAGCCCACCGCTGGAAAGAAAAAAAAATGTACCGCGTGTAATTGGCCGATTATCGGAATCGTCGGGAGTACTAAACCTGGCCTAGCTCGTTTACCTTCCAACGCGCTAGCAGTGCCGAAGTGAGAGGTAAAACCTTCGATGGAAACAGACAACTGCTCTGTTAAAAATGCGTACCGTGGCCCGTTTAAGCGGCACAGTACGAGAGAGCAGACTGAAATCTCCGACACACCCTGTTACGGATGCGGTTAAACATCCCGCGGAGTGGCCGGCCGGTTGCTCCACGCAGCGAAACTTTTCCTGTTCTCAAGCAGTGAAAGTTCCAGCGGGAACGATTTATCCCGGTCTGCACGAAAGTCTCCTCGGTCTTTATCTCGCTCGCCTTCTGCGCCGGGAGAGCATCGACCGCTGCGGCGCAAGCGACGCTGACACACAAACAATTAGCGGCGCCGGCGGCGACGTCGCGTGCACAGCGATGCCCATTTCGGGGCCAATTTGCGGCGCCCGCTAATGCACTCCAGATAGAAAGAACCGGGCCAGGGCAGGAAATGGACGACGCCGATAGTTTGTGCCCCGCGGCGTTTTGGAGCTGCGCCCAGCGCCAACAAACACGCGAAAGCGGGAGCGAACGGCTCCCTGTGTATACTAAAGCTCGTCCGTCGCCTCTCCTATTGAACCGTCTATACTAATGGAAACCTCTGATATTCTCTGGGCGTTGAATGTCCCCAGGGCGTCGCACAGAAAGAAAAGAAAGGGTTAGAAAGAAAAAAAGGAATGTGGATTAACTCGGCTAATCCAGGATATACAAAACGAAAGCTGTCGGCGCTCATTGTGTTCATTGGCGTTGGCGTTGACACCTTCACCTACACCCCCTTCCCCCCCCCCCCCCCCCCTTACCCCCGCTCACGCCCTAGGCCAATGCTCATCAATAAAGATGAATTAATGCGTAATGAGCGATGCAGACGTTCCGACAGCGCTTGCAGAAAGACGTTTATTTGGTGATGTACATGAGCTTATGCAGACACGTTGGCGTTGCATATCGGCACACTTCATGTGGGGCGAAAGGAAAACGAAGATGACATGCCCGCTGTACATACATGCACAATCATGGCCAGATCGGCTCGTCATCTCAGAATGAAAGCTACCAGAAAAAGAGGAAGTTCTCAAGTGTATGCAGCAACCACCCACGCTGTCACGGTGAGACCTCGTGTGCTTTCAACGAACATGAAAGGAGGCTACATTTATTCATATACCAGAATAAATAAACGTTCTGTTCGTTGCGTTAAAGACAATAATGATGACAAGCACTGCCACGTGCTGTGTCGTTGCATGTCATATGCTGCCTTCCTCGGGAGCAAAGAGTATTCAGGAAAGTGTCCTTGCGCTTTTGCCAGTGCTGCGATAAAGGCCACCAGCACGACTATAGTGACTACGAGCATGTGCGCTGGTTTCATATTCGCTTTTGTGAGAGTGTCCTGTTCTTTTACAAGGCAGTATGGTAGGGAGAGTTTATCTTCCATATGACGTCATGCAATCTGCACAGTGCACGCTAGTTTTGTGTAGAGCGCGGGAGAGGCGCACTACTCTCTTTAGCATTGTATAGACGGAGATGCGATTCTCTATATATGAAATGTTTGCTTGAAAGCGCAACCATGCGGCCCTACAATCTCGACGAGCACGAGCACAGCACTTCAAACCCCCTACTTGCACTGTGATTTCCCTTTTTTGCGTTCTGGGTACCCCATTCAAGGTCTCCACACGAGGGTGACGTGCACTGCGTAGCCAACAACATCCAAGCAATGGGGGAGGAGAGAGCCCTGTTCGTCACTTCCCCATAGCTATACACCCCGGTTGAATATTACAGGAAAGAACGACAGCAAACCGCGCATGTCCAAGAAGGTGACTAATCGGGCTAACGTGCTGTGTTACTTGCATGCATAAAGTATTACTGCTCAACGGGAATGCCCCAGATAAGCTGCCACTTTTCGACGAATCAGTCTGCATGGGAAGTCATGGTACTCCAAGCAGCATCGCCTGAAGAGTCGCTGCGCGTACTAATATGCTGGAAGCTAAGCGACCGACGCTATATCAAGGGGGTAAAGAACTAAAGAATAGCAATTTCAAGGAAAACTTCAGCGGGTACGCTTTATAGGAGAGATGGTAGAGTGAGGTGTGGCAACCTTTTACTGTCCCACAAAATTCAATTCATAGCTCGTCGTAAGGACGAAATTATGCAACGCCGAACGGCAATGCGTGAAACGTTACGTAATTCGCGTGTCATGTTAACCCAGAAACATGTATACATTTGCAGTGACTTTGGCATAGGGATATCATAGTTAGAATAGCGAAAGATAGCGAATCGCCTTGACGAGTAGACTCACTCATCTCGAGGGCGGTCTGCAACTAATTTTCTCCAAAAATCCGGCTCTTAAATTTATAGGAATGAAATTTCGCTCGGGGTTAGGTTTTTTTACGCGCCGCTTCATTTCAGAAGCGCAGGTACAGGGGAACAGAGATCGGACTAGAAACGAAGAGGTCAGTGAACCTTTGAAGTCCTCAGGATCGATGGACGCATTTTTGTTTTTCTTCTTTTCCCTGTGCCTTCCATTTCTCACCTCCGGCTTCGTACCCTAGTCATTTAGCGTCCCTGGGGAGCGCACTTGTCATAATGGTAGCAACACTTCGAGATGTATTAAGCTGTATGCAGGGGAAACGCCGAGCTCCGCCAGCGCGGAAGCGGCCAAAATACGGGCCGCTCCTCAAACTGCTTCGTATGCGCACAGCGCCTAAGGGCGCGTTTGCTTCCGTGCAATCGCTCCTTCTCCGGACTGCGCTCGCTTTGAGCTACCGCTTCATTGTTGCTCCGTCTCCCCTGGCTCGTGTCTCGCCGGAATTACGTGCATTTGCCACCGTGCGGAAGCAACAACACCATCGCGAATCGCCCTGATGATGGCCTTGCTTAGCTCCGCTTTTAAATCGGCCGCCCTCTGCTGCTGTGGTCCTTTCCGTTTCCTGCTTTTCTGTTTCCTTTTTACCACCTTTTAAGCGTAGTGATGAAGTTCATACGCGGAGCGGACGAACCAGTGGTGTTGAACTTCTTTCCGGGAAAGCTTACATCATGTTTTTTCTTCTTTTGTTTTCTTTCAGAGAGCCGAGCCTGAGCCGCGCTTTGTAAACTCAACGCGGACTTCAGTTGACAGGCGGACGCATGGATGTGACGTGAATCGGCCCACGTGGTTTAACTCACAACAGAAGGCGGCCCCTTGTCGAGATAAAGCAGTCGCCAGAGGACCGTGTCTCATTGGCCTCTTGTACGGCTTTCAGATCAAGTTTGCTAGTTTCCACTTGCTAGTTTCTCAATAATTTCTCGGCTCTTAATCGCTGAAGAACATTGCCCGAGGTGGTCCATGTTGTGCGGATCAAACATTATTTCTCGCGAGAGCTGAGATAGTGGCCCTAACGCCGTGCCAGCACCGTATGTTTCTCATGACTGCTTATCCTTTTCTTTTCTTGTGCATGCATCGGGTAGATGTTTTTTTTTTTTTTAACAAGGGGTAATGCAGCGTCTGCAGCAGCAGCCGCTAGGCGGCTGCTCTTCGCGGGCCTCGTGCGCCGAGAGGAAGAATTTGAAGTTCCGCTCCAGCTGGGTGCTCTTGGCTGGCGTCTCGGCTTGCGTCCCCGTCAGAAGCCTTGTGTTGTGTTCCAAACGGCTACGGGTTGTTATCATGCCATATTAATTAGAATTTTGAGGCTTAGTAAACCAGAAAGAGTTATGAAGATACCTTACTTGTCTGGTATTATTAGGGCCTGTAGTGACTTATAAATAAAGAAATCAACATTTCATAACAATAAATGTCTTGTGGTTTCCACGTTTGTTAGTAGCCTGACATATTTGTCGAACATAAATATTGAGTGTTCACTTACTTGCCTAATGCGCAGGTCAGATCAGTCAAGAGCCCAGTCTAGGTGCGAACATAACGCTCTAGGTACGAACATAACGACAGCGCTCTTCCACACAAAATGCACACTTGCCAACTAGCCCAATCGTACGTCCTAGTATAACAAGCACGTGTCAGATATGCGAGAGATTATAGTCGCTTGTCCAACCCAACCTTCTCACGATTTCACCCAAAGATACAGTTCTACATTTTCTTATAGAAGGGCTTTCTGTCTGCATGTACAGATTGGGCCTTCATGCAAGCCATTTTTTGGGGAGGGCCATTAACCCAATTTGCCACGCGGAAGTCAAAGCTCTTGGGCCTTGGCCCTCAAACTTCGTCTGAGAAGAAAGCCATTAACGTGCTCTTTACATATTTAAAGGACGTAGGCTTGAGCTGCAGACTACAAACTCTGGGTGCGGGCGTCTTGTGTTCTCACGGAATAAACAACTCCAGGAGACGTTGCCTACTGTGCTCTGCTCCTCCCTTCTTCGCATCCCTTTCTTTTGTTCCCTTTTTCCTTCTCTTCATGCGCACGGTAGCAGACCAGTGAAGCAGGGCGGTGACGATGGAGGACACAGGCGATCCTCACCGTCCTCTGTCCGCGCTGTTCCTGTCTGTTACGTGAAAGCAGCTTGCCCGCAACAGCACCCTTGTGAAGGTGTTATACTTGCCAACCGTAAGCACATTTCTAAACCAGCTGTGTCGGGTTTTTATGCGAAGGATTAAGGTGGAGCGCTTCACTCCGGACTATCGTCATTTGTGAAACGCGTCTACATCGGGGCGATGTTCCACCACATGCATAAATGGAGAGTCCCAGTTTTCCGAAAAAAAAGTACAAAAAAGCAATCGTTTTTCTTTACGCCAAGTTAATAACACGGCTGATAAATAAGTTATAACATATTTAAGAAAGAAATGCGGTGCGCATAAAGGCACTGAGACAATATAAAAGCGCTGCTCAAAGCGATATGAACTCATACATGGTCTTCTGCAGATGCCTCACGGGAAAAGCTGGTACTACAGTGAATAACCGCTCATCTGCAAACTGAAACTATATGTAAAGGTTCTATGCAATTAATTAAGAAGGCAGCGCTTCCATAGAACTACCAAGCGGTTGTGGCTAAGGGACACCAGGTTACGCTAGTATACGCAAGAGCGCAGATAAGTCCGAAATGAAGTGATTCCTGTAATTCTAATTTAGGAGCCATATATACATTGCTTAACATGATCTCTGTTCCTCTTATGCCGATCAAAACAGCGAGCACATCAAAGAGATCTTTCCGGTAAGTACCTTCGAAATATATTCGAGTTTCGTTCGTAAACTTTTGGGTAACTAGCCGTAAGAAATTTCTTGCGCATTATATACGCCCTGGAGGCCTCTTTTTGTATGGTGCACCACACAGCTTAAAGGTGTTTTAAACTGGCTTAGTGTGCTTCTTTTTTTCCGCCTTGCGATCGAGGTAACTTTTGATTCAGAGCAGCGTAAGATGTCGACATGCTAGATAGACTCTTGGACTTAGCTTGGCGCCAGGGCAACAAAGAAAAAACAACGAGAATTTCTCAAAGAATGAGAAAAGAGAGGAAAGAGAATTCCCACCACGCCGGTCGCTACAGAAGCGGCCTCTGCAAGGGCCTCTCCCCCCTAGCCTAGCAAGAACAAGAGCGTCTCTTTGTCTGGCACGCTGTACCCTCCGTCGTCGGACCACCGGGGAAACGAGTGCTTTGAGCCTCGCCTCCAGAGATGGCCACGGCCGCCAGCGTGAGGCTCTCTAATGCTGTTATTATCCCTTTTTTGTGTGTGTGTGCCTCCTCCTTTTCTTTTGTCAGCAGGCGCACGCTGCTCCGTCGGCTGCAGGCGTTCGGTCAGCTCACGCCGCGGAGAAGACGTGACGTCACGCTTGGCCTGCCTGCGAAGAAAAACTAGCCGCCCCAGCAACAGAATAGACTCTCTCTTTCTCGGGATACGTGTGGGCTATATAGAACCCCCGGCAGAAGAGCGGCTGTTGGAAAGGAGCAAAGAACAAAGCATTGAGGCATAGCTCGGGCATGTGTGCCAGTGCCTCACGTGGTTGTTCTTCTCAGTCCTCTTTCGCCTTACAGAACAAGGAGGCTTCACTCTTGTTTGGTTGAAAGCGAGTCGAAAGGAGATCCTAGCTGTAACGCACATATGATCTATGAAGGGAATTAATAGGCAGAACGCGTCTCGCGCCCCAACCTCCGCGCACATCCCTCATCGAGACGTCTCTGAGGACAGGGTGAAGCACTGCCGGTACGGCATGTCAGCGATGTGATTTGAGCTCGTCGCTCAAGTATTGTGTTGGCTGTGATTTCTTGGCTAGACATTGGAACGTGATTCCTCCTCGGGAGAAATCATCCTGCTTGGCAGTGGCGCCCGAATATGCGCTGCTTGCGGCATAAAAAAATCGAAACATTTTTTTCTTTAGCTTGGTGAAACCTACAATCATTGGTCACAACGTTGTAGAGTCACAAGTGGGAGGTCGAACAAGCGTTTATAAATACTCACTAAACCATCGCATGTTCAGCCAATGTTTCGTAAGAGCTTTGAGTTCGAGCTGGCCTAAATGATGGACAGTGTCGTTGGGCATTGAGGTTCAAATTAAGCCTCTTGAGACGTCTAGCAGTTCGAGTCTTGAAAGAGGTTGCATCGGATTGTATCTCTGCACATCAATAACTCAAGTACTCTAATTTTTTATCGCGTCTTGGTCATCTTATGTATCTTTAGGATCACAAATTGTCTCACAAATAACGCTCAGTTTGGCTGCTCACCGGCTGTGCTACATGTTTGTTGTGCGCGCGTGAGAAAGAAATGAAATAATGAGGAGTAAATATATATATTTATGCAAACGAAGGGAAGGAGAGACGGAGAGAGTGAACACGTTATCGAGCAAGCAAGTTCTTCATCCTTGTGGCACTCAAAATTCTGAGAACCGTTGTCTGAAAGTAGTAAGGAAAATATGAGAAGGCGAAAAAAAAACGCAGTTTTTTTTTTTTTTTCACTCGTTCTCAGGAACGCGGATGAAAAAAGCAGCCTCTTAAACCATGGCGTGCGCACTATGTTTCAGAACAGAGAACAAAAATAAAGCGTAAGCAACAGGAGATGCATCGCACTTCCGGAGTTACTTTATTTTAAATAAATAAAATAATTCGCGAGGGGAAATTTCTTTCGGGGGCCATAACACGCATTCTCGAAGTGCACTGTCGACGTGACGCGAACGCGACTGCTGCAGCGGCTGGGAGAGGGGGTGATATGCAAATGAGGACGGAGCGGCAACGGGCCAATGGTTTGCCGCTCGAGTGCCCACGGGGCAGCTTCCGTTCCTCCCCCAGGTGTCAGATTAATTGCCCTGCGGGCGCCGTTAGTCACAGTTTGGCCCCCGGAAGGAAACTCCACGAATTCCTTTCCCGTCTTTCCCTTTTCTGAACAAGCTGACCTTCTCCAGGCAGAAAAGGTATGCGCGCGTGCAACGCTTCCAGGTCCAAGTAACCAGCAAGGCATCGTCATTTTCCTGCTTGGAGAGGGAGAAAACTTTAATAAGCGCCAAAGGTCCGGGTCGCTGGTTTAAGGGAGCGGGCCCAGGCTAAAGTTTGGCGCTATATGAAGACGCAAAGGATGCGGGATACGCAAGAGCGGTTATAGTTTTGGACAGACCACAGCACCAGCGAGCAGCGCCCAAACTTCCCAGGAACAGGGGACGCGAACGGGTGGGAATTTTCGTGCATGGTAGGGCGAAGACGGAGTGGCACGTGATATGTGCGTTTTAACACTCCTGACAGTGGGCGTGCCCGAAGTGGTTGAATATGTGGGGTTGTAGAGGTTGCTAGATAAAGAACGAAAGTAACGTACAACCTTAGATGTACGTAAGTTTCGTCGCTAGCGCTTGTTTTCTTTATTTCGGTTGCATGCACTTGCTGGGAAGCTGGCAGCAGCATCCAGCGGAGCCCTGGGCTAAGGGCAGACGGCCACTGCTACGAAGATGGAAGACACCATCTGATTCCGCGAATCTCACCAATCTTAGAGCTCAATAAAGGTTTTTCCTCCTCCTCCTAAAGAGGTACGCCATCTTTCCCTTTGAATTTAGGATGCTATTGTCTCGCGATGTTAGTGGGTCCATAATGAGCGACTATCCAAATTTGAAAAAAAAAATAAATGTGCTTTTAACAACACAATTGTGGCCAACAATAACAAGCAAAAGTTCTGGTACACTGTAAATAAAAGCGTATGAATGACAATAAGTCTGGAAAAAGCTATTTCGGTCGCTTCGACACAAAAAGTTATCGCAAGGTGCGAGAAGCACTGCACAGAAATACCTCATACAACTAGAATACGCTCGTTCTATTTAAAGCTTATCTCGTATTTCAGTCGTCTCCAGTGTCAAGGACGCAGATGCGGTATTTTTCAAACTGCCATTTTAAGGTCTGTGTCGCAGGCTCCGGTATGCCCTTTGCGAATTCCAAAATATATGCCTGTTTCGTTCCTTTTTCGCGCTTACAACTCATTAGTAAGAGATATATGCTTATCATAGAATAAATGCCTGAAGCTTGCGTTTTCATTAGGTCAGACATACGTCATGTAGTGTTTATGAAATTTTTAACGAAACTTTAAAACGCGACAGCTATGACAACAGCAGTTCAATGCAGGAGGCGATGAATGTGAATGACCTAGCAGCCTTTACAAACAGCTCCAGACTAATCCCTGCAGCTTGTAGTCTCAGCGCATTGCCAGAACACTACCCGGAGGAAAATTCGACGGTGTTTTATACGTATTGGCGCAGCTAGACATACGTGTAGTACGAGCTGTCCCATTGATCTAAAAAGTGCCTATTTGTCCTTGAAATACGAACATGTCTCTTGTTTGGTAATTTAATCCATCATGCAGTCAGACTGGTTCATATTTTGTTTACATTTACAGGATTCAATAACCACAAGAACTGCTAAAGTAGGAGCCGAATCTGCGTAACTATTGAGGTGCGGTCATGCAGACGGGCAGCAGGATATACCATTTCGTGTCATTACTCAAGGTATGTCAAAATGTGCTCCAAGCCAGTTCGAAAAGAATGAAAATGAGTGTTATTGGATGGCGATCAGAAAAATAAAAGCCGTTCCTTGTGCATATATTAAGGCGAAAACCTTTAATGGCTCACGTTCGCGTCCGTCCGTCCGTCCGTCCGTCCGTCCGTCCGTCCGTCCGTCCGTCCGTCCGTCCGTCCGTCCGTCCGTCCGTTACGCTATTGAAGTCGACAAGGAAAAAATCATTGTGCACGATGGGATTCCAACCACCATCGTCTCGTCCAGCAGCCGAGCGTGCTAACGACTACGCTACTTCCAGCCAACGAATGTGTAGTTCTTGTCTAGGACGCTGGAGGGTGTTTGCGGAAAGGCGTCGAATCAGACGGATGCCTCCCAAACGCCCTTAAGTGTCTCCAGCATTTAATATTCACAAACAATTGTGTATTTAATTAACATCTTAACCACACATCAGTAACACAAGCAGCAACACCGCGCTAAGGGCTTTCGCTTGACCGCACTTTAGGTCAACAAAGTACCCCCTGAATTTTTTCTATCTACTTTTGTTCAGTACTTTGCATCATTATATTATTTAAAACTACCATTGTGATAAACTTGGGCCGCAAACGTTCAAACAATGGCAATTATGTCAGTGTCGCGCCGCCGTTCGCCGAGAGGTGGCGCGAGACGGTCTTAGATGAGAAAGTTTCCCATTTCTGTGCATGCTTACCCTAATAGCCACAAAATATTTGTCGCATTGATCGTTTAAAGAGCGAGTGCGATAAGCCTGCGTCGAATAACCGGCCAATGTTATTCTACGCTCGTCTTTCGATGCACACTGAGATACGGATATAAAATTTCGCACTTCGCAATGTCAGAACAACGCCTCTTTTCGATTTCCCGCTTGACATCATTTCGGCTTCGGTGTCCCGGCCACAAATATCAGGACAAGTAAAGAACGTTTGTCCTTCAGGGCGTGTTCTTCAGCTCAGAACCAAGTAAAAGCTCAGCGCTGGTGGCCGTGGCAACGCACTTCGGGCACAAAAACAGAGTTATAGAGACACAGCGTATATTCTTCCTGACGGTCGCCCAACGACAGAAGCGCAGTACATATACTGCGCCGAACGTCGCCGCTGCGCGAGCGGGAGCGAGCCTTTATCAGGAATGCGTACGGATCGATTGGAAGGCAATCCATCAAACGGGCCGGCGACAGCCAGAGGACGTGCGCCGCCTCTTCCTGCCCCAGCGACAGCGCGCACATTTACATCAGGCGCGGGTGGGATCCGAGACTGAGCCGGCGCGGCAGAGTGTGCCGAATGGCGTCAGAGAAAAAGGATGGCAGTAATGGAATTACTGTAATAAAACTTCGGTGATTAATTGCTTTCTTTTGTGCTCTGCGACGTGCTATCGACTGCTCTTTTTGGCCCGGCCGCAACGGCAGCAAATCCGAGGTGAAAGCTCTTTTTCTTGCGAGTTACTTTTTTCAGCTTGTCTCGTTTAGACGTGCACTATAGCTCAAAGACAATGCAAGCCGTAGCGTTGTTGGCGGCTATCTGGGTGGTATTTAGGGCTACAGAAGTGAGACCACAACTACAGGACGGAACGACGCGGGCTGTCTGATATTTTTCTTCGGTGGTTTCGGCAGCCTTAAGCAAAGCAACGCAAAGATTCACTGTAACTTGCTCCTTATTTCAGAGGCCTGCAAAAGGAGAAGAAAAAATAGAGGATGAAGCAGGGCTTTTGCGCTGGGTACTTTTTCTTGAGTTCCTTAGAAGCTCTTGTCCAATCCCCATAGTCGGTATCAACCATATATTCTTCTGAGGCTCAACTCTTTTCTTTAATGGAGGTGACAGTATGGTATAGGTACTGCGGAGGGGCAGAACCTCGCAAAGGAGAGGCCAAAGGTGTCCTGGGAAGGAACAGGTGTAGGATGGGCATAGATGGCTCTCGCGTGCACTTGCCTGAAAAGTTATTCCACTGTTTCTCTGCAGAAAACGCCGGGTGATCAGTTGCCGCCGTCGGCAATTTTTATTTAATTTAATTGCACCTACCCTGTTCACAAAGAAAACTTCCTCTAGCTGGGCGAATTTAGTCTGATCTATTCAAGTACACAGTTTACTGACCCCGAGTTGTTAGCTACAGCCTGTTGTTCCTACATTCAGTTAAACTTCTAAAATCATAATCTTTTTATTTTCTACCCCCCATGGTTGAGGTGAGAACCCCAGCGAAAAAGCAGTCGCAGACTACTAGATTAGCAATATCCTAGCAATATCATCAACAACAGCAATAGTATCAGCAATATTCCTTGTGTGGCCTCGTCTCCTTATACAGACCTGGATTCTACTGAACACAATTAATCAGTTAGGAAGGTGAGGAATGGGGAGGCGAGCAAGCATCCATTACATGCCTTCGAACACACACAGACACACAACACAAAACACAACACAAAACACAACACACAACACACAACAGACAACACAACACAAAACACGACACACAACACACAGGCGGGCCCACATGTAAACCAATACCAGACTTTTGCGCGGGAAGAGGACTGCACTGCTCCAGCTGTTAAGCGTTTGCATAATTGGCGTTTTCGACTAGGTGGCACCAGCGCAGATCTTAGCGGCAGAGTAAAACGCGCAGGCGTTATTAGCCCTCAAATGCAAGGCGGCGAATATCAAACTGCACTGTCGCTTGTAAATCGGCCGTTCTCCTTGCTTCGATGCTTCCAGAGGTAACAGCTAACCGAATCGTCCGCAGTGCTCCGATCGCTGTAGCCATAGCCAATGCCGGCATAGTTCCGCTAGTTGGCTGCAGCTCCCGGAACGTATTGGCCATACTTAGAGCCACTTCGCTATTATATCATTTCGGGCGCTGCACCCAACTTGGTAACCAGAGCGACGACCGCTACAACGCGCGCGTACTGTCGATGCACGAAGAGACAAGTGCATTCGTTCGGCGCCGGTCGGATGGAGAGGGGGGCCTCGCAGCGACACGTCGTGCACGCCGATCGTCGGACGGAGCGGCGGTTGCGGAGAGGCCTTTGCAGTCGCCGCCGTCGCTGCGGACGATGGGCGGGGTCGGCGATCTTGTCTCTCATGGCCCCGTTGCCGCGGCTGCTGATCAAAGGCGACTGTCACTTTCGGTGACTCTGGGCCGCCATCTTTCTTTGGCGCGTTGGCCACCCCAGCTCGTGCGATGCCCTGCTCCCTCAAAGGGAGGGGGGGGGGGGGGGGGGCAGTTGGAAACGTCAGTTCCTTTCGCAAACGCTGACCCGCCGAGAAAGGGGGCTTTGAACGACTGAATGCAGAGAGAAATTGAGCAGGATAGAGCCGCATCAAAAAACATGACAGTGTGCCTCTCTCTCCACCGACCGATCCTGCTGAGGAAAGGGAAGTAAAGTGAAAGAAGGGTTGAACTTGGCTGTTCATATCAACGAGGGGGAAGCGAAAATAGGGGAAGTGCTTGAACTGACAGCCTAGTGTCAGAAATTGAACAGAGGAATGAACTCAGCGAGTCGGATGGCCAAGAACGAAGATGTCAAGCTGGACAACGTTGCCTTTCGGTTTCCTTTTGAGAGATTCGCACACGTATAGAAATGTGCTCAAGCATTTGCGAGTTGCACTTAATACACGGCTATATCATCGCCCTACTCAATAGAATAACTTTTCAGACACGCCCTCCTGTTGTGTTTGCGATAAATCACACCACCCTGCATGGCTGACGTATCGGTTTATCTGCTTTTTTCTCCATTCTTGCGAAACGCAATCACCCCAGCGTCGCAACCTAAATCTGTACGGGCCGCTCTTTCTCTCTGATGGTGACCGCGAGATGACTTGTTTAATGATTAAACAAAAACTGAAGTTCTTGCAATCTCTCTGATGTTATTCTTCAACTACAAAACGCAACAATACAGCAGCCCCACGCAATTGATCCTAATAGCTGCCTATATGCTGTCGGCTCCGGTCTCCATTTGCATAATGGTCTGCAATTCCTGAGTGTACCGCCCGTTTGACTTCCTCGCCATTTTGGCAGAGTGCGTACTTAACGCGGCGCGCCCACTTCGCCACAGTAAGGCTGTTTTGAAGTTCGAAACACCCGGATCCTTCGAACGGGCTTTATGGAGCACGGACAACCAAACCAAGCGCGTAAGTTGACGCTGTTGGCTGTAACGGATATTTTAGAGTGTAGTCAGGCTTAAGTGTGCTTACATCGGCGGAAGCTAACAGCTAAGCTTATAACTAAGCTTATAACACTGCACCGGCAGCCGAAAGAAATGAGTGCGTGTAGATGTTTCAGCGAGTGTGCGTGCACGTCTGTACCTACAACATGGTTTGAGCGTACGGTTAAACCGTATGCACTTCGCTTACGTACCTAGCAAAAGGTGGTCGGCTTCAGTGTTGCCAACATACCTGGCTTTTGAATGGAACCCATGTGCAAAAGATTTCCGGATCTTTCTGGATGCCTAGCGCTGCCTGCCCCTGGCTCGCCGAAGAGAGACCTATCGAAAAATGACAGCGCGTTACGTCACATCTGTCAATAACGCCAGAGCAGCCATACCGCCCCCCCCCCCCCCCCGCCTTCCTTGCCCCACTCCGCGTGCTCCTGCGCACGCACACCTGCAGCTGTGTCACCCCTTCCCCCCCCCCCCCCCCCCCACACACACACACACACACGTTCCCATGCATCCACGTTATCGACAGGATATTCGCCGCATCTTGGCTGCCGATTCGGCCACCCTAGCAACAGGGCTCCGGTGTACGTCGGCGCCGGAGCTATTTCGGGAGGCGTAGTGTACACACACGCCGGAGCAGACCTCCTCGCACTCGTTCGGCAGGCCTCTCCCGCATCGCGTTGCTCGGGGGTTTCCTTCTCTCGTCCACGCCGTTGTTATCCGAGAGGGCCTTTATTCACTTACTTGTCTGCACACGTAACGCACGGCTGAGGAGGGTGAGAGAGGGTGGCCGCCATTGTCCAAGAGAAAACAGCATGCGTGATGATCCCCGAGAAAAGCAAATGAAAAGGTCGCTTTGCACCTGCAACTGCTTCCTGTTATTTTTTCAACCCTTTGGTGCAGGCTCACGCCATGTTCGGATAAAGATAAGAGGACGAAGCCGGTACCTCGATCGAATGAAAATTATGAATGTATCTTCGTCTTTCAAGTAATACTGGACCCGCTTTGCAGCATACCGCACCGCAGGGTTCCGAGTTCATTCTGACCACCTGGTGTTGTTTAACGTGCAGTGAGATTTCACTAAAACGACGCGTTCGCAGTTCGCCTGCTTCCAAATGCAGCCCCTGAGTGGTCCGGGCGGTGACGCGCGTGTCCTCTGGGGTGAATTTTTTTCCTTCCTGGTGGTTTGTGCGTGATCATCATTGCCAAATACAGCCTCACCCGACAAACTTCTCCTGTCATAATCTGTAGAGTTTTACTGGCAAACAGTTCGGTCTGGGGACAAGCCATTCGTACTGACTAAAGAGAATTGGCCCGACACCTGACGACCCCTGGTGCCACAAAGCCGTTTGCTCCTGGTCCAACGAAGTGGACGATGCCAAAGAAGGTTGTAGCCCGCCAGAGACACGCAATGGCGCTGTCACAGTACTACAAATCAAGAAGACAGGTAGACATGCAATTTGCGACCCGCAGATAGACGGCATCAGTCGAATCAATAGAGCAAGAAAAGGCCAATTCAGTGATGGTCAACGCCGTTATTTTCATTTAGCGGTAAAAGGTTGCCTTGACATGTGTAATGCAACCAGCGTCTTGCGATTATAACAATTCTACATACCGAGAAATGCAGTTCGAAAATTACACGGCCGCTGGGCGCAGTCGCAACACTGCCAGACATGTCATGATGTGGACTTTACATCGCCTGAAGGGATGGACTAGCTCTCAACAATTGGCTTTCGTGACAATAGCCAGCGCTCGTCCCTTTCCGCCACATTCACGCTGCTCAAGTGACGGCACTTGAGTGGCCACTTGACAACAAAAAAAAAAGTTCCGGCACTCAACTCGGGTAGAAGACCGCGTGTACTTTGCGTTCGCCCCGTCCTCCCGTGAAGCGCAGTGTGTGCACCCTTTTCCGTGCACCGGATCTGTCCGGATCGCGTTACAACACTCACGAGGAGTTGCTGCTACCCTTTCGGGGTCAACGAGCGGCACAGCGCGATCTCGCGAGCAGTGCTCGTCAACTGCGTCGTTCGCGTTCCAGTGTCCGGCTGGCTTGCTTGCTGCCCTCGGGAATAGAAGGTAGTGCTTAACCTCAGCACGCGTCTCGATGTTTAATTTGCTTGAATGCTGAGACCTCCTGAATGCAGTGACTGCCTTTGCTCTTCTCATCTTTGTTTTCGAGAAGTCTCAAAACAACTGCTTCAGAGGGAATTAATTTCACTTTGCGTGGGAGACGTTTCTTTGCATGTCCCGTAGGCGATCATCATCATCATCATCAGCCTCAAACAGCATTGTTGTTGACCTCAAAAGCAGAACATGCCTAGTTTTTCACCGACCAGCGAACAATACTTCATTACAGTAATAATTTTTCAGCTGGTCATTACTCCTAGTTGCAGCTACCCGCCAAATTTGATCACAATTAAGACTCCAGTAGATCGGTCGTTCCTCCGCAATAAACAATCAATTCAATCATTCATTCATTCAAACGCTGCTGATGAAGTTCGCATCTCTCGCTAACGACCTTTCTTACCACTGCCGCCCGATACGCGATATACAAAGCGAAAGTGTTTCCTGCATTTTTCCCACGTTGTGCAGCTTCCTGTCGATAACAGCACACTGACGCTGGGCAAAAGGAACGAAACAGCTCCGAGGTTCAACAAACTTTGCTTACGGCAGATAATTTCACACCTCCGCCCATCCTTTCGCAGCAGCGATATTTCCGCCCTTTCGTGCTTTCACTTCTGTCGAAGGGCACCCTAAATTCGCGTGAAGAGTCGCCAGCAAACAGTGCACTGAGATTGCGCGTGGAAGTGCGCATCCGCTACTCGTTAAACCCGCGCTCGAGTTCATTTCCCTTAGCTAGGGTGCCTCTTCCTCTTCGCGGGAACATGGATGCGTAACTGCGCTGATAGCGGCGCAATTTACTCCGTCCTGCTCTCTTTCCAAATCCCGAGAACACAGCGTTGAAAAGCGAGAGCTTATAGGAGTGGCCGTAGATTGAGGGAGGGGAAAAGGGTTGGCGAACATTGGCACGCTCGAGAGGGTACTACGCGGAGATACGCTGTGACGGCAAGCGCAAAGGACACCCAACGAATGCCTGGCTCATTACCTCGGCTGCGGATTCCTGACTGCTGCATCTATCGCGATACGCAGCCTGACAACTTTTCTTGTTTTTTTTTTCTCTTCCGTTAAATAACTGCTGTTCGTGAACGTTTATTCTCCCTCAGAAAAGACAAACCCATCAGACTACACAGCGAGGCGCGTTTATGTGCGGAGATTATCGTTTGTGTCGGGGTAGTCGCTGCGTTTCCCGTTTTTGCATACCTATATCGAACACATTAACTGCAGTCATGGGCGATTTGCCGGCAAGCTGAAAGAGGGGGAAAAAGCCTAGCGCTGTGAAGAGAATCGAGATGGGTCTGGATTTTAATGCCCCGGTATAGGCACACGTTTTTTTTGCGGTTTTAGTTTTTGCTTTTGTTGATCCATCATCCCCCATCAAAGCACGAGCAACTTCCCATTCTATTCGCGTAATCCGAGCGTCCTGTTTTATCTCGTAAGACTGCCTGTTCTCGAGACGAAAAAGCGCTGTATAGTGCGTAGGCGTGCATAACTCATTTTCGATGCCAGCGCATGCGCAGACGCACGAAGGGCAATGACATTCACGTTCGACTGCTCCCGTGCACGCGAAAGGCGGCAAACGCATATAGACGAACAGAAAACAAAGAAAGCAAGGCGATGCGTGAACGCAGGAAAAGCGATCAGAATGCCGTTGCGTGTGCCGCCACTGCAAACCGAGGTCGCGCACCCCGTCGACAGAAGGGCTGGAAAAAAAATGAAAAAGGAAAACGCGTCGAGGAGAACGCAAAAGCCTTTGCGGTAGCGTGATCGTTCCCCGTATGTGCGCAGGCCCGCACACGTCCAGACGAAGCAACAGCAACGCAGGCCGCGCTGTAAAGCGGAAGCAGTAGGGGAATCGGACCACTGCGAAGCTCTGGCTCGATCGAAGAAACGACCCTCTAGCGTCGATGAAAATGGCCTTTATTTCTTTGTGTCACGATTGCAGTTCGGTGTTTTGGAATAAAAAAAGAAAGCAAAGAACTATAGCAAAAGCGTCGCCGCCTCGCACGATACGAGGATCTTGCCCGAAAGTAAAAGCCTCGCCAGACGGCGCTAGCCGCGTGCATGTTTCACGCACGACTGCGCATGCGTGACTTTCTCGTCAAGTCGAGCAAAAGGCTCAGGTCCTATATGCACTCTATAACGGCATCAGTTGCTGAGCACAGGAGTAAAAATGAGAAAATAGCAGTAACAAACACTGCATTCAAAGTTTCAAGGAATGAGTGAAATCATCACCGCATATGTATATAAGTGCAGAGGAACAAATAACGAGAGTTTTGTATCTAACTTCCTAGTACTAGTGAAAAAAAATGGCTCAGTTCATTAGACTAGTTAGATGGCACGTAGCAGCAGTGGTAGGGGCAGTGCAGGAGTTATCGTTATTGTTACAGCGTAAGTGTTTACTCTTTGAAACTTTCAGAAAAGTGAGCAAATGGGGATTTCGCCACGGCAACTGCATGCCTCACATAAGGCGAACGCGGGAACTGCGGATTCAAGGAAGGAAGGAAAAGAAGCACAAATAAAATATAATGGTAACATTGCACGATTTCATAATCAGCTAAAGCACGAAATTAGAGTCAAAGACAAAAGCCTGTGGCTTCTCGCAGCTTCAGAAAGGTGTCGCTAGTCCTGCTATCTGGTCCCGGCTGAGTTTAGGCCATGGTAGATTTTGCTCCAACAATGCTCCCAACATGTTTATCCCATTCAAGTGAGACGCCAACTTTAGCCCTGTTTTTGTAATAAGCGAGCTAGCATAATTACTAATCTAAGAAATAAATGGCCACTTTTCAAGCCAGAAATCTAAAGATAAGACGAGGCAAAACAGTACCACGCACAAGGACGACAGAAAGAAACACATTTGTGCTGTTTTTCTTTCCTTCGTCTTTGTTCGTTGTGCCGATTTGCCTCTTAATCAGTGAACCAACTAGCCCTAATTGCCACTCTACATAATTTCTAAAGATAACTTGGGTCCCAATGCACGCGTCGAGTACTCATTATAATAAAAAATCTCCCGCGGAACAAATGTATGGCGTGGCCCGGAAAGAACTCCAGAGAATTGGAAGAAGTTTCTGTTCTAAGGACACAATGCTGCTGCATGTCATGATAATTGTGGCTATTCACTGACCCTTATCGCGGTGCTATAATTTGACCACGTTTCATCATGCCAAGGTACAGGCTAGCGCACACCAGCATCTTGGTGGCGCAGAGAGCAATTCGCACATATGCAAAACCGTACCCGCGTCATTCTAAACTACCTGGACGCAGGTCGTTTCTGCTCCGCGAGCGCTGTGGAACAGTGGGGCTAGCTGCCGGTATACAGCGACGCAGCGGAAGGATACCCGATCACCGGCAGTGCTGAACGCACACCATCCACTACTGATGCCGCCATCTTGCGAGGGCGGTCGAGCTGTTGCTAAGGGGCATCCGTTTCGAATGTTGCCGCGTTTTCAGCGCTGCCTTTCCTCTGAACAAAGCCAGTGTCGGCGTTTGGATCACTTTTGTAATCATGAAGCTTATCACCAGAGCTAATAAAACAAAGTGAATATAAAAGTGCGAGCCTCAGGGTGCTTTACAACGTTTCGACGACAGGAGGATTGTCGTCGTCTGGCAAAGCATTCATCAATGGCAGGGATGAAATAGGGCCTTCACTCGAAGCCCCCTTGTTCACTTCGTTTTCTGTTGTCAAGAAACCCATCTTCCTGCCCTCTCGATACCATGCCCACCAGTGCTAAGCAAAATTTGTTGCCAATCTTTCCAATACATTGAAACCAATTCACTAGTGTCATTCATGCATGTGTTGACAGAACTTGTCAACTTGAATAATTGATAATAAAATTGACCGGAAAATAATTTCGCTAAGAGATTTGTGTGCGCTAGGTGATCTCAAAGCCCTTTTGTTGGTAGAACGTTAAATCTGAAGTACTAAATAAAACTGCGCAGGCGCTTCTTTACCGTTTTTTCATTTAATTTATTGCGCCTGAATTCATCCGTGAGGAATACACTGTTGGGTATCATGTATTCGCTATGAATACAGCGCAGTTCTTGAGCGAAAATCAGTGTCAATATAATTAGCTTAGCTCAGCGAGCCTTATCAATTTCACCATCTCTATTTTTCACGGGTAATACATTTTTACATCACAACAGTCAGTACAAACAAAGCAAGTGTTCCTTTCATATCTGAAATGCTATAGAGTCATAATAATAGAACCTTGTTTACACCTCATCATTATCATCATCATCATCATCAGCCTGACTACACCCACTGCAGGGCAAAGACCTCTCCCATGTCGCTCCAAATAATCCTGCCCTTTGCCTGCAAACTTCCTAATCTCATCCTCCCACCTAACCTTCTGCCGCCCCCTGCTACGCTTGCCTTCTCTTGGAATTCACTCCGTTACCCTTAAGGACCAGCGGTTATCTTGCCTTCGCATTACATGCTCTGCCCAAGCCCATTTCTTCCTCTTGATTTCGACTAGGATGTCATTAACCCGCCTTTGTTCCCTCACCCACTCTGCCCGCTTCCGGTCTCTTAACATTACACCTATCATTTTTCTTTCCATAGCTTGCTACGTTCTCTTTAACTTAAGCTGAACCCTTTTCGTTGGCTTCCTCATTTAAGCCCCATGGATGAGTACCGGTAAGATACAGCTGTTGTACACTTTTCTCTTGAGGGATATTGGTAACCTGCTATTCATGATCTGAGAGAACCTGCCATATGCGCTCCACCCAATTCTTATCCCTGTAGTTATTTCCCTCTCATGAACCGTATCAGCTGCCACTACCTGCCCTAAGTAGACGTGTTCTTCTTTACCACTTCCAGCACGTCGCTGCCAGTTGTGAACTGCTGTTGCCTTGCTAGACTGTTCAACATTACCTTGGTTTTCTGCATGTTAATTTTTAGACCCAGCGTTCTGCTCTGCCTCTCTAACTCATTGATCATGATTTGCAGTTCATCTCTTGAGTGACTCAGCAAGGCATTGTCATCAGCGAATCGCAAGTTATATAGGTATTCTCCATTAACTCTTATCCCCAACTGTTCCCAGTTCAGGCCTCGGTATACGTCCTGTAAACAGGCGGTGAATAGCATTGGCGAGATCGTGTCTCCGTGCCTGACGCCCTGCCTTATTGGAATTTTATTGCCGACTTTATAGAGGACTATGGTAGCTGTGCAGTTCCTATATATATCTTCCAGTATTTTGACATAAGGCTCATCTACACGCTGATTCCGCAATGCTTGTATTACTGCTGAGGTTTCCACTGAATCAAATGCTTTCTCGTAATCAACGAAGGCTATATATAGGAGTCGGTTATATTCTGCGCATTTCTCTATCATCTGATTGATAGTGTGAATGAGATCCATTGTGTAATATCCTTTACGAAATAATGCCTGATCATTTGGTTGATTAAAATTTAAGGTTTCCCTGACTCTATTAGCGATTACCTTAGTAAATACCTTGTAGGCAACGGACAGTAAGCTGATCGGTCTGTGATTTTTCAAGTCTTTGGTGTCTCCTTTCTTATAAATTGGGACTATGTTTGCGTTCTTCCAAGCTTCTGGTACGGTCGAGGTCATAAGGCATTGCATATACAGAGCGGCTAGTTTTTCTAGCACAATCTCCCATCCGTCCTTCAACTGATCTGCTGTTACCTGATCCTCAGCAGCTGCTTTTCCCCTTTGCATTGCTTACATTGTTTACACCTTCCGCCCCAAAACGAAGTCGCAAAATCGCTCGTTAACGTCGTTACTGCGCGACTTTCTTAACGATTTTCTAAGTTAACTAACACGCTCTCCTACGACATTCCGCTCCTCAATCGTCATGTCCACCCGTTCGGTACTGCATTGCGAAGAAGCGATTACTTTTGTTATTGTTGCTTTTGCGCCACACATGTGAAAAGAATGGAACATCCTTTCAGCGCCAGCATTCTAAAGTTGCATTTCTATGAAGGCGAAAGTCTGAAATATCACTGTCACAGCTAAATTACTAATTACGTAGGGAGAAAAACGTTTTTAAGCAATACATGCATGTAAAATATAGTTCCTAATAGAGTCTTTCTCCCTCAGCCACTGATGTTGTACGCTTCGAAAACAGTTATGAGCTGCATGCAATCCTACTAGTCTGCGCTGCGTGCGTGTCGTAGGCAGTAGTTTAGCGTAGTTTACCAACGCTCCCCTTTGCATCAACTGCTGAGTCTGTGCGTACATAAAGCATACACGTAAGCTGGGAGCGGGTGCAACGACGACGACCGTTAGCCGCGTCAGCACCGGCGATGGGAGTAACTGTGAGAACGTTTTCGGATGCTGGGCGTAGCCGACGCGCCGGGCACTGTTGCTGGGCGCTCTGCGAACTTCGGACCGCCCGGTGACGGGAGCTGGGACGGAGGAAGCGCCTTGGCGTAGCTGACGCCGCGGCGGTGCAGGCATTGCCCGCTTATCCTGAGCCTATACATACGTGCACAACGCCACAGGCGATGACGAAACCCTGCGCGGAGAGAAATTGCGGGGCTTCTCGCGAAGTTGGGCACAAATCGGAAACGCGCGCTGTCAACACCGGCATGCGAGATCCTGCGTACGTGACGTTTCGTAACAGCCAAGGGTAATGAACCGGGTGCGCAGGTCGACGCACTGCATTGAGAGATATTCAAAACTGATAGCGTGCACATAGTTTGCCGGAATAATACCGGTTACTCACGCTGTTACATGCAGAGAAATTCTGGACAAATGAATTTTTGCACGGGAAGTTGTTTATGAAATGATTTTTTTTTTTCGTATATCTTAGGATTCCACCCTAACAATCAATATATCTGTGGATCTCTCCTCAAGAGTCTTGCTTCTTTTTTTTCCTACTAATGTTTTTTTAAGTCTTCAAAAACATTCCCTACTGGTTTTCTATCGCAGTTTTTAACTACTCGATGCGAGCTATGGACAAACTTCAAAAGAAAGGTTTTGCTACGCATCGCAAGATTGGTCCATTGCCTTCAGTATTTCCATAAAAGCACCTTAAAATATTCTACAGTTGCCGAACAATTAAATTTATATCCAAGAAATCTGCACTTGTACTCGCTCTTTTAGAAACAATAGCTGTACCAGATTTTCCGGTGCGACGGCATTGAGTTACTGGTGCGAGCAGCCGCAGCAAAAGCAGCAGCAGCAGCAGCAGCAGCAGCAGCAGCAGCAGCAGCAGCAGCAGTAGTAGTAGTAGTAGTAGTAGTAGTAGTAGTAGTAGTAGTAGTAGTAGTAGTAGTAGGAGGAGGAGGAGGAGGAGGAGGAGGAGGGATGAGGAGAAGTGGTGCGATTTTCGGCACAAAAAGCTCGGTGCCATTCAGTAAACGCATCGCCCCTTTATAACCAATGAGCAAACTCGTATGCATCTTCTGGTCAATAAAAACACTCTGTCTCACTTAGCCCCCAGAATGAGATTGTTTAGCGAGGAGTGGAGGGACGAATTTGTAGCCGCTTCACCGCGGTACCGAGCTAAAAAAGTCAGGGCCAAGAAGTTACCCTGCGTTTCGTTTCGGAGACGCGCTGCCATAAATATGCCATGCTCCGACTATAGACTGTCAGCCTGTAGAAAGTCGTTTTCTATCTTCAATACGTTTGAAAAATAGGTTAACAAATCAAAGGACAGCATGTGGCCGCAGCTGAAAAAGGCAGGGTTAATTGGAGAGACATGGGAGAGGCCTTTGCCCTGCAGTGGGCGTAGTCAGGCTGATGATGATGATGATGATGATGATGATGATGATGATGATGATGATATTAAGAGCGACGGACGCAAACGCTCGCATGCCCTTTGTTCTAGTCTTTTCGGCAACAAGTTTGTGTTGTTTCAGATTTTTTGATAAAATATTTTCCGGAAAGCGAGTAGATTTTGCGCTTAATACGAAAATTATCGAGCTTAAAGTGAAGAGCTGCGCCTCAGTGTTTGGTCAGAGCATCTCCGATGACGACATGAAGACACATATTAAATCAGCTAAATATTATACAAGTTTGTTCTTTATCACTCTCGGTATTAGAGGTTAGAGATGATCAGTATTTTTACAGGCAAGATTTGAGTCGCTTGTAGCTGCACTTTCAGTTTTGTCAAATTCGTCGAGTAATATGACAGTTATCACTGCTGCAGGTTAGTCAGTCACCTTTGCAAGTCAATAAACTACACAATACATGTGCTTGCAATTTAAGCACTTCTGCACAAAGGAAAAGACAGTTTGAGCGCCAGTAATGCACCGACGCACTAATAGGACACACCAAAACATGAGCTACTAACGTTCTTTGATTACCTCTTGAATAATCATCAATGTTGTTTTGTTGCACGTGAATAAGAAACGAACCTAGTTTGGAGCTGCTAAATTTAGAGCCTAGAACCCAACAACGATCGCTGTGACGAAAACAAGTCCCCTTTTCGGAGAGTTGATCTGCAGACAGATACTTCCTCCCACACCCGTGTTCAAGTTTGTGCTCCAATTTCGGTTACGTTGCAGATGCCTTATAGCAGTTCGTATGAGCGAATCCACGAAACCTCGAGGTATGTTGACTGCCGGCTCTTTCATCCAGCTTGAAATGCGTCCCATAGTGGTGTGGCAGCAAGAAAAGTCAAAATAGTGAAGGAAGCCATTTGGAAAGAAGATAGGACGGAAGAGTTGCTGGTTCTGGAACCTCGAAAGAGCACTTCTCTGCGTTGCCATGCTACCATTTTTTATCCGCTTGCAAACCGAATGGAGGCAAACTTTATTGCTGACGACTTCGTAGCTTTTAATGGTAACGGCGCACATATCTTTCCTTCGCCGAACGCGTAAAGCGATGGACTTTCCCGAGTCGATTCATGCCGGCTTGGAGACCAAACAATGCTGCCGAGGAGCGGCCGGAATAGAAGCAGTGGAAAGAGATGTTTTCGACTTCTGCTCGAATCGTCCAAATCGATGCGCATTATTGAAACCCACAGGGTCATATAGCAGAAAGCACTTCCGAATTCAGCAGTCGGACGGTCCAATGTGTATTTCTCGACGCAGAGTAAGCCTATACTAGCGTACAGAGCCCTTTTTAAACATACCGCGTGGAATAAAATGTAAGCACTTCTTGATTTTTAACCATGAAATGCATTCACCTTCCATTCTTGGTTATATCAGTCGGATATATCGTCCCGAAACCGAACTGATGTTGGCGCTCGAACAGACGCAGAAACTGACGTCGGAAGCAACGCTTAATGAGACGCGAATTGCTGGACTGGCTGTTTTCATATACCAAGAAAAAGCTTTGCTCCGAGATGGACTCGAATCCAAGCCGGCGCGGAGTTTGTAGTGACGCCTTAGGGCCACTCAGCCGCCGCTCATTTCTCTCATCCGTGTTCTTTGCGATGCTTTGCTTATTCCTAATGAGCCAACTATCGTACAAATCGCCGCTCTTTATCTATCCCGCTACCCACAATGGCGAGCGTGAGCGCAAAAAAAAAGAAAATGAACACTTCATCATCAGGGCCTTGTAACCCTGCGTATAAAAGCGAGGCGAGGAATGAGTGCAATGAGGAAACTTTAAGGGACGCTGAACGGAAAATCTCGACCAACCATTTAGGCACCTCCCGCACCACATCTCCTCCAGAATGTTACCCTTGAGTACATTTTCCACGCGCCCTGACTGTTATCATTCCAACTCCAAGGTGGCATTGCGCTGCGCGAGTGTAAATCAGGTCAAAACTGATTGTTTCACCTCTAGCGCGGTAGGCTGGCGGGGTAAGTTATGGTCCTCTCGTTTAAACCAAGGCTGCGCCGGAATTTCTCCCGCCTCCGAGGAGGAGAGAGAGGAGGGCAGATGTGAAGCTCCCGAATCTTCCGCGGCGGCGCGCACGCAAGGCCAGGCAGTCCACGCTCCGCTAATCAATTGTATGGAAATCGTGTGGATCCCCGGCGCAGGAAGCGGGCAACGTATCATTACCGCCCCGCGAACACACCCGACGCGGCTTCCCACCCGGCTGAGAAACGCCTGACGCTGAAGCTGCTGCCTCCGTGCAAGTGCTGCCGAATGCATTTTTGCTATACGCGCTGGCAATCAACAGGGCCTGCCATTATGCCTTCCTGGCTGCGCTCCGCCCAGCGGGAATTTGCTTTGCGCTGCATCGACGGTATTTTACTTTTTTGTAGTCAATACTAGAAAAGTGATTTCTATTTTGTATTTTGTTTAATTTAGCTTTCTCGTCGTGGTTTTTCCTCATCTTTTGCGTGGATTGCAGGAGCCACACTCTCGAACAAGTAAAGCGGGACGTTAACGAACGGGGCGGTACAACAGAAAAGGAAAGGGGTAGCTTTGCTTTAGGACCGACAAATCGATGGGTTTGTGTATACGGCTTTGCGCAAAGCTCGTTCCAGGTCACTAGAGTGTCATTTTCCTCGTCCTGGATTCGCATTCAATATATTCAAAACATAACAATTTTCTCTCTACATTGGTGATAAGACTCTCATTCAATTACATAGAGTTTGTTTTTAAACTAAATTTGGGAATAGCTTCGGTGCGGGATTGTAGCTCTGCTGAGTATTTACTCCCTTCGTCTGATATCGTCGCAGAAATTCTCATTTTATGTCACACCTGCCATACATTATTGTCGAACTCACCAGAATCCTTAACCTGATAGTTCTACGGCGGCGGCTGTGGAGTAACATACCGACAGGGCAGGATGGCTATGCCATCTCTTCGCTGACGTTGCGCTACTTCATTTAGAGAGCCACGTTAGGAAAATCGGCACGCGGCTGCCGGTTACTAGATGTGACTGCAAATATTCTAAACATTTCTCTCGTACATGAATTCCTGTAAATTTCCCTGTGGGTGTGAATAGTTTGGCAAACCTACACTTTTATTCAACTTCGAGGCACCGGAACACCTTGATTAATCATAGTGAGACCTTAAGACTTAACTGCTAACCTTAAGTTTTTCCTATTGAGATGATAGAAACGTCATTGCTACTAACGCAACAGGCCCCTAATCTAATTTCACAAGCTAGCATTTGGCGTATGTGGCATCGATTACACTGCCTTAAAGAACGCGGACGGAATGTAAGTCGAGGCGCGGTAAATGAGAAAAAAAAGAGCCTCTCCGCACCGCAACTGCATCGCGGGCTTAATCCCAAATTACGATATAACAGACGTGACCCAAGAGCGGGCATTTGGAATTTAGCGAACACGAAGGCGGGCGTAAAACAAGTGGGACAATGCTAGATCCGCAGCCGGGAGAGCGGACCAGGGAGGACTCCCCTGGGAAGTAGCAGGTAGGGATGGGACTGGCACAATGGAGTCTGGGTTGTCAGGCTTAGTTTGCGATAGTTTGGACGGGACTGGGGACAGCGTGGGAAAAAGCGCGAACAGCTCCCTGCGTGCGTTCGCTTCTATGTGAGCAACAATTAACGCATTGTCGCGTCATTACCGGGAATTCTGAATAACTAAACGCTTCTAGTTTCCTTGGCTGCCACCATGTGGAGTATGGTTTTGAACATTAAAAAATAGCGCGTTGACACCATCGTAGCCGTAACAAAGAAAGAGTTGTGTTGTGTTGTGTTGTGTTGTGTTGTGTTGTGTTGTGTTGTGTTGTGTTGTGTTGTGTTGTGTTGTGTTGTGCTGTGCTGTGCTGTGCTGTGTTGTGTTGTGTTGTGTTGTGTTGTGCTGTGTGAAAATTACCGAGTGGCAGCAGGACAGAACGTGATAGGCACTCGCTTAGAGGCACTCGCTGAGCGTTGTTCAGAATTGTGGTAATGTCCGTATTCGCCACATTAATTTGTTTTTCTCGCCTTAAAGTGCTATTGTTGCTGTTTGCACGTAAAAACTGGAGCCTCACACCCAATATAGAAGATCAGCCAAGAATCAGGCAGTGCTGAAATAGTTTATAAAGAGCTGCCCTGATAAATTGGAAAATAGAATATTTCTACCTTTCCCTTGTGGCGACCTATGCTCTAAATTTTGATCGGTATGACTAGCTGAAGCGAGACCAACTTGCCGAAAATTCGGCTTTATATTAGTTTCTGCACGATGGCCGGCGGTTTTTTTTTTCTGTCCACGGGTAGAAAATAAAACACAATCCAAGATTTGAAGACTGGTTTTTCTAGCTTTGATTAGTGCAAGTAGCAGACTTCAGGCCTATAACCGCAGTGTCCATCAAACGTCCATCCGTTGTACAGAGCTTCTGTGTTTAGTTTCCTTAGTGCTGTTTTCCCTCAGATGCGCTTTAACGAATGTTTATCGGTGGAACTTTTCAGCCGTACTTGTGACAACCTCAGGTGCAGAAGAGTTTTTTTTTTTTTTTTACCTCGCCTTCTGTATTGTGCCGCCCAATGCAGCAATGTATGATGTGCGTGTGTATTGGGCTCACTTCCGCATGCACATGTGCGTCATTCCAGCGTTCACACTGTGCCTCGGGGATAGCCCGGCCTAAATGCACCGGAGATTCCTTCCAGAGATCCGAACACAATGAGCAAGATCCCTTCTGCCGCGCATCACGCAGGCTCGCGTCTCTGCGTCGCAATTTGTAAGCGACTATAACCTGTACCAGCGTCGTCATGCGGAAGCCGGTACATCCACGTCACAGCGTGAAGCATTGCTTGTCAATGATAATCTTCTAGGCTGTTGAACACCTTTCTTGACAGCGTACACCCGTGAACAACGAATGTGAAACCATTCGCGAAGCGGCATTTCCCACTTTCTGCAGTGCCGGCGAAAACAATCTGACGAGCCGTGAAATCCTCCAACAAGAGCTGGCGTACGAGAGAACTGACGCAGACCTACACTCGCGTAAGTGGCAGGAGAAAAATAAAACATAAGTCTACCGGCCTAAGCCTTCTTTTCTTTAATTTGGATGCTTTCACTTTGCCGTTTTCCCATCTCTCTCTCTAGGAAGAAAGCTTTTCCTTGGGGTCGACAACGTCGTTTTGTCGAACGCGGGATTAAGCGTCGCAAGCGGATTCAACTCGAAGCATTGCGATAGTGCCTCGTTGGCGATCAATGCGCGGAAGCTCGAAGCCGTGTTGTATAGTACGCCCGCCGAAGCAGCCTTGTATCCCGTGACTGAGCGAGGCGATGCACCGATGTGAACACGCGCGCTGCGGACAGGGACCAACGCGGTATTTCGCCAAGATGCATGACGTTGACCTCCGCCTCACGAGCGACCTATCTGCGAAGCATGCCTGCCCTTGTGTGCGGAACGCGGCGTAATCGGCCCCGTTCGGCGGCTACTGCATGCCGTCCCCTCTTTATACTCCCGTCTGATCGCTCCTGTCGATGACGGGGCCAGCCTAGTCGTGAGCGAAACGCGTTTTGCGGGAGCTGGAAGAGGATCTCTCTCCCACTCTCTTCGTAGGACTTTTTTTTTTTTTTCATCTGCTGCTGAGTTGTACGCTCAGGGGGGTCGGGCGGTGTTGAAAACCCCATGTGGCGGTCTTTCGTGTGCATCTTAGTGTGTTTTGAAATTTCCGGACGATTAGAACAGACGACATATGTGGGGACGGTAACGCATAACAGAGACTGGGTTATCCAACATTACATGTGCAAAATCTTAAGCTCCAACAGCCTGGTCAGCGGCGGTAGTAACAGCGGAAAGAAGCAGTGGAAGTAACGCCCCTTAAAAAGTTGAGTGTTTCTACTTCATGCTTTACGCTAAATAACCACGCTTTCTTTCTTCTTTCTTTCTTTCAAAATACGACAAAGGACAAGAAGCTACATCACCTCTCATCCTTTTATTAGGCCTCGTACTTACTGCAGTGAAGATTTAGAGTCTGATTAGGGAGCCTGTTGGAAAAAGTAAAGAGTGGTTTCAGGCCCTCTTGAAGGGTTGTAGCACCCGTGGTCCACAACCTCCTCGTTGGAAACTTCTCTGTCCAACTCTAGCCTCGCAGGTCAGCAACGGCCGATAGCGCGGGCCCGCAGGATAGCAGCAGCTAAGGGAATCCCAGGCTTAGGACCCCGCCCAACAGGACCGGTCTCCATTTCTGAAATAAAACTGTCACCAGCACCCCCCGCGCCATTAGTTGAACTGCGAGTTCAGCTGCAGGGCATTCCACTTTTGAATACGAAGAATAACACTGTCCCCGTGCTTTCCATTTAAAAGACTTGGATTTGGATTGTATGGTGTTTAACGTCCCAAAGCGACTTAGGTTATGAAGAACGCCATAGCAAAGGGCTCCGGAAATGTCGACTACCTGGGGTTCTTTAACGCGCAGTGACATCGCACAGTACACGGGCCTCCATCGAAATGCGACTGCCGCGGCCGGGTTCGAACCCGCGTCGTTCTGGTCAGCAGCCGAGTGCAATAACCACTGAGCCGCCGCGGCGGCGGCCGGCTGAAAGAATCATTAGTTTTCCCACGAACTCAGTCGGCAAGAACGGGGATAACCAAGAAACCAGCTAGCGTTGACTGAGGGTTTCCAGACGAGTGAAAAGTGAAAAGAGGAAAGCAATCCAGTTCATTTCTGCCCTATTATTCCTCGCTCCGGCTGCTCGCGAAGCCTTCCAACTCTTTGCCCCGACTCACTCGCAGTCTCGCCTGCCTGCCTTTCCCTCCTGGCGCGGTCGGCGAACGTGACGCGACGTGACAGGGGCCGGAGAACCGAGCCGCGTTTCCGCGCAGTCAGCACGTCCGCTCGGAGTGGTTAGCAACGCAAGCGAGTCGTCGCGGCATTGTTCTCGGCAGCCTCCATGACGGGGCGTCAGGGTCGCTGGTTAACTCGGTTGCTCTGGCGAGTCAGCTCGCTGCCAGCCGACAAGGCCTGCGTGCATGGGAGCTGCGGTCCTACTATATAGGTCTGCACGCGGGCGCGGCTGTCACCTTTAACCACAATCGCTGAAGCTACTGGGCATCGTGGTCGTAGGTATGATTAGTACCCACACGGTATTTTAGGACTGCAGCTAAGTGATTTTGCGGTAGCCATGCTTAATAGATATGCGCTCTTGGAAATCTTTAAGGGTGCGATGTTGTGCCTGTAGATAGGAAAATCTGTATATGAGGAAAGATCTGCAGGTATGGCCATACAGTCTCTCATAGATACCTAGAGGGAAAACTGGCGGCGCTGCAAAAGGGCATGCCGGGAAAAAATTGAAATTAATAATAATTGGTTTTTTGGGAAAGGATATGGCGCAGTATCTGTCTCACATCTCGGCGGACACGCGAACCGCGCCGTAAGAGAACGGATAAAGGAGGGAGTGAAAGAAGAAAGGAAGAAAGAGGTGCCGTAGTGGAGGACTCCAGAATAATTTCAACCACCTGGGGAACTTTAACGTGCACTGACACGGGCGCCTTAGCGTCCGTGTGCTGTGCGATGTCAGTGCACGTTAAAGATCCCCAAGTAGCTCAGCCGGTAGAGCATAACACTTTTAATGCCGGGAAGATGACGTTTCGTGTTTGTCTTGGCTAGTTTTGGCCCGAAAACGTGGATACAAACGCCACAGTACAACTTTTCGAGAGGGAAAGCTCAAAGGAATGCATTGCTAATTATAATACGAGCCCAATACCGAACATTCATTCAAGCTAATTTTTTTAGGTAAGTCAAAAGTGCTCTAATAAAAAGAATTAATTCTTCATAGCGCGGAGAACATCACGGATTCGATAGCTAGATCTAGCTCTGTATTGCTATGCAGCACTGGTGCAGCCTTTATTCTGCTAGAGAAATCACGTTTTCAGCACAACACTAGCCAAGCCACAACTAAGAAACCTGATCTCGGCATACCCTTGGCAGATTCTCTTTAAGAAACTCGCATAGACAGTGTCGGCCCTTTCCCTTTAGGTAATTTTGGGAAACTATACGTGTTTCGTGTGCTCGCTACCATCAACTATTGCGCATGTAGGTGGCTGGTTTCTAGGACCTTTTAACTCTGGCGCTTATCTCGTCGCTGCGCATTGTGTTGGACACATTTGCTTCGAATGCTTCAAAGGCGACCAAAGAGGCCCCAGCGCATGTATTCAGCCCGTCAATAACGACGGCATGCGCTAGAAACAAAAGAGAATCTCTTGACAGCGAAACTTAACTGCGCTTAATACAGCCTATCGAAGAAGAGCTTTAAAAATAACATCGCATTACAGGATCCCATCTCGATCGGCACCGAAGCCGGGTTTTCCGTTCAGCACCAAATGTGGCGTTAGATTCCTTGTCATCGGTGCCCTTACTGCGGCCCAAAGTCGCGAAGCCCTTCTGAAGGACGTCAAGTGCGGTGCCTCTTTGCAATAATGTACGAACACATTTGCTTGCAGCTAGTTTCATCAGTACATAGTTTCGGGTGGCCGATGGTCCCGCCAGCTTGACTGAGGTGGCAGCTCTCATGCAAGTTGTCTGTTGGCCAAAGATAGCCATGCGTGGGCTGCCGCGGAAAAAGTACTTTATTAGTCTCACCGTTTCGCACTAAATCACATAGGACAAATATTTTGCCTATCATGGCAAATTACTGGAAATCCGCGTTTTTTCCGAGTCAGTCTGCGGTGTACGTCTAACTGATCAGATCGAAGGCGCTGTGGCAGGCGCCGTAAAGGGGTAAAAGGGAAACAGTCCACAATTGGAAACTATAAAATATCGACACAATTTCGAGGGAAGTAAAGCAGAGCAAAGGAGGGAATTACAGAAATTTCAGCGCGTAAGGAGCACGTCCGCTCCCGAAAGTGAGCCAGCTGCAGCACTCCTCTCCTGGTGCGGACGGGCGTATCCGCTGGCCTCGTGCGCACACACCAGGGATCAGCCGAGCGTTTGTTGGATAGAGAAGTGAGCTCGTAGTTTGCTTTGAGCGCATGGGTGGTTCCCGGACGTCTGGGTCGGGTTAAACCAACTGCTGTTGCGCGCCGGACGCAGGCCTCCGAGATCACGCACCTCTAGCCGCGGTCGTTTTTTTTTTCTTTTTCGTTTTTCCGCTTCCGTGTTTTAGTACTGCCTAAGTCCTTAGCAGCTTCCTTCTCGATGGACGCCGTTTGAAACAACGAAACCCGTTTCCCAATCAGAAGCGGGACGTGACTGCAATTCTCTAACTGCTCGCAAATCATATTTAGAGAGAAGCGAGCGCTGGGAACACACCCGATTTTTCTGCTTGCTCTCCTCGTGTTACACTTTTGGAGCCAGTCCAAATTGTATTTCACGTCTCAGAGCTGCTTGTGGGCTGGGAGGATCGCCGTAGTGGAGTCTCTGGATTAATTTCTTCCACTTGGCGTTCTTCAGTGCGCTGACACCGCGCAGCACACGGGATCCTTTAGTGCGCTACCACTAGATGCCTCGATGGCGAAAAAGCCGTCCTGTCTGCGGATGAAGCCTCGGAATAACCCGAGTGAGCTCGAAGGAGCGTCGTGCCAGCTGCAGCCAATGGGAGGAGGGCGAAAGATGCGAAGACGACGAAGAAGGTGGAGGCGAAGGATGAAGACGCGGGACCACACAGGGGGATTGGCAGATTAAGTGCCATGTCACGAAGGCAACAACAACAATTGGTAGATCACCCTGTGTGGGTATGTGCCATTTTATGAGGATAATAACAACGACAAGTCGGGGTAGGAACGTTCTAGCTATGAGGACAGCAGACAAACGTTCTGGCCATGCCCCACCGTGGGTACGTACCACTGCTTGAGAGGCAGCAACAACAACGTGCAGTGCGGCAGACGGTAAACCATGGATGAAGCCGGTTCTTCGACAGATTCCGAAGAACGACGTGCATGCCGAGCTTAACAGCAACGTAAAAGGATAGAGCGCAACGTGAGTCAACCCATCCAGTGGATATAGCGAGCCAAAGCAGAGGGGCGAATGCAGTGTAACCTTGCTAAACGGGATGCGGAAACAGATGAAGTACGAGACACGCGAAGAAGAGCCCTAAAAAAGAGACTTATGATGAAGTCGCCGTAGGAACGTGCAGTCGAGAGGCGTGTACATGTGGCTTCAGAGACCGCCGAACAGAGAGAACGGCGACTCGAATCGCAACGAGCAGCTTAGGCGAGTTATCGCAAGAGGAAAGCCGAGTAAGGGCTGCAAGAACATTTGGGGTTCAACTGAAATGTTCAAGCTTATAAAAAGGTTAACAATGACAAACAAAGCTAAGCAAGAACAAACGTGCTATCGCAGCTAAGTAGAATTTGCCTTAGCCAGGAAAATCGGAGGCCAATATTTTTCAATTCGCCTCCACCAAAATGTGCACATCGCGGCCGGGATTCGATCCCGCGACATTTTACTGAGCAGGCGAACAGAAACAACAATGAATTAAACACTGCCCACGGTGGGTTTTAATTCAAGCTCCACAATTCTCGTTTAGATACGGAAGGGGTCAAGACATGTTTTGTTGCATCCCACATATTAAAAGGACACTGGAGGGATCCAATGATGGTTTCCAGTAAAAATGTATTTTCTGCTTCTTTTTGTTTTTGAGATGTTTGTCTGGAAGCAAAGGACGAATTTATGGCACAGAAAATTGGATTCCAAAATATTCTCGTCAGTCGATTCAAACTCATGAAGTTCTTACCGAAAAGGGCGGCTTGCCACTGTTTTGGACTGAATGGCAGTGGAGCGTGGCCTCTGCAATCCTTGAACAGGCGAGAAGGGACACACAGAACGGCGTTGTTCTGTGTGTACCTTCTTATCTGTTCCTTCTGTTCGCACTGTTCAAACATCATGGTATTATACTGTTACCAGAAGGCTTTTGCTAAAATCCGCTGATTGCTCGCCGAATGTTACATTTTAGCCCTTAGTACGCCAGAGTTGATCTCCTGAATAAAGTTCTCAGGGTAGAAGGGAATCATTCCAAATTCAAGTTGCGCTCGAGAAAAAGACGGCAGAGTTCGCTGGTTCCCGGTCGATCCTTTTTTCTCCTGCCTCCATCACCATCAACGCATCCTGGAAACGAACTCCGCTCGTCCTACGCTTGATGATACCCCCTTTTTTTTTCTTTTTTTTAGTAAAAGGCAGAAAAAGAACGAAACTGAGCGGTGCCCACTACCAGACATAAATCTTCAGTGCCCTAATTACACCCTACGGCCAAGTCACTTAGTTCCAGCGGCAACGCGTAGCAGCGGTCAGTTTCATTTGTGACGTCGTTAGCAGCGCTCCAGTTGCAGTGCGCGCAGTGCAAGACAAAGCACCGTGTGCTTCGGAGAGCAGTACAACTTCGAGAGATTCGCCAAGAACGAATTGCGGAGGCGAGGTTTCGCAGCAAATGGGGAAATAATGACCACTGTTCTCTTGCTTATGCGTTTTATTGTGGGTAAATGACAGATCAAGAGGGCGATGACTCCGAACGAGCAGCACGCAATATAATGCTGCACCCTGTTGATCGGAGAGCTGCATGATGACTCGTAGTTACAGAAACGCCGCCGGAGAACGGAAAATAACGTTCACTGTTGTGTGTAACCAGGAAGTTGAAAAACACATGTTTAGGGCAGCATAAGCTATAGTCCTCAGTTAAAAGACTACGTCCGTGTAGTCAACGCCAAAAATAAATTATATATATTATCCCGTGGCACGTGCCATCACATGGCCGTGGCCATCATCTGGAAGCAAATAGAACTGTTTCTGTTCCATGAGGAAGCCTAAGTGCAACTTTGGTGCAGAGGACCTGTTCGATGCGGTTG
Source organism: Amblyomma americanum (assembly GCF_052857255.1). Taxonomy (NCBI): domain Eukaryota; kingdom Metazoa; phylum Arthropoda; class Arachnida; order Ixodida; family Ixodidae; genus Amblyomma; species Amblyomma americanum. Next base: position 7,731,371 of record NC_135503.1, on the reverse strand, counting down.
CATAACGACTGAAACGCATTTAGTGCACCACGTACGGTTGGTGTCATTTTATGTGGCCAAATGCGAAGCTTTACAGCTTCGAACAGCGGCTAGCCATCATTACCAAGCTTGTATTCCTCTGCCTCTATACTTAACCTTCAATTTCGTAATACATCACTCTTAAAAGGGAGTGGCTTGCAAGCCGCTTTCTTCGGAGAACTGTTCGAAGATATGCGCTTTACAACACAACACGAAAAAAAAAAACTCTAGAGAAGAATTTTTCTTGTTTCTTTTCTTTTCCTTCCCTGCATACAAGGGTAACAGAGATATTACTTGTCAGATATGGTACAATTACCTAACCAGTGAGGAAATGACTACCATTTTTGTTTTCATTTATAGCGAATATACCATCTTCGAGACCCTTCCTAGGCAAAACTGATAGAAATTCCAGGAATCAAATGTAGATGCGCTAGACGAATGGCGTTCTCAGCACGACAAGCTTCTGACCATGCGTCCTTAAACGCTTTGAATTTCATAAAAAAACCTCACCACCGCTTTAGAAATATTTTCCTTCTAATTCGCAACGCCATCGCACAACAGAAGACAATGAACGGAAGCAGGGAACAGCCCCAGCCTTCGACAAAACACTGGTGTCAATTTCTTTCTCCGTCCTTTGTCTTCTACGGCGCTATAGATTTTTAAATAAATTGTAAATTGGTTTTGGGGGAAAGGAAATGGCTCATCTGGCTCACAATTCGGCGGACGTACACCTGAACTACGCCGTAAGGTAAGGGATAAAGGAGGGACTGAGAGAAGAAAGGAAGAGGTGCCGTAGTAATATGAATCAAGACGAGTTTTCACATTGGTGAAGTGCATTTTATTCCTTAGCATGTTACTAAGTATTGTTCTTTTTAGAATACTTCGACGGTCGTGCAAATGCTGTTGTAAAAGTTCCGAAGGCTCAGTACCGCAAATACTCGTGCAAAAGCTTTCAAGGGTCAAAGTATGGAAAATGAGCCGTGGACTCAGAGTTCCATGCTCCTTTCTTTGCTTCCTTTTTCTTCTGCGCACCGCGGTGCGATTGGTGCACTCGCTTTTCCCGTGCCTCCGAGGCGTCTCTCTGCGTTGCGCTCTGCTTGAGAGGCCTCGAGTGCGCGTGCAATATCGGCCCGACTTCGTGCCTGCCCGCGCTGCTGGACTCTGTTTCGGCACCGCGCACGCGACTGAGATGCGTCCGCCTGGATAGCCTCTCGTGTTTGCCTTGCGCGAGCCACGCTGGCCGGGCGCACGGACGGACCGACCCGCTTCAGCCGCCAAAGTTCAATATTTGCGACTGCTCTTGGCCATCCCAGGCCCTTCCTCCTCTGTTCGAAACCTGCTGCTGCTGCCAAAGGCTGCGCGTATGGCACCGCATCGCATCGCTGTGCAATGCGAGGCGTTGCACAAACACAGAGAGAGGCCATGGCGCGTCGAAGTGCGCCGCGAAAGAGTCCCGCGGTGGTTCACGAGTGTCATGCCAGGTCAGACGAGGAGGCGCCAGTGCCTGCTGGCATGACGGCTTTGCAGGCATAGGACCCCGTTTGCACCGGGTGTCTTTTCTTGCGGCCCCATATATACAGGGACCTTTCGCGAGTGAAAAGATTATTGCGACGCTGTTTGCGCCCCTGTGTGTGTTCTTGCAGACATGTACACGGGCAGCACTGCTGCTGTAGCAGCTCAGCGCTCTCGTTTTACGTAGTGCAGTAGTAGAAGAGAAATGCGACTCTACGAGCAGACAAACAACAGAGACAGCCACTAAAAGAAACGATTCAAATTATGCTGTCACTATGCTAAGTTCCTTTCCACAGAAGCCGCTAACTATATAAGGCCTTTCTAATTGCGGACTGGCTGCATTTCTAATGACGCTTCGACGAGCGCTCGGGAGGGTGTAGGCCTCGAGTGAAGACCTAATGCGGAGCTAATATGAGGAAACCAGAATTGCCGAGCAACGAAGGCCCGCTCGATTTGGTTTCCTGAAAGCAAAAGGTCGTGGGAGACGGAGCCGCGTAGGCCCGCTTTCGGTCGCACGAAGCCATCCATTTTCGCCGAATGCCCTCTGCTTGGCTTCTAAAACGGGAAGGGATTCGTTTTGCGCGGATGCCTGCGCTTATGAGTAATGACGCCGGGACGCCAACAGAGCGTTGTTTGTGTAAGCGGACGGTTGCCGTCGAGTCTAGATGCCGCTTTAGAGCTTCGATTTTTTCTGGGTCCCTCAATATGATCGCGCAAATGCATCGGCGAACTCAGTGCGCCTCGGCGCTGAGCTTGCTGCATCGGTCTGGATGGCTTCTTTGCTTTCTTCTCTGCGGCAGTATTCTGGGATGCGCAGTGCAAATGGCGAAGCCGCAGGACTGATCGCAGTGAACGATTATAGATGAGGCAGTAAGTCTATTAGATGCGCGACGTACTAATCATTTCCGGCCCCACTTGACCGCTCGAAACGAAAGAAGGATAAAATTAGTAAGAAATTCAAGTATGAATAATGATGCAGAATAAACGGCGCCAGACAGCCGAGCTTGGTGGTTCCGTCATTTTCGTTCATATAGTACGTACTACCGGGGACAAAAATAACTGATTCCTCCCCCCCCCCTTCCCCCCATTCGAGCTCGAATCGTGCTGCGATATATGCATGCGGGCGCCACCTGACGATGCACTCTTGGGAGAAGAAGAACACAGGACAACGCTGTACTAACTAACAACTTAAACGGCCAACCTAGGTCACCAGAAGACGCATGCGTATCAGACTCACTAAAAAAAAAAACAAGTACATGTGTGGCATTTCACCAAGGAGTGGATGCACGCTCCATATCCTAAGCAGAAGTGTGCGCGTGCAAGTTTGATAGGCAAAGTAGGTGCCTTTTGTTGCTTGCCAGATATGGAGCGTGTATCCATTCCTTGGTGAAATGCCAGATATGTATTTTTTTTAGCGAGTCTGATACGCATGCGTCTTCTGGTGACCTAGGTTGGCCGTTTCAGTTGTTGTTAGTCCAGCGTTGCCCTGTGTTGTTGTCCTCCTGGTGTCTCGTACTTTCGCTGGTGATATTATGTCTGAAATAGACCAACTAGCCCACATGGTTACTTTGTTTCAGAATTTGAATTTGGAAAGGGGGCGGGGGCGGGGGGGGGGGGGGGGGAGGGTCAGTTGATTTTGCCCCTTATGTACATAAGCTGGTAGCAAGCACTAAAAAACACAGAAAGTACAGCTTTGCTGAGCGAGTAAGCGACCTTGTTATTCCCGATTATTGCGTAGAGGTAAAGCGCGCAAAACTGAAGTTTTCATGTACAGAGTAACCTTCAAATTTAAAAATATAGCTCGTATCATTAAGATTAAAATGATAATATAGGTCGAAAGTCACAAAACATCTCATATGTAAGTGTGATATTTCCTATTAATTACACATGAAAGTTCGTTGTGCAAGAGAAGTTGTGTGCATCTTGCTTTTTAATTTGTGAGCATGGCAACGAATGCGTGAACTTTTTTCCCTGTTTGCGTGTGTTGTCGGACCTCCGCTTAACTGAGAATCCGGCTCTGCGCGTTGCAATGAACAGAACTGCAGATTACGAAGAACGCAGCGTACGCATAATATATTTATGCAATCATCACTTTAAAATGTATTTTAGCCGCCGCGGTGACTCAGTGGTTATGGCGCTCGGCTGCTGACCCTAAAGACGCGGGTCCGACGGCGGTCGAATTTTGATGGTGGAGGCGAAATCCTAGAGGCCCGTGTATTGTGCGATGTCAGTGCACGTTCAGCAAGCGCTCTCTCTGCCCCACTGATTTCGCCGGCGGCCAACGGCTTCCCGGGGCTACTCGTTGTCCGCTTCAGCGCCCACCGCGCGTCTAACTAAATCATCTCGGGTTAAGTGAGAAACGGCCGCGGCGTCGTCCTCCCCCTCCCCCTCGGAGCAACCAAGCCGACCCCGCGGGACGGCGGACAACGCGGCATGCATTAAAGGCGCCAACGAGTCGCAAGATTTACGGCCCTTTGTTGTACGGCGCCGCTCGCAGTGTGGGCGTCCCGCGGCGTGCGTTTGCGCTTCACTCAGCCGAGGAGGCATAGCTATCGCTGCCCCCTCTTGCGTATTCTTCGGTCATTTATCTGGCGCCAGCAAGATTCTGTCGACTGCTTCCGGGCCTCTTGCTTGCAGGGAAGGCTGGCCGGCCGGCATATAGCTTTGCACCCTTTCTTAATGCATATGAGCAGTGGACGCAATGCGGTCACCACGCCAGATTGCGGAGACACCTAGTTAATTCTCTGGTAGCTAGGAACTAAAGGTTCTGCCGCTGGAATATCATTTTTCCTGCTGTCTGGTACTCAGGGACGGACAGTACTGCTTGCTGACTTATTTCAGGTAGAACTTTATAAGATTTAGGGGCGAACTGGTCACCGTGCAGTAGTCGCCGTAATGACGTAACCAAATTGGTATCTCGCGATCGAACAGTGAGTCGCCAAGATGAACTACGGCTCTGGCATCCAAGCTCATCCAAGCAACACCTGGTTTTGCCGCACAAAGCTTGCTCTTGTTTATTTTACCCGAGTACCTCTCCTAGCAGCTGAAAAGGATTCGGTATGAAAGGAAATCAGCGCAGAAGAAACTACGGCCTACAATAAGGTAAAGACAGGCCAAGTTTTCTCAGCTAATATTTAATTTTAATTGGAAACAGATCGTGGACAATCTAAAGGAGGAGCTCGAACACTCACACAAAAAAAGAAGAACGAACAGCTGAAACTCTGCCATCCAAAGGCAGTGACTGTTGTCTGCTATTAGCACAGGATATGATCCACGGGTACATGAAAAGCTGGACGTGGCATTAAAAAAAATAAACAGGAGCTACACAATTCTCGCGCGGCCTACGCGGAAATGTCAAATTACTACCGTCTCTCCGGCATGCTTGTGATCCCACCACACAAGAGCCAGATCAGGGAAGACAGCGACGCGTGGCGGAGACTGCAGACCTCCACGCTCCCCTGCAGAACTCTTTTTATCAACTTTAGCTATAATCTCGCCCCGATCCGGACTGCGCTTCCTGTGGCGAACACGCCGCTATCTATCACAACACCTGGGCCTATCGAGGCCGTCCGGCAGTGCCCCCACATCCCTTCCCTTCGCAGTCCCTATGGGAGAACCACCTGCATGTCGAGAACGCCGAGCGGCAGCTCCACCTGCTTCAACGTATCCGAGCAGCAGTCAAGACCGCAGGAGAGAACCTCTCCCATCTGAGTCAGGACTCGTATCGAAGCGAAGTCGGCCTTAATGGCTGAAGACAGAAGACTAGGATAGAATTTCTGTCAATAAACGCTTATTCACTCCCTCACTCCACAGGAACCCTTCTTGAAAAGCGGTACGGCCTGCGTATGCAGTTGTCTTCAACTTTCTTGATAAAAGAAGCTTCAACTATCTTGCTCTCGATTCTGTTATTTCCACTCTTCAAAAAGTTTCTTTTATTACTATTCATGTCGGCAATATTTAAAGGTTTTGCAATGATCTACAAAAAAAAAACCTAGATAGTTACTCACAATTCGGCTATGTTCACTTGCAGGCTCGTCGAAACAGCGGCCTGTTTGTCCATGTAAAGAGAGCGCAACTTCGTTAGAAGTGATACGCAACATGTGACCTACACTTGCTTGCTACTTATTGACGCTGTTAGACACGTTCTGTATGTAAGGCATAAGCTGCACAAAATGCTTTCGTAATTCCAGCTCCGTGTTATCCCTAGGTTGCTTAAATTTCTGCTTATCATCACGCAAACAGCCGGCATCTTAAGGGGCGGGTGACCTGCTTGTCTCAGCCGCGCAACTTGAGCGCGAAGACTTGCTGACATCGTATGGTGACATGCTATCGATGACACCGCATGACCCTTGGATGAGTCCACGTTGCAGCAGGGTCCTTTTATGTCATCTCATGAACCTGGTGAGAGTAAATCTCCGTGTGCCTGTCTGCATATCAGCCAGATCAGTTATCGTTCAGGAAAGCGCTTGCTTCATTTCCGCTCTTTCGCGTCGCTTTCTTGACCCGTATTTGCTACTTCATTACTAAATTCAAATGCTAGAGCCTCTTGTTTTTCTTCACTTACTCCTTATATGGAGGTACCTTTTCTTGTTTCCTTTTCCGAGCTCACTTGAGGGATACAGCTCAAGAACGAAGCTGCAAATGCTATTCAACTGAGGCCCTCCAGCCAATGGCGTCGACCGGTTATCAAGACGTTGCGATTAATTCCGTTCCACTTCGTAGCCTGGCATCGAGATCACTGGCAGGAGCAAGGGGTATTGGCCAGGAATGACTGGATTAACCACGATGCCACTACAACTGATCAATGCTATTAGCTGGAAGGCCTCCTCCGAGAGGCATTTGCTGCTTCATTCTTGATTTGTATCCGTCTAAAGAAGTATCTTATACAGGTAACTCGGAGACAGACAACATGGCGAAACGCCTGGATTAGTGTCAGCCGCTTCCCCCGTTCCCCGTCCTACGCAGACAACACTCAACAGGGAAAGGACATAGCAAACCTCATCAAAGACTTCTCAGCCACAACCTTCGGCGCAAAACAGAATGCATCACAAAAGCTGACAGAATTATCGATGCATCCAAACAACGTCACGAGAAATGCTCAGCAACAAAAATATCACATGGTTATCTATATGGTACAGAAAAAGAGGGATGATTATAAAATAAAAAATGAGACATATTAATAGCGGGTAGCCTGCTCGCCTCAGCTGCGCAACTTGAGCGCGAAAACTTGCTGACATCGTATGGTGACATGCCAGATGACATTGCGTGCCTAAATAGCAAATTTAAAGAACATGGCTAAGCTTGCGTAGGCTGCAAGTGCTGCGCTGTACCTTACAATGGAAAACGTCTACCTGGAACACTTGTCTAATTCTAAAGCGGAAACGCTCACTGCAAGGCCAATACGAAGGTACTCCGCTTTGCACCGAGCTGAGCTTGTTCTGGCTGAAGGCGGCGCTGAGCGGAGCGCACGCCGTGAGCTGCTCCGTCCGTATACCGTAAAGCAAATAATATACCACCGCAATCCCTCCGTTGCACACATACTGTAGACCGGCTCCCCGGGTATCCTGTTTCCATGCAGCCTACCCAGCCCTAATGCACTTCCCGGGCTAATCCTCGTCATTTGTAAATGTTGTCTGCCCCTGTTTCGCGGCTCGTTCTTTGGCCGTTCAGCGCCGTCATCTTTTTCGTGTTCTGCTGGTGCGGATCGGTCTCTGTTTGCGGCTTCCGTTCTGTCGGTGTTCCACGATATGGGTTCGCAATCTTCCCGCTTGGAATAGTGGTCTTCTGGGCGCCGCTTCGTGAGATTGGATCTTTTGTGAACCACCGATGCGTGCCTTTGGTATATATCGACCCACGACGGCCGCGGAGATACGAGTCAGTCACGACTGTCTATCAGACAGACATGGCAGAGAAGATGAGAAAAAGAGGGGCCATGAATAGCCCGGGGCGACAACGGAAGCGTGGTGCAGAAGAGACGTAGAGCACGCAAAATGGATCCATACTAAGCTTCAACCAACAAAAGAACATTCAGGGGGTTAGATATTAATGCGTCAAAATGCGTCCCTGATCGTCTTGCGCAGTGGAATAAGCTCACTATTGCGAAGCAAAGATTGAAAGAACCACAAAAAAAAAACGTGACAATTATCTGCTTTGCCATGATTCAGTGGTACATCGGTGAGTAGCAAAGTCTTTTGAGGTGTTGCTATTTGCGCGTAAAAAGGAAGGATTGTATACATTCTATACAAAAAAAGAAAAACTTGCAAGACAACGCTTGGATGTCATAGAGTTTCCTTGTTCACTGAGATTCACGCCTTCAACTCGCACAATTACGGCGATTTCTTGCAATACCGCTGCCAGGGATGCGAGATGTGTTCCACCGCTATGTGGATCACCTTACTTAATTACAAGACGGGCTGACATGCAGTTGACTGTTTCCTTTTGTCATTTCTAGAATTAGCGAAGGATACGGGATGGGTACGTTTTGAGCAATAATGACTTGCAAAACATTGTTATAAAGCAAGCAGTCCTTAAATCGCACAGCTCACAGGCAAAACTTGAATCCTAGTAGTGAAGTTTTGGTTTGGTTTGGTTTATGAGGGTTTAACGTCCCAAAGCGACTCAGACTATGAGGGACGCCGTAGTGAAGGGCTTCGGAAATTTCGACCACCTGGGGTTCTTTAACGTGCACTGACATCGCACAGTACACGGGCCTCTAGAATTTCGCTTCCATATAAATTCGACCGCCGTGGCCGGGATTGAACCCGCGCCTTTCGGGCCAGCAGCCGAGCGCCATAACCACTCAGCCACCGCGGCGGCCAGTAGTAAAGTTTTGTTAACAGTCCTGCAGTCTCTGTACAACCTGATGTATAGTTACAGGATTTAAATCCGGCGCTCTATACTTCAATTCATTCCTACACACAAGTGATGTCAAGATGAGCATGCGGCGCTTGTTTTAAACTGTTCTGTACTGTTTGTGTTGTTATAGCGCATTTTCACTTTTCCAAGACTATACCGGCATCCTAAAAGCTGTTTCGTTACAGAAATACTAAGCATCAGTCTTATTGCGCATTCCTAAACGTAGAAATGTAGGAGTGTCAGGGATCGCATGACGGTTCACATCTGACTTATTTTCCCCCAATTCTGACGGCAAACGCTGCCGTTGCATTTTGTTCAAGAAAGGAGAAAAAATATTAAAATTCTGAAAAGCGATGTGACTGCCTCTCTTTGGACACATACCTAAACCGCGCAACAATCCCTTGCTGCCTTGCCCACCCAAACGTGTCGGTGAACGAAAAAGTTTGTTTTGGACGCTAAGGCAAGAGTATATATACCTGGTCCAGCCCAGTCCGCTTGTTTCTGATGATGTAGGAAACAATTAGACCTATCTCGCTAGTTCGTCAAAGCACATTAAAAGGGGCCTTTCATCGCTTCATCTAAAGCCTATACACTTGAACACCTCCCTCGTGTTCAAGGTCCCTAACATGCTGCGAGAAGTGTGACGTTTATTTGCGTTCAACCATGTGCAAGAAACTGCTTTACATGTTTCCATACCAAACTTAAAGTTTCTCTAGATTGATGCATCTTTAATATCTGCTGTATTGACAGTTTCATCAATAAAAGCCCAACTTACGTATATGTGTGTGTTCATTCTCACAATTAAGGATTTAATTTCCTAGAGTTTTGATGCTACATATTACGGCAAACAGTCTTAAAGAGCAATAATTGCTCAAAGAAATTAGAACTTCCCTCTTAGTGTATTTGTGGGTCTGGACGGAATAAGGGAACGGTTGAAGGGGTCGAAACTAAGAAACAGGAGAGGGGAATAGAGAATGAAGCACGGAAATTCCACGCATGGTCTATAGGTTGCGAATGTAAATAGATTTATTTAAAAAGTGAAATGTTAATATACATAGATTCGCCCATTCCTGGATGTGCCATCATAAGGAGCGAGGAGTGTTAGAAATGTTTCTAATTAGTGCTCATTGATGTTTACGTGCCGAACCTATACTGTAGGCTACAAGGCACTTCGTAGTGAAAGGCTCAGTATTAAACATGAAAGACTTTTAGCTCCTATTCTGGGCAAGCTCAGGCGAACATCGTCCGAAGCTGAAGGAGAACACGGAGCCAAACCAGAAAGACATGAGCACGAACCTGTAGATATAAACATCAAGCCGAACTTACCGGAAACGCATCGAATTTTTCCGTCGAATGGGAGGGAGCAAGAAGAAAAAACTTACACACCCAGAGAGAAATTCGAACACCCGGCGGCGCGAACACCCACAGTTGCGCGCACAGGAAGACTCTGTTTAATTTACTACGTCGTTATAGTGTACAGTGCCACTAAGTATCCGTCTCTTCAGCTGTGACACGACGTTGCGTTTCCACTGCAAAACATGGCCCTCTTGGTAGACTAAGAGTAAGTTAGGCGCGACAGTTAAGAAAAGAGCATTCATGTCGCAAAAAATAGCTTGGGGAATCTTGGCTGCAGGGACACCGAAAACTGTTTCTCGGCAGGAGACCTGGTTCCTCACTGGCCACCGACGTCATCGGTGACGTTCGTTTTTTGATCGCCACTCGGAGCAGTGCCTGACTCTTTGTTGCGACGTGCAATCGCAACCATCTTTCTTGGCTCTCTCCATGGAGTGTGGAGTCCTGCTCGCTCACCTTCGTGCTGTCAGTCATCCATCATTGGCGTCAAAAACGCCTCTCGGAGGCTGGAACCTCTCCAAGACATCTCTTTCTATTGAAGCTTAATTCTTTGTCATACAAAAGTAAACTAGCTAACATTCAGGGTGTGGTGTGCAATTTGCTTCTTCAAAATGGTGACGCCAAGCCACTACTGATGAGGCGGACTTCGTTAACGGGCTGTAAAAAACAAAACTTACTGGCTCGACTCCCGTCCTCTGTGCGACCGCGTCTCACAACAACGCTCACCCTTTATAAAAGTTTCGGAGTAATTAAACCAACCAAAAACGAACATCGAAAGAGAGAGAGAGAGAGAGAGAGATGGAAAAAACAGATGCAGTTAAGCAGAAGAGGGCGAAAGAATATCGCTCGAGATTAAACGTAAATTAGAGTGATTCATGGATGAAGTCGCAAATCTATATACTTTACGAACCATGGAAGACACTGCAGTGAAGAACTGAGGATTAATTGGTACCATTTTCGGTTGTTTAACGTGACCCCAGCAAAGTACTAAGCTGCTCTTCAAAATCAAATCAATTCTTTATTATCTCACGGTGCCTTGAAACAGGTCAAAAACAGGTGAAAACAGGTGAAAAACATTGAAACAGGTGAAAAACATGCAAATAATACACACGATACGTTTAGTTGTGTTTTGAAGCAAAGCTACCGCGTTAACAAGGCTGAGATGGGGCGAGCTCAGCCCGACGCTTCGTCAAACAGTTTTTGAGCAAATGAGGACAAGAAAAACATTTTTTTCTTTACAGCTGAATATTTCCTCAAGATTGAAGCGTGTCTTTTGTGTGGATTTGAGAGGGTTCCAGAAGCAAGGGAAGGACATAGCGTGCTTTACAAGAATAAATAACGAGTGACAGCTCGATCATCTTCCACACCCTGCCGAACATCTCTCGCGTATTTTCGGCTCACGATCGCAAGAAGATGCACGCCGAATCTGGAGCAAACACGCGGCCGGTGTCTATCACCCAAGTACAGGATCTCGGAGGACTTTGCTAATATCATGAAGACACGTGGAGTCTTCCCGTCGACATTCTGGGCCTTTGAAAGCTAGCCAGGGTACGGAAAAGAGGCCTCACGTAATGATCGACATGACCTCCGCTATATGGACAGCTCAATCTTCTCCGCTGTCATTCGCTGCGCTTTGCGGGCGTGTTATTTTCACATGACGGCGCCGCGTCGTCTACGTGTGCATAGATAGGCTCTGGACATGAGGCCAGTGCTCTCGATGTTCGGAACTTGCATATCCGACGTCATCTTTGGCCTGGTTTACGGGGCGTTCAATACCCTTGCATGAAAGGCCGCATTTGAAAAGCACAAGTATTAGCCTATAGTTTCAGGCTCGCAAGCGCTTATGGTGGCCTATAGAAACCGAAAGCGTTCAAAAGATAAAAAGCAAAAACAAACAGAAGGACTGAAAATATATGCCACAGAGTTGTGTGACACTCATGTTCAGAAAAAGCGTTCAGTGCCGCCCCTTTATGCAATGTTTTCGTGTTTGTGACGTTTTCGTCATAATACTGTATTTTGACACATTATAGCTTCGCGCAGATTGCCCTTTAGGACGACGACCTTTATGCTTCGATCAAAATTTCTCCCCATAAAGTAACCCGCACAAACACGTTGTCAGTGCACTAAAATGTAATACGAGCGGTGGTGGTGGTAGCGTTTTTTTTTTATTGAAATGATAGTAAAAAGGAAGGAAAATATTTTTGCTAGCCCCGGCATCTGCAATCGATACTGAAGCACCTGAGCTGGGGCAGTGGAAATAAAGGATAGCAGGCAGAGTGGAGAAATGAAATGATAACGCGAGCGATAGTGCGAAGATTTGAATTCAGAGCAAATTAACCCCACGCGGAGGAAATTATTCCGGAGCCCACCACTACGGTTACTCTCTCTCTCTACTCTCAGACCGTCCTTCATTCTTCCCTTACACAGCGAGAAAAAAAATTATCCCTTGCAACGACTTTCGGTCCTCCCTGAATCTTGCCGTTACTGAGACTTTTATGCCCTTACCAATTGTTATAAAATCAACAAAGAACAAGCATACACACACGCGCAATACGAACGTTTAGAGCATAATCCTATAAAGCGCTCGGCTTTGTCTTGGGGTGCCGGCTTTGTTTGTTTGTTTGTTTGTTTGTTTGTTTGTTTGTTTGTTTGTTTGTTTGTTTGTTTGTTTGTTTGTTTGTTTGTTTGTTTGTTTGTTTGTTTGTTTGTTTGTTCAGTACCTGCATCGCCAATAAGGCAATACATGATTTGAAAGAAAAAGTTTTGGGGATATATCCGACGGTGGTTTCACGTTTTCTTCTCGACTACAGTTTGAAAATGGTATACGCTTTAAAATAATTTCAAACACAGGTTTATTCTGCGAGTCTTTAAGTCCGGCCACTGGAGAGAGCTTGTCTAGCCTCTGTCATGGTGAGCTTTCTGTCAGTTTCCAAGGGCAAATCTGGCAGCCCTGTTTGGTATTTTTAAGTTTTTGATTAACTCTAAGGTGTAAGTGTTCCAACATACACGTGTGTACTCGGGTGCTGATCTTGAATATGTGAAATACAATTGTTATTTCAGACCATTCGGTAAGGAACTAAATTTCGCCTAAAGAAACCGAGAACCGAAACCGCTTTGTTCGTTATATAATTTTCGCGTCTAGTCCATCGCAAGCCCGAGGTGAAAAAAATTGGCAGTGGCTTACTTAGCTCGGCTATGCCAGGACATACGTAGCGAAAGCTAAGGCATAGGCATAGCTTGGTTAGCCTTGGTTAATCTTGATTGCAAGTCCAGGTTAGTCTGGTTGTCTGGCTAGTTGTTTTCACGTGGTTCGTCAAGCGGTTGGTCACGTGACCAGTCACGTGGTTGGTCACGTCGTGCTGTCCGACCACGGTGGGAATGCGAGCAAGGCGAAACTGCGAGTTCGTGACCAATGTAGCTTTCGCTACAAAAAAAAAAGACACCTAAATATTTGAGCTCCTTTGCTGTAACTAAATTATCTCACGGACTCGATACGTGTGCTCTTGGTAGGAGCGCATCCTTGTAAAAGCGAGGCGCATACATTTGCTCACATTCAACGGCATTCCAAAGCACACACCATGTTGCCACCATGTCCAAATTATTCTGCAATGCTTCGTAGTGACTATTATAATTAACAACTCTGTTTAAGACACAGTAGTCGACAAACATTCGAAACAGTAGTGTTGAAATCTGGGTCAGTTGGTACATGTTCAGGAGTAAAACCAGTCAAAAAACGGGACACAGCGAAGAGACGAGGCACACACACGACGACTGGACTAGCAACTGTGCTTGTTAGAAGAAAACAGACTCCCAGGGCGTCAGTGTTGTGTTTTCAGCTCCCTGCAAGCTTTCACGCCTGTGCTCACGTGTTGCACGTGGCAGGACTTATCGGCCGGTTTGTTCGACGCAACATGAAAACCGCTACGTCAATTGTGCCACAGGTGTTGTTTACAAAATTCCGTTGACCTGCGAGAAAGTGTACATTGGGCAAACAGGCCGATGTATTAATGACAGACTAAGAGAACACCACAACTCTCTGTCCCCTACTGACGGCGCTAACTTGCCTCGACATTGCCGGGAATGCGGTTGCTACCCGCTATTTTCCAATGTTACTATTGTCGGCAGATGCAAGGGAAAAGTTGAGCGCGAAATCCTCGAAGCGTTCTTCATTAGTATTCAAGGAGATGATTGTATCAGCAGTCCTTCTATCTACCTCATGCAGAAGGAACTTAGCTTCCTTTCGCAACAGCGTTAGATTACAGCTTATCTTTTGATGTAGATTGTTGTTAACTGAGCTGCGCAAACTTTGCCACTTTTCCTGGGAGTCTGTTTTCTTCTAACAAGCGCAGTTGCTAGTCCAGTCGTCGTGTGTGTGCCTCGTCTCTTCGCTGTGTCCCGTCTTTTGACTGGTTTTACTCCTGAACATTCGAAACGTTGACGTGATGTTGTCTGTAATTTCGTTAATGAACAGTGGGAATAAGAGTGGCCCAGTACTGTTCCCTGGGGTACTCCGGAAATGACTGGGGCTTTGGCCGAATAAAAAACCGTACAGAAGAACAGACTGGTGCAAGGAAGAGGTATTCAGCAGTCCATCTGAGCACATTTTCATCCACATTATAAGCTGGAGGTTCTGATATAAGTAAGCCATGAGGAACGACACCAAACGGTTTGCGAAAATCTAAGAAAACACAGTAAACAATTAGCTGCCCATCAATAGCCAGAGCCAAATCATGGTTGAATTCTACCAGGTGTGTAGCGCATGAAAATCAGTGACGAAATCCCTGCCGCCTGTGGTTTAGAACATTGTGCTTTTCAACATGTGACATTATATAAGAATAAATTACATGGTCTATTACTTTGCGCCGGATATTTATGAACGACATTGGTCTGCCGTTCTGAACTTTGTTGCGTGACCCACTGTTATCAACAGGCACTACATGTGCCAACTTTCATTCACGATGTAAAGCAGCATAACTTAAAGATAGTTGAAATACATGAAGAAGATACAAACTTAATATCCCTTAAACCTACATGAGAATTTCAACCGGGATATCATCAGTGTAGCACGCTTTACTCGGTTTTTTGCAATTAGCTATGAACACATCGAAAAGGACACCGCAGTCATGCGATCTCCTTGATTCTGATTAAAAACTTAAATGTATTGTGTATTAGTATGGGCAAATACGGACGAAAAGTAATGAGGAAAACACACTGCTTTATACTCATCACTGTGAATAATTATTCCTATGTATCGTAAGGCAGCGATGGAGCTGTCATCTCTGCCATTTAGGCGGACGTACTTCAAGAACTCCTCTGGTCCGCTGCTAATTTTTGCCCGAGGTTGGAAAAGCAAGCCTGCTTTACCAAGTCCTTCATGCGTTCAAAATTACTTTTTATTTCATTGAGCAGACCAAAATGAGCTGGCAAGTTATTTTTCTTATACATAGTACATAACCATTTCTGACAGCGAACCAGAGAAAGTAACTCAGCATTTAATCACGATTCATTCCGGGCGCGCTTACTTGACTGGACCCGCCATGGCACAAACACATCGCGCAAACCGATCAGTTTTTCTTTCAGTAAGTTCCATAATTCCTCAATGCGCATTTCTTCAGCAAGCGTATCACATGTTGGGAAGTAGGCTCCTAACGCCGACGTCATTGCCTCATAGTTCGCTTTACTCTTAACATAGATCAATCTTGGCTTTTTCTTTAGAAAAATCACATCTTGGATGAGAACATCAGCTGCTAAAAAGTTATGATCGCTAATTCCGGCCGCCAAAACATGCATTTTTGACACAAAATTCGGTGTACTGCATGGCAACAAGTCGAGAACATGACCTGTACCGTCACCACGCGAGGCTTCGCGAACATATTGTTCAAACATGAATTGGTCCAAAACGTTAAAAATCTAGAGCACATGGACCCACCGGCTGAATCTCTAGGGTTCCAGGATGACCATTCAATATCAGGTAGATTAAAATCGCTTCCTACATTATCAGTAGTAACGTACTAAAAATAACTAGACAAATGCGCATGCGGCTGAGACAATGCACCAAGCGGGCGATAAAACAAGCCGATTACGTGCATGACTCCTCCCATTAGCCAAGCGTAATCTACAAAAAGTTTCTTCACACTCGGTATCAGCGAATTCCAGGTACACATGTGGTGTACTGGAAATGAATAAGCGTAAGCGCAACACTACAGCGCGCATTACGATTGCATCGAAAGCACTGATAGCCTCCTGCAATTATTTCAACGTTCTAAATACTTCAAGCCACGATTGCGTACCCAACCCGATTTCTGGCTCAAGCGATGAAAGGAAAAAGTGCGGGTCATCAAATTTATTTTTATGCTACAGAATTCTATCAGCAAAACTCTAATCGGGCCATTTGACATTAGGCGTAACCCGAGGTCATATCTGAGTTATGTTTTCTCCTCCTGATGTCCCCACTGCAGCCTCCTCTGCCCCAAATGCCAGTGTGTCATATTTTAGTTGAGCTTTTGTGCTTTCTTGGGAATTTTGCTTAGCGTATTTCAACAAATTTTCGCGCTTTTCATGTGCAGTTTGTGAAACCTTCGGATGTGCCGAATCCTATGCCTTTGAGTATGTGCGCCCTAGTATGAATTGGCTGGCGTTCCTTGAATGAAGAAAGCTGATCAAGCACAAAGCATTTCAATTCGGAGCCGATGACGCCTATGCGTTGCGTGCGTTCGATACCTACAGAAGACAAACTAAGCTCTCCATTCACAGATTGGCAATAAATTCCTCAGATTTCACTGCCGTATCATCACTGTCCTAGTCGGTAAAGCCATTAAAAACAAGGCTGTTTTGTCAGTCTTCTTTCCAGATAATTAATCTTCTTTGCAATACTTGTCAACGCGCTATGGTCTTGACGCTGCTGGACTTCAATGCTATTCCGACAAGCACGCACAGTGTCTGTGTTTTCAAATTCACTTTCAAGTGACAAAGCATTGGCTTTCAATGAGTTATGTCTAAAGTGAGCTGAGTTTGTTTTGTGTCAACAGACGTCAACTTCGGCCAATATCGCAGCTTGACCACTGAGCAGTTCGTTGAAGTCGGCGGAACCAGGACCTGGATTCAATCCAACGTCCCCGCCGCACAACAAGAATAAAATGCAGTATTGCGGAAAAGGTGAAAGTGACGCCTGGCACGAACATTTTTCGGCATTACTGAATTGAGCCGCCGGCGAGAGCACACAGCGAAAATTGCTTGGGATGAACCGACAACAAAAGGCAATAGCTCTTAAGCGAACAGTGAAAGGGACCAACCTGCCTGAGCAGATCAAGGCTGATAAGGGCCACCGCCATGTCTCCGGTTCCACGCCCCACTTTCGATGTGTCGACCTGGGAATAGTCGAGGATCAGCCGGGCCAAAGGCACAGTGTGAGCGACTGAATACGCAGCAAAGTCTAGATTCGGCATCGGACGAACACATTTCAAAATCCGCGATACGCAGTGGCACCCCCTCGTCCTTTGTAGCTCAGCGGCGGCCATATTTGGTAAAAGACGAAGGAAATACAGACGAAAAAAATGACCTTGTGAGAAAATGAGGGTGGCACGCTCGATAGACACGTGAACCCACTTAATAAGAACACCTCTAGTTTTGAGTGATAATATCGCTGCGCCTTCTCTCATGACTATTTACCAAACCACTCAAAAAATCTATAGCAAAAGATATGCTCGGAAAACAACGGCGAATTCCATAAGAAAAAAAAAAAAACTTTAAAAATGGGTATAAGGGAGTTATCTTGCGTTAGTGTAGCTTTGAATGGCCATTATTTTAATTTTATGCGAAGACCACATGCTTTGTTCGCCGCACCCGTAATACAACGCTATCATCTCGGAATTTGTTTCTGGCTGTTTTTTTGTCAATATCTACAGGTACCCCCCCTACGGGCAGAAAACGTGGAGGCTAACGAAAAGGGTTCAGCTTAAGTTAAGGACAACGAAGTGGCCATGGAAAGAAAAATGATAGGTGTAACGTTAAGAGACGGAAGCGGGCAGAGTGGGTCAGGGAACAAACGCGTGCTGATGACATCCTAGTCGAAATCGGGAGGAAGAAATGGGCTTGGGCAGGGGTGTACTACGAAGGCAAGATAACCGCTGGATTCCAAGAGAAGGCAAGTGTAGCAGGGGGCGGCACGAACTCAGGTGGGTGGATGAGATTAGGAAGTTTGCACGCATAGAGTGGGCGCAGCTGGCAAAGAACAGAGTTAATTGGAGAGACATGGGAGAGGCCTTTGATCTGCAGTGGGTGTAGTCAGGCTGATGATGATGATGATGATGATGATGATGATGATGATGATGATGATGATGATGATGATGATGATGATGACCTGCTACTCCCTCGTAGAACGCGCTGAGGGCAAAGAGGGTACCTGCGATAAGTAAATGTATAAGCTGCATGCTCTTTTAAGATATTCATGAACACGAAAATTTTCTGCACGAGAAACGAGGAATTACGCCAACGTGCTATCACTGATCGAGGAAATTTTCAATCTCAAGTACAATGGCTATAAGCACTGGTGGAGTACATAAATCCTCCTTCATGCAATCTTTAGGGAGCAATCCGATCCAGTAATTCAAATGTGTGCAAAATACTGCGGAAATCAAGCATGACTAGTTCGTTTCCATGCACTTATGTCTAGCCTAGAATGAAGAATTCAGAGCCCGCATAAGGGCCATGTTTTGAGTCAATAACCACCTAGGTGCCTTTGCAAGAAAGTGAACGCCACGGACATTGGTAATGTTATTTGTGTCTGAGTACACTTCACCAGGCGCGGTATGCTCCATTGTCGCCATCGCATGCTACGTGCCACAGGTAAGTGGGGCGCTCGCAACCTGCCTTGCATTCTATAACGAAATTTTTGTGTCAATTCAACTGATATGTAAGTGCATTACGCAAATAGGACAGCCATCCACCGCCTCCATCCTGCCAGCTTTGTAATTTAATTTTATTTATTTAGAGCATACTCCAGGCCCAGTCAAGGGCCCTGGCAGGAGGGACACCATGAGAACAACAAAACAAAAAGTACAAAACAAGATGTGAACAAAAACAGCAGTTCAATGAACGGCCAGTTCTATGGTATCAATGTTAACTACTGATGATAATGGTAGGTGATCCCACTCGGTTATGGTGCAGGGGAAAAAAGAAAATTTGAAGATGTTTGTTCTGGCTAAGTTTATGGTGTTAGTGATGCAGTGTGCCTGCTTTATGTTGA
Organism: Amblyomma americanum; assembly: GCF_052857255.1. Taxonomy (NCBI): domain Eukaryota; kingdom Metazoa; phylum Arthropoda; class Arachnida; order Ixodida; family Ixodidae; genus Amblyomma; species Amblyomma americanum. Next base: position 7,712,389 of record NC_135503.1, on the reverse strand, counting down.
CCTGGACGTTGTCGGATTAAGATACACATCAGGAGCCCTTCACAATTTCTTATTTTCTAGCAGAAAGAGACATTTTAACGTTTGTATTTTGCGCCGAGCTCCAGGGGACTGCATATTCTGTTGAAGCATTAGAGTAGTTGACGAGTCAGGGGTACGATGTTTAGAAAATATAAACCGAACAGCTTTGCGCTGAATTCTTTCTAGCGAATTATATTAGTCTTTATGCGAGGATCAAAAAGAGTGCATGCACATTCCAGTTTCGGCCGAATTATGGTGTTATATGCCAAATGTTTAACGTTAGGAGGAGCTTCTTCTAACTTTTGTCTAATAAAACAGATTACGAAAGGAAGAATAGCATACGGTGTCAATATGCTTGTTCCAGCTAAGGTTATTCGTTAGTGTTACTCCAAGGTATATGTGATGATGATGATGATGATGATGATGATGATGATGATGATGATGATGGTGGTGGTGGTGGTGGTGGTGGTGGTGGTGGTGGATTGTTACGTCGCAAGGACATCTGTGGCCAAAGAGCGCCATGACGCAAGGTATTTTCTTCTACTCAAGGTGAGCTGAAAGGCCCATTTCCCAAGCGTTTCACCCTTAATAAGCCCAGCACCAGACACCAGGGGAAAGCTTGTACCCACTGTATCACCGGCGGGCACCCGGCGGCAGAGGGGATCGAACCCCGAACCTCCCGCATGCGAGACGGACGCTCAGACCGCCAGGCCACCGCTGCCAAGGCCAAGCTCCGCCAACATGCGTACTCAGCTTCTGTGCGCCGCTGAACTAGCAAAGGGAAAAATCGACGCCATTTTTCGTTGCTCTTTCATAGCCAACGCAACTTGTCGCATCTCACCGCATCCATGCATGCACCTTCGGTCACGTGGCGAGGACTACAGATGCATAGTATTTCTGACTTGGTTTGATTTGATTTGATTTGATCTGATTTATGCACCCCATATGCAGCCTACACGCACGTACGTATTGCGTCGTTCCATCAATGCGACCGCGCGCCTACACTACAGGCTTCCCGGTGCATTTCTCGCAGCCGGTGGCACAGTCGCGCATCGAGATAAGGCTCCAATAGACGGTGGGCGGAGAGAACAGCCCCATCGAACCCGTGATTAGGCTGTTCCGGCCCATTAACTTTCATCACTGCCGTCGCGCCGGTTTCTCCGCGCGGACGCCTCTGCGCACACCGGGTCGCTGAAACCGGCTGCGCAATGCGAGTGTAGCCCGTCACGACATCCCACGCCGGGGAAGTCGTTCTCAGGCACAACATGGACGTCGAGCACTTCGGCGACCACCGGCCTGCAGTGGGGCGGGACGCAACGCTGCCGAACATTCGCATCCGCGCGCAAACGCCCTGCAAGACGAATGGGAAGAAAATTTGATCACGGCGAGAGATTAGGGCGACGCCGTGCGGCAGAGCGCCGCGTGGCTCTCTCCCGGTCTGGTCCGCACCGAGTGCCGAGCTGACTCCGCCCGCTCTAATAAGATCTTTGTTCCCCACCGACGGAGGCCCGTATCGAAAACGTGACGCTGCGCGAGTTTGACTGGTTCGTTATCGCTCGAGCTCAGGGGACGATTGTCGAGGCTGTGCGCAAGCGCGCAATGTAAGACTAGAGCCCGCGCGAAACGTCTCTCGAGTGGCACTCGTTTCTTTCCCCGCAGTTATATCTACGTTAATATTGAGGGCATTTTGCATTTGCGCGAGCTGTATGGACGATTTGTCGATGGGACAGGAGATCAATATGTGGCGGAATGATGCGCGGCTGACTGATCCAGGTGATCGTTTGCTCAGCCTAGATCGCCTTCAGGGATCAGGAAGGCTGCAGCGAAGCATCTCGTGCGCCGGAGTAAATGCACCCGCCAAGCCTTTGTACTCACGTACAGAAGTAAAAATTAAATTGTGATAGATATGCAGTGCACAGGCATGGCAAGTACTGCAGCGGCTTAGTAGCGATATTACAATGCCTATTCAGCCCGAGCAGACTCTAAATATAGTTCCACAGCGCTGGTCTGCGGGGCTGGGCCTTCCAGAGGGAAATTCAGAACAGAACTTCGTTAGTCTCAATTCATGACACTCCTCACGTTGTTTTCATGAGAAGAAAGAACGATCAGTGTGTTAACCGCCTACGTACTCAACAAATCAGACAAATGAGTACGTAATGAAAATTTGCGGCAGTTCGCAGCGGTAATCTGAGTTGTTCAAGGTAAAAGAATGCGGCATATTCACGATATATTCATAATATATTTGGGGCAAGTCATTTCCAGGTTTTATTTTTTAGGAATTCGGGGCTTAAAAATCGGGCGCTATTCTTTCCAATCAAATCCGTGTATAATCTTGTTATTCAAGAAATGTTTGCGTAATTTTCGCTTTTCTGGCAATTTTTTTTTCTCGCAAAAATGTCCAGTGATTATTGCTTGTCTTTTTGCGGGATATATATTCTTGCATATTTTGGCTCAATATATTTTGGCTCAATAAATCATCTTAATATAGGTTGCGTTAACACGTTTTATGAAGTAGAAATTTCTTTCCCTATTTCTCACGATTACTTCGTCCTCAACACTACCATTCCTATATGAAGAATTTGTGCGTCTGTCGTAGTACGGTCTACGTTAGTACGTTGCGAAAACGCGCATTCGACATAGCAGCGGCCATTTTAAGCACTCCGCAGCTTTTCAGCTTTGCTTTACCATCATGAGTACAAATAGTAATACTAAGAGATTCAAAATACAGATCTCAAAAGGCAATATCGGGCTTCTTGAAGAATCGAATCGTGTCGCGTGGAAATAAGTGCCGGAGATCTTATTTATTCCCTCGCCTTCTTGCTTCCGTGCGGGTTTAAGTCGACCGTGGCCCTGTGCGCGCTTCCGTTCGCATTAGAGCGCGCTCGACACGGGCGTTCACACACAGGCGCGCAGCGACCGAAAAGCGGACAGCCCGGGGCGTATTTCTCACGCTTCGTCCGAGCGGCCAGAGCAAGAGTTATCTCGCGTGGTCCTCTCGGGTGCGACCTCGGCCGCGCATCCCTCTTTGAGAAAGGCCCTCGCCTCCCCAATGAACGGCGTCCTCGTTAAAAAAAGAAAGAGTAAGAGCACCCGGCGTCTCATCTCTGTGGTGAATCGCCGAGGCAGTGGCGACGGCGCTGCAAAGACTAGGTTCAATCTTTATTTTCTCTTTCTCACGCTGTCCCCTCAGAGGCGGGATTATGTCCCGGGGGTACTGCAGTTTCCTGCCTCCTTTATCGCCCCACACCCTGAACATATCTCGCGTCCGTTGGCTCAGTGTGCACCTGTGCGGTATATGTGGCACTTCGGTGCTCGTCTCCTGCTGAAAAGACGTGCGGAGCGATACGAAGGCACAAGGAATCGCTGTCGACGTTGCGTCCTTGACCACACTGCTGAGTGCTGACCTTTCCTGCCAATATGGACCCAGCGCCGAGTACGTGGAGTCCTTTCCAAGCGGGTCAAAAGGCACGCAAAACTCGCACATTGCATAAAGCTGAAGCATAGTGTTGTTAGCGTTCTTCGGAATAGGCCGAGGATATCAATACAGGTATCGGCATTCGGCGCAATGTGTTTTCGCCTAAGGAGCTTCAAGGTCATAGAACCGCTGTCCCATCGAAGCGGAAGGATCATTTTTTACATTAATTATTTAATTAAGAATGCACAATCGCTAGACCAAGTTGAATCTAATGAGGCTTCCGCCGCTACTCATTTGTGCCATGCATTGCTCGTGCAATAGGCGCTGTGGTCCTTCATGCAGATGTATCAGGGCAACATGCTAATGCACAGCCGTTTGCTCATCAGCAACTCAGTTCAGGCACGTGGGCTACCGCCTGAAATGAGCCCTTGGACTAAGGAAGAAGCGGCTTCCCAGCTGGGTCTCTTTTGACATAAGCGAACAGTGACAGTGGCGTACTGACCCAAGTCCAAAGTAAGTCCTTAGTTGTGTTTTTGTCTATGTAAGCATGGAGCATTTCTGCTATCATTTCTTTAAATGTGGTATGTGAGGTTGTGAAAAGCCGCTTCTATAAGCATGTATGCCAGGACTCGGCCAGCGCTAAGCGTCTGTTCAAAGCCTACCGAATGTCTTGGCCGAAGAAGGGCACAGCGTGTTTCGCAACGAGAGAGAGAGAGAAACGTATAACCTTCGAACGCCGGCACCTGTTCGCGGCAAACCTCTGTTTCGCGTTAAGAGCGAACTGCTCATGGTTAAACGTTACGTTTGCTCGCGTAGCAGTTTGCAACTGCTATGTACACAACTGTACGCACACACAAAAGAGCGATGCTTATCATTTCGCACTGCTTCCGCTCAAGCTGCTTTGCTGCTCGTGCGAAGCGGGGATTAACGGCGGCGATCCTATCTGAACGCGCTGTTGATCTCAGGTTGGAGTGAAGCGTATACTATAAACCATACGTGCGGAAAAGCTTACCGCATTCGTCTTACATTCCCTTTAGTGCCAACTGGAAACGCATGCAGCACTGGTGGCAGCGAGCTATAAATCGCGCAACACCGTGCCACTGGGGCAGGAAGAAAACAGAAGCAGGCGCGCGACCGCCCAACATGCAAATGCGTGTTCTCCGCGCGCTTTGCGAAGGCGTGATCCGCGTTCGGAAGGAAGGAAAGAAAAAGAAAACAAAGGCAACATAAAGGGAGACTGAAAAGAAGGACTCGCGTGAGGAGACAAACACGCTTTTGCGTGAGCGGCGACGATCCCCCGTCGAGTCGCCGTCGCCGCAGCAAAAACGCGCTATTTCGACGATTTCTCGGCGCGGCCTTGCCGCTGTTCCCACCGGCCTTTGCGCCGCATGCGGAAGAGAGGCTGTCTGAAGACACGCTGAGGCAGCGCGGAGTCGGCCTCGCGTCTTCCGCCGATGAAAAACAAGCTGAGTGGCCTTCCAGCGCCGAGTACGCTTCTCTTTTTCTTTATCTTTAGCTGTGGTAAAGCTCTGCGCAGAGTTCGCACAGCTTATCAGTATGCTACAGCGCACGTGTATGCTCGCTTCACATCTGATGGGCCGCGCGAGCTTACGCGAGCCAGCACAGCCTGCGCTTGCATGTCGCTAACCCACTGAATAATAACGACAGCACGTGGTCATCTGCTCATAATGTACCACAATGTGTTGATAAATGGCGGAACCCCGCTGGGAGTGTGTCGGCCATAACTCCACCATTTTTTTCCCTTTCTTTTCATCTACCATTGGATTGGCTGGCTTCAGGTCGGCGAGCGATTTTTCGTGCCACTTGGCAACCGTGGCACGAGCAGCTTTGTGCGTTGCTCTCCGCCGTGATTTTCCACGTTCTTTTCCGAGCTCGTGTTCGCTCCTCGGATGTCGCCCTGTGCCCACCGCACGCGCACGGCTCGCGTACAGGAGGCAGGAAGCGGAGGAAATGGGAGACTCTGCGCGCGGTGTCCCGAGCGGACTGGAAGATTCCGAGGGACTGCGGAGCCCCTACACTCACGTCTGTCTGGCAGCTGCACTGACTGACACCAATTAGGTCGGTTTTGCGTAACTCTTTAATAATGACTTAAAGCTTACGCACATGTTTTCCAAAGGACAATACCAGCTGATCTTTAGTCTGCAGGATTTAACGTCCCGAACAACCACGTAGGCTGTGAGGCACGCTGTAGTAAAACGGCTCCGGATTATTTTAGAAGGGTGTTCTTAAACGTGCGCTCACATCGCACGGTACAGGTGCGTTTCGCATCCATATCGCAATGCGGCCACCGCTACCTGGATTCGATCCCACGACTTGCGTCAGTCAATCTTTTTATTTTCTCTAAAACAGAGACGGAGAAGGGACTACAAGCCCGCAAGTTTGACACAGGCCGTGCCCCCTACATTTTAACTCGGCAGTACAGCAGAGAAATGGAACGCAATATTTGATTTGTTCGCACAAACAGAAAGCTGATGAGAAGAAGAAGAAAAAACTAGATAAAAGCATCGCTTGCCATATCAGCACAAAAGATAACAGCAACAAACTATTTAAAAAATTATATCTAATTTTTAAAATGTGTGCAATACATCATGACCTTTTTGTTTGGAAAAACGTTGTTAATAAAATCACTTCAAAGCTGAAAGGGGGCAAACGTTTGTTGATTTAATTTATTAGGTTCAACAGGCAGAGTCTAAGAGATAGGTAGACTGTAACACGCTGTCGGTGCCGGCGCCAGCACATTTCTTTGTCTAGTCTGTGGGATATGGTTTTTTTTTTACCAGTTTTGTAACACCGCCAATATAATTTTCATTACTCCGAAAAAAATATTTGAAATTAAGACTGGGGCTCGCCTGCCGAAGGCATATCCACTTAGACAGTGCAGTGGTGCTGCAGCGAAATATTAAATAGTGCTGCTTCTGTCCTATCGAACTGGGATAATCTAACCGCACACCACACCAGCGGCCGCTCGGACAAAGGGTAAAACATAAGCCGCTGGATGGTTCACTGTTCTCATCATATAAACACAAAAGGTCGAGCAGCGTTTGGGTCACTGCAAAAATCACCGGATAAATTATTTATTACGCAACTGCAATAAAAAGTGTCCAGCGCCCATAATGATATAAGCGAAACTGCGAGCGCTGCATTGAAGAAACAAAGGACTCAGGTAGATTTTTATTTATTGCAAGAACATAATTTCGTCCAACATGACTGCCTTTGACTCCTACCGCCCTAGCTTGCTACCATAAAGCTTTTACCGCCCATGCCAAGTACCTCTGGAGTGGCCATTTCAAATATTGCGGTGTTTATTGGTTTGGATGACCTGTCACCTGAAAAACAAGCAAAAAATAGTGAGCACAGCGTCACAACGTACCGCGTCAGCTATCTCTGGCAAGACCCATGGGCCAGTTGGTGTATGGCTGATGAGGAAACCAGTCATAGGGCTGGCACCAAAATCACTGGTCGGAGATTTTACGAAATATTCAACCGGCTGGTTTCGTCCCACTTGTCTGGGATGACACGTTGCCTATAGTAATGCTGGCACTGAGTCTAAATGTCCCTGAACACGCAGCTTCGAACTACACGATTAATAGCTCTTGCATCTGAAAGTATTAATCTCGATCGTGTTCGTATTAATCGTATTCATGACCAATATTAATCGCGTTCTCCTAAGCAGCGCGTACAGAGAAGGGAACCGCGTTGTCCAGGCCACTGCTTAGTTCACAGCACCGATAGCAGCCCGGCCCACGTATACGAGAGTGTGCGCACCTCGAACTTGACTGAGCTCGCCGCCACTCGGCCCTTGGGCCGCGTGGGAACAGCTGTGACTGCCGCTGACCGGGCTGCCGTCATCGCGTGCTCGCTGTGTATACGCGCGCGCACAGCGTGTAGTGTGCGCAAACGCCATTAATTACGCCGCTTAGTAGTTCCGCCCTGGGCGCTTCTCGCTGGCAGATTGCGTGCGCGCCGTCACCCTGGTCGGTGTGTTTCGCCGCGCAGAGCGATGAATATTCATAGCGAATTGGCCGGTGGTCCGCGCTCCCTCTCTCCGGGGTTCTGGGACAACCCGAGTGTCGGCAGACTCCCGGGAAATGATAGACTGCGTCCTGCAGCAAACTCTCGACAGTTGCCATTGTTCGGCTGATTTGTTCCTCTTATTACTTCGTGTACTCGCGGTGTCGGCCGTATAAATGTTCCCGTTAGGTTCCGTATAAGGCCTCTAATTGTGCACAGTCGCCGCATAAGTTAAACGCGTGCAGCCTGTGAGAGTCGCGACAGACACACTTTTGCCCGGTTTCCACATTCAACCAAACGCTCAAATGACCTGATCCGGGCGTTTGCCTCAACGCGACCAGCAGCACGGCGTGATGGAATAGATGAATGACGTCCATGGGAAATATTCTTATTCATTTGAGCTTGTTCGCTGCAGTTTATGCCAATAAGGCATACATCCATCCTCAGAGAAAATGTGGCAGACGCCCACTCACAACGACTTGTCACGCAGGAAGGCTTCTCGGTTTGCCTACGTGCTATTAACGCACGTCCCGTTTGTGAAAAAACGGTGAACCTCTATGAGGTGTACACGCAAGGCTATGTGCGGCTGTAATGGGGACATCATTGCCGCAGCAGCCACGAGCTTTCGAAGCCGCAGCAGCACTCGCATCATCTACCGCACTTTAGCTAGCACAAAGGAACAGGCTTGATTTGTTTCCCAACAGTATCGCTGCGTGTTGCGCATAACCAATCCCGTTCATCGTCCCGCTGTCGTGGCCCCGGACTGGCGGCCCGCGGGTCCAGTCCTTTCTAGGAGACGACGTGACCAGCAGACCAGAGCGGGCACTGGGCGGTCATCGAAGAGCGCCCTCGGAACGCGAGCATCGAGGAGGCCTTAATCACGTGGCCGATCTCATATAAGCGATCTGCGCTGATATATACGCGTGCACGAGGCGGCAGAGTCATTTCTCGCGTACGCGCTCGTTCGGCTCCGGTGAGGGACACTGATTGTTTCCGAATGGAAATGCGCGCAGGAAGGGTCCTCCTCCCGCTCACAGAGGGCGCTGCCAGAGCAGCTCGTGAGGAAGAGGCCGATTGCGGTCGGCTCGCATCCGATATATGTATCCTGGCTAGTACGTTCTTTGTGCGCGTCCTTTGCCTTCCGTTAGCTGCCTGCCTGTTGTCCATTTTCGTGTTTTAAGTGTGCAGGTTGCGACTTGGCGATCGTTCTTAAATGCTAAATACTTCCCCGTGGCTAGTCGACATCACCGGGATATACGTTTTTTTTTTTATCTGATCCTAATATTAGCGCGAAATCTGTTCTAATGCCCCGTTGCTTGCTTCTTGGCGTTTGCTAGCGCACTGAGGGGAAGGAGATCGTTTCATGCCGTGGGCTCATTTCGAACTCAACGAGACTGCTTGCTGTTTTTTGTTTTCATTTTTATTACCGAGGTAGACACGATGACGATAGAGAAAAAGCTGGTCGGAAGTTTGCAGGCTCCAGGATGTGTATGCTGCAAGACATTCAGGACGGCAGCAGTCGAAAATCGGCTCCAAGCTACATCGGGAGAATCTCAAAGTCTGCACGACAGTTTCTGATCAACCGGCCCATCACGGAGCGAACGTGCTTGGGAACACCTTTATGGCTCCGGCTCCCAGCCATCTCAATAAAACCGTGCACTTTCATTCATTCATTCATTCATTCATTCATTCATTCATTCATTCATTCATTCATTCATTCATTCATTCATTCATTGTGCAATAACGAGGTAGAGCATCCACCTCGGCTTCGGGAGGTGGTGGGTTCGACTTCCGTCAGCGCCAGCTTACTCTCCGGTTTTCTCAAATGGGTACAACATATCCCAAGGCGAGGTGCTCGGCTTTCTAGGCATGCCTATGGCTTGGGAAAGGAGCCTGCGCCTTCAGCACCAGTCATTGTGAGCTTTAACGGGCGCTTTAATGAAGAAAAAGAACCACAAATGGGCTTTACCGAACTTGGCGGATTTAGAGCATCGACACATCAACGACCCGAAGAGGAATTCGTCCATTCATCCATACCCATGATGTAATGGAAGTCTATAGGGACACAAATGAGAACACAACTTGAACAGAACTTCCGGCTTGATGTACAAACAGCACTTGATCCTGGAGACAAGCAGAAAATTAACAAAGCTTTCGGCTGAGGGACTAACAAGCATGGATAGTATAGGCAAAGCGGAAATCCATAAATATTCTCAACATCACGGTGAGAAAAAAAGAAACATAGCATACACAGTGGATTTAAAAACAAATCCAACTATTGCAAAGACAAGAATAATGCAATTGATAAATCTTCAGGGAACGCCGCTAGTCTATCATAATGCTTGTGTATCATAACCGCTAGTTGCAGGAACTGTCCCCCTTCGATAGATGCAAGATTGCTCTCCAAACTCATCCTCTTTATCTATGGTCAGCATGTTACTGCGCGAACATCAGCAAAGACAGCATGCATGAACTAGTGCGATTTTTACATTTTTCTTCTTAATTTACACGCTCAACCAGTGTTTTTTTTCTTTATTTGTTTAAGGTTAATGAAGACGCATAGCATTTGAGAAAGCAAGCCCTCACTGATTTCTGTGCACACCAGAGACCACGAACAGAATGCGATCAAGCATTGAAAACCGAAACCTGTCATGTACATTTGTCAAATCTGCGTCTGGTTATGCGAGACTTGCCCGCGTGTGCAACCGAAGTTTGGAGCTCCTCCTTGTGATGCGGCTCTAGGAGGCACAATAACAAGGAGGTACAAGGCTGACTACCACATAGTGTAATTTTAATTGCACACCTGTAGAGTTCTTTCATGAATTACAAAAATAAGCGAAAGCTGAGAAACAAAAAAAATCAACCTTAGAAATCACGCTTGCGTTTTACGCAAAGCTTTAAGCTAAACTAAAAGCTCGCGTCTATTCACGCTTGAAACCGAGGCTAATGATGATTGCGAGCCCATACAGCAACGCTTTCACATTTTCTGAGGCCGCTGCTTACAACAACTTATTTAAACTAACAGCCATGGCTGCGCAAGCGTTATTCCGCTCGCGCTGCTCACATCTACAAAGTGCTCGCCGACAAGGTGCACAGGCAAGATGGTTAGCGGTGACTTGATAGCGGTAGTCAAGGTTAAGCAATTAAGTCGAGTAACCTTCCATCTACTGCACTTGTCTTGGTGGTGGCAAAAATCAACCAAATGAACTTGAGTCACGAGGTAAACTCTAACCAACGCTTGACTGCTCCTTACAAAGTAATCTTTTGGGAAGGTGTAGAAAGGGCAGGCGCCCACAGCGCTAACTACGACATACTGCCCGTCACTGCCGCTCAGGTAGCGCTGCCGCAATTAAAACATGCA